>NC_136501.1:67933725-68401225 GCF_053919585.1 Euprymna scolopes
GATAACCATTGTTATTAAGAATCAGATGTGTTGGGTGGGTCGTCTTGTCCGGTTTTATGACTATCGACTCCCAAAAGAGTTATTTTATGCTGAGCTCCTTCTTGGCAATAGACCCCAGCATAAGCCCAAGAAACGTTTTCCTGATAGCATTAAGGAGAGTCTGGTGAGCTTCCATTTTCGTGTTGACAGTTGGGAGTCACTACCCTATGATAGAAAGCAGTGGAGGGCACTGATATACAGGTGCAGAGAACACTCTAAAGCAGCCTAAATAGCAAAAGCGAGGCTCAAGAGAGCATGTAAGAAACGTTCAGGCCTTCTGCCCAACCATGGGGATTCATTTCCGGTGAGAAGATATCCAAAAAATGAAAATAATTGAATTTCAACAAGGATCGTTAATAGTGCTCAATCATAAGAGAAAAAGTTATGTATTTTTTATGTAAATACACTCATCTCTTGCTATGGTGTGCAAACCGTTTCAATCATATTACATATCCAGAAAGATTAAGGTACAAAAACTAAAAAGGTTCCAGACATTTTCAAATTTTTAGGAGAGAAAAATTTCTATTTGCATGATGATATCTAATATGATTGAAAAGCTCTGCCCCTTGTAGCAAGATATGACTATTTACATAAAACATTATATATATATATATATTCCCCACTCTTTATCTGTGCCTAAATCCAAACGTAAATTCCATGAGCAAAGCTTCTTTTTAAGAACTGCACGTCAGTGGAACTCTCTGCCGCTTGCCTGTTTCCCACCTGACTACAACTTGGACGTCTTCAAATCCAACATAAACAAACTCCTGACAAATCGCCCCCTTAAGTAAGACACTCTATCGATTCCCCCAATACTAATGATTACTACAATACTATCTCATTGATTACTGTACACGCAATAACCCTTCTCTCTGAGTGGCCTTCAAGCCTTGATAAGTGGTGAACCTCATATAATATATATATATATATATATATATATATATATATATATACGTAACATGCAAAAACGAACATATCTAAATGGAAGCAGAGCTGAGCAAGCAAGAGAATAGCCGTTCAACTGTAGCTTTTTAACAATAATACACAATAAAATAATCACTGCCTCAAGATAAGTCGTTTATAATTATGTAGCAATGTGCAAATATAGTCATCTCCTGTGAGGCATATTTGCTGCATTTCTTCATTGTGGATAGAAAAAAAAAAGCATTTTGCCTTTGAAAAAGCAGAGGGATGCAACATTACAACGATGGGACAGGGCTGAGTCCTGTTTATATTAGTTTTATGGGTCTTATTTGTATTAATTGAAAGAAACTATATTTAGTGCAGCAGTTTAAATGCTGTAGCAATACTCCATACATAAACGAATGTTAAACATCTTATCAACACACGAAATATAAAGAGATAGATAGAGAAGACAAGAAAGGGAGAGATGAAGATAGAAGAGAAAGTGGGAAGAGTTTCGTCTTGTAAACTGAACTCCGTTATGTCTTGCAAAGAATATTTTCACCTAATTTAGTTATATTTGTTTGGATTAGATTTTAAAGAAATGGTGATATGGTTAAACATGAATTAAACAATTTTTAAGAGAACAATGCACATGCCATGGAACATTGCACACAAAAAATACTCAGGACAAATTTTCTAAATTATGAGGCCGTGTCTCTGGCGAACAAGAGGAAATCATGTTTTCTACGTTCACAAAAATAAAATCATGCAAAGGTTGAAGTCATATAATAACAGGAAATCTGGGCGATATAACTTATTAAGACGTTTCATATTTCACACAGCTTAGTTCTTATGAAAATTGTGATTTGTTTGGTAAAAAATAGGGTTTTGATTAGATTGAATCATGTGTAAATACGTCACATTTGAAAATCAAGTTAAATTTTTAAAAAAATTAAAAGAGTAAAAACTCAAAATTATTGATTCTATCAGTTATATTTGCCTGTCTTTCTGTCCTATCTTTCGTTTTAACCCATTTGTGATTTTTACCCAAACTCTGCAGGATGAGTATTGTGTAAACTGAGAAGCTTTATCTCAGACGACTATTGCTAAATCGCTTAAAGGTTTATTTTCCATTTCATTGCAACATGCTATCAGAATTCGCGGACAGTCTACACATGTCAAAATAGTATTAGCCAGTGCCGAATGCATTATGCATGTTGACGGCTGGATGATTAACTCTCAGTTTAGCGTTTAGTTTCTAGAAAACAGGATTTTGTCATAAATCATCAACAAGAAATACACGAAGTTTTTCAGCGAAACAAACCCTGATCTTCACAAAACGTCTTATTCAAAAGCCATCATCATCTATCCGTGTTTATGCTCTGACACATGTGAAAATGTAGCAACACTACGTGCCATGCCCAGGTTTAATGTTGCTTTCGACATACACGTCTTCAATCTTTTGGTAATGATTTTTTGAATTTTGTTATTTATTTGAAAATATATTTCATTTCATATAAATTTGCATCACATTTTGTGTTGGAATCCCTTATTGTTTATAAATGAGCAATTGGATATTGTGAGCTACTGTTTTATAATAGGTTTCTGCTTATGGAACCCGGTTTTCGTAGTCTATGTTTTTTTTTTACATTTACGTATAAAGATATGTCCATTCTGGCGATTTTCACTTGTGCTCATACTTGAGTTGTTTCATTTAAAAAGAAAATAATTTCTTTTGTCTAATGCGTATGGATATTAACTAAAATAGAAATAGTAAAAGAAGTAAATGGAAATAAATGTAATAAACTCGTTATACAAGATTGGTTTGCTTTGCTTGTTTTGTTTTTAACAGCACATCAACACTCTTCGATCTATTTAATGCTGGATCCAGTTAATGTTGGAAATAGTATTCATGTTGCATCCAGTTATTTTGTAGAAAGCCTTTACTCTTAAAGCTCTTTGTATCTTCAATAGTTAGTTTGTAGTGTTTGGTTTTTGTTGATTTGTAGTGTATCTCAGTGTTTTTGTTTCCTGCCTTAAAGAACATGAATGGGTTTTGTAAAAGGAGAGGGGAACGGGTTACCGTATCAATGTTTAGTACATTTTAAATTAGCCACCCAGTATGAACGTGAAGGAGATAAAAAGAGAAAGATAAAATAGGAAGAAGGAAAAGGGAGGAAAGGTGTTTTTTTTTTGCAGAACATAGGAAAGTTTTGCAAAAGGAAATAGTAAAACAAAAAGCATCAATGTAAGGTGCATTTTGTCTCAGACAACCAGTAACTTTTGACAGCCTGATATGGTAGCATCAATGTTATACAAGATGAGCGTCAAATAATATACATTGAGAAATGGTGTAATAGACCAATACTTTTTAAAAGACAGAAAGTGTAAAGGAAAAGTAAAGTAGAAATTTCGTCTCACTAATACAAATAAAACCGAACATTTGCAGACATAACTCAATCCCAAAAGGTATACTTTATCACAAAAGGTTGAGTAATATAAGCATATCGAATAAAGCTTTAAGGAAAAAGTGTTGAGGAACGTTGCTGTAATATAATGTAAGATATTACTTTACTTCGCAGACACTGTGCGATTTTATTGTTGAAAGTTCAAATCTCTATAAATAAAATGGTTTTGACCACATCACGTGTAACTGTTCATAAATGTGAGTGATCCTTGTCGCTATTTGACTGACATGTTATTTTTTTATCTTTTATTAATTGATTACACTAGTTTGCAAACATCAATGTCATACTCCTTCATGTGAGGTCCCTAAGTGCTAGAAAACCTATTCTAACAGTGTTTTCCCTCAGACTGTCACACTTTGAATTTCTTCCCTTTTTTCTGCTACCCTGGTTATCCTAACCTGCAAAAGTTTACATGTAATGTAAACAGGTATTATGCACAACTTTTTTTAATAGTTAGCTGTAGCCATGATCCAAATTAGTAACCCCTTTCTCTCCAAGTGACAACTTGCCTAGTTTAGAGTGAAAAAAAGTGCAGAAAATGTGAATCTTATTAATTTCTTGGCACTTAAAAGTTTTGCTATCCACCAGCATGATGCCACATGAGATGGACACCATGTTATTTGTATTAAGGTTTTTATATATTTCGCTACATGACTGCCATATTATTCTGTTTCTACTATTAATAGATTACAGCAGTGAACTACTACAATATCTTTTACGTATAAATATCTGGATATTACTAACTTATTGTCAACTTAATATAGTTGTGGTATTCTTTTTTTTTCTATCGGATCAGAAAAGCTTTACATGAGAGCGAACCTGTGTTTCTCGTATTGCATGTTTTAAAAATCTATTTTTTAACATGTATACGTAACATATTAACTTATTTTTATTTATTTTATTAACACTAAAATGCGAGGGGACGCGATTCGGGCATAAAACAACATCAACGGCAAATAAAATCAAGTAATCTTTTACTCCAGCACTAAGTCGTAACCCGACAAAAGATGTTGCACATACGATTTCGTATTATTAGAAAAGACATCATTCTCGGTCGGTGTTTCTCTTTCCTGAAAGCGACTATTAGATGATGCAGTGAAGATAATTGTCATTCTCTCAATAAAACATGTCGGACTGATTTGAATTACGTAAATCAATCTAAATTTGCTCGTATTTAATTGTCATGAAAAATATAAGTCGTTGGATCAAGAAATAAGCATTATTATTACAGTATAGTATCACAGATTTCTAAAAATATGCACCATGCGTGTATCTCACTTTCCGTGACCCTCCTCACCTTGTAATATCCTACAATAGTCGTCCTTCATTTCAACATTGACGTTTTATTTTGGCAATCGTTTAGTGAAATATATTTTCAGGTTTCTCATTTATGGGTCTGAGATTATTTGGGAAGATGAGAAGATGAGACTGCAAAAGTGGGTGCTCAGATTATTCTGCACTGTAGTATAGAATATCGACTTCGAAACATATTGGGGAAAGATCTCTGCCATTCTCCACACAGATTTTCTCATAAAGGAAACGCTGTTAAGTTCTCTCTAAATTTTAGAATTGAGTTTTGAATCATTTACTTCTCCCATTTTCGGACGAAACTGTAGTATAGATGCAAAGATTAAAATTGATCTCGTTCCATGCGATTATTTGAATGCAAATTATTCTGTTGCAGCCATAAAACTGTTGAAACACACTAAGAAGCCTCTGCTTTCTACTGATTTGATGCTGAGCGTCAGAGATTAACACTTTGATAATGTCTCATAAAATTCTACAAATTCCTCTCCGGCCAGGAAATAATTTCATCATGTATCAGAATAAAATTTACACAGCATTCAAAAAATGCCTGACTCAGAATGTGAATTCATAACAAAATAAATAATAATATGAATTACAAAGCTTGCACGGGGAAAACACATCGTGACTTTTCTGTAGAGATGCAGGCTGTTTGTTTATTTTCAGTTTCGGATGCCAATCTATGGTGCGAATTCCCTTCTCGTACCCTGAAAATCTTCCCATATATCAAATTTCATCCTGGTGTAAATGCGTCGTATTAAAGAGTAGTCTTGACTTATGTTTTGTATATAGTAATTTATGGAATGTATATGAATGTATATATTACTACCCCACTCTGCGCATGCATTAAGCATTATTCAATTAAATACTGATATTTACACAAAAAGATTACATCACCATATAGAATTTTAAGCAAATGCATTAAATAATTGTAAATACACACATATATATATATATGTACATGTCTATATATTTTTTACAAGGTAATCACCACTTATCAAGGACTGGAAGGCACTGGGATAAGGGTTATTGCGTGCACAGTACGTTTGTATTGGAGATTTGATAAAGTGTCTCACTTAAGGGGGCGTTCATCAGGAATTTGTTTATGTTGGACTTGAATACATCCAAGTTGTAGTCAGGTGGAGAGCAGGCAAAGGGAACAGAGTTCCACAGGCGTGCACTTCTAAGAAAGAAACTTTGTTCATGAGATCTACGTTTTGGGTTTGGCACAGATAAAGAGTGGGGAATATTTTTGACAGTGGTTTCAGCTAGACGTGTGTTATCGTGAAAAATTTGCAAGGGGGACCAGAGATTAGAGCTCAGGCGAGCACTTACCATGGAAGTAACGATAAAACAAAGACAGGCTCGTAACGTTTCTCCTGCGGGAGAGAGGATGCAGGTAAGAGAAAAGGGCATCCCCCACTAAGCCACGAAGCCTATATATATATATATATATATATATATATATATATATATAAATAGGAAATTTATTACTGTGAGTCCAGAATGAGTTTACAAATTGTTTCAATTAGAGGAAAATCCTCAAAGAGAGGAAAAATCCAACTAGCATCATCAGAATTCATAGATGGACTAAGTTATAAAGTCAAATAAAAATGGAAAGATCATAGATAAAGGGGAGTTAGAAAAGAGGGGGGAGTGGTGGGGAGAGGACGTTGGAGTTTAAAGTAGTAGGAGTGTATTAAAAAAAAGAGAGGGGTTTATAATTAAATATTAATTATGTGTAAATTCTTATATACGTGTTTTTTAACAGTTTAAACTTAAAAGACGCTACTTTTGTTGATAACGGCATAAGTAACAGTTAATTTAAAGGATCACCATGGCAACAGGTTGGAAAGTTAATGTTAGTGAAGGAACGGGTTGAAAATGGGGTTTAAAGTAATTTAGCCGGGCGGAGAGAGATTGAAAGATATTTATTGTTTATAAAATGGAAAGAAAAAGAAAAGGAAAAATAAGTTAATGAATTATACTTTACAGGTTTATTTTAATAGTGTGATGATATATATAATTAAATATAATAAATAAATTAGCCGGGCAGGTAGAAATAATACGTTACAGGTTTATTTTAATAAAATAAAATAAAATAGGTGAAGGAACGGGTTGAAAATGGGGTTTAAAGTAATTTAGCCTGGCGGGGAGAGATTGAAAGATATTTATTGTTTATAAAATGGAAAGAAAAAGAAAAGGAAAAATAAGTTAATGAATTATACTTTACAGGTTTATTTTGATAGTGTAATGATATATATAATTAAATATAATATATATATAAATAAATAGCCGGGCAGGTAGAAATTATACGTTACAGGTTTATTTTAGTGAAATAAAATAAAATAGGTGAAGGCTTAAGTAAGTAACTTAAATAATAGAAAAAAAAAAACATTTTTAATAAGTAACACACAAATATAAGCACACGCATAAAAATGTACAGCAAATGCACATACGTAAATGGGGGAAAAGCACATGCGTGATCACACATACATATATATATATATATATATATATATATATATATATATATATATACATATACATATATACACAAACATACATATACAAACACATATATATATATGTACACATACACAGATACGTAAAAATACACGCATATATACATATATAAACATATATGCAAGTACACATACATCCAGATGCAAACACTTACACATACATACATATATACATATACATATACATACATATATATACATATAAATATAAATTAGCTGGGAGGGGGGGGAATTGAAAAATATTTTATAAATAATTTTTAAATTTTCAGGCGTTGTAGTTGAAGGAAAGAGAGAAAGAGAAAAATATAAATTAATGAATTATAAGTTACAAGTTTATTTTACTAATATAGAAATAGGTAAGAATATCAGTAAGTTAATCAAATAATAAAATTCATAAAATTATTAGGGAGATATTTATAATAAGTGAATAAAACACATACACACAGAAAAACACACACACAAAAATACATGTAGAAGATACGTAACCAAATACAAATATATATAAAAGAAACACATACATATACACACATATAGAAGATACGCACAAACACAAATACATATACACTTGTGCCCGATATTATTCATACCCCTCCTTGAAAATTGAGTTTATTAGGTGTAACTTTGTAAGAATTTATTGTTTACGTCCATATTGATACATATTCTTAATAAACCTCTTCTGATCATTTTCGTCATTTTAAAATCTCGGGATACTTGTAATAAAAGAAATATACAGCTATTTATAAAATCTGCAATGTTCAAAAATAATCATACCCCCTTATTTTTTCAGTATTAATAGAGTTTCTGACTGTTTGTTTCCTGTTTGATTCTTATTTTGAATGCTTTTATACAACCTTCGATTAATTTCATTTCGTTTTTTGCATTTTTCAGAAATTAAAATGATATCAACTGAAAACCAATAAAAGAATAAAAATTATTAGAATGGGGAAGAAAAAAGAGCTTAGTAATGATCTTAGGACTAAAATTGTGAATTCACATAAGGATGGTTTAGGTTACAAGTCAATTTCCAAGAAATTTGAGGTCCCTACAGCAACAGTACAGAGCATCATCAAAAAATTCCAGAGCCACCACACAACAAACAACTTGATTGGTAGAGGAAGGAAAAGGAAACTGTCTGCTAGAGCCACCAGGGATATTGTAAGCAGTGTTAATGCAAATCCAACCACCACTACTAAGGACATTTTAGAAAATCTGGGATCTTCTGACATAAAAATATCAAGGCAAACATTGCAAAGGACTCTGCATGAAAATGGTCTGAAAGGAAGAAGACCAAGAAGGACTCCATTGCACACCGGAAAACACCTTGCAGCGCGTCTAAAGTTTGCTAGGACCCATGTGAATTCTTCAGAGTCCGTTTTCTCAAGTATTTTGTGGACTGACGAAACAAAAATTGAATTGTTTGGCCATATGGATGCTTCTTACGTTTGGAGGAAGAAAGGAGAAGCTTACAACCCAAAGAACACCATACCCACGGTGAAACATGGTGGTGGTAGCCTAATGTTTTGGGGCTCCTTTTCGGCTAGTGGTCCAGGTAGTTTGGTCAAGATAGATGGAACCATGAAGAAGGAGCAATATTTGGAGATACTCCAGAAAAACATTAGACAGGATGCGGAGAAGCTCCATTTAGGACCAAACTGGGTCCTTCAACAGGATAATGATCCAAAACATACTGCCAAAATAGTCAAGAAATGGTTTGAGGATAATCAAATTAATATTTTGGAATGGCCTAGCCAGAGTCCCGACCTGAACCCTATCTAAAACCTCTGGCACATATTGAAAACTAAGGTTAAAAAGCGGAAACCTAGAAATTTGAGGGATTTGGAGAACTACTGCATTGAAGAATGGTAAAAAATCAGTGTTGATGCTTGTAAAAACCTTGTTGATAAATATCCAAAACGGTTACAGGCAGTTATTAAGAATAAAGGGCATGCTATTGACTATTAGTAAGAGAGGTATGAATAATTTTGAACTAGTGCCATTATTGTTTTTCTTTGTATACTGTTTCAAACTTGCATAATTTATTTATTTGTTGAGTTTAAATTAAATGCTTATGCTTGATTTATTGTTTGAAATCCCTTTAATATTGTCTACCTTCTGGTTTGAGCAATATTCTTATAGAAATCTCAAAGATCCGAGGGGTATGAATAATATCGGGCACAAGTGTATATACATACATATACACACACACATATATATACACACATATAAATACATACATACACACACATATACATACATATACAAACACACACACATACACACGCACACACACACATATATATATACATGTGCACATATATATACACATATATATATATATATAAATTAGCTGGGCAGGGAGAAATTGAAAAAATTAATTTTTTGTTTTTAATTTATTATTTATAGTTTTTTGAATTGTCGGGCGTTAAGTTGGAAGAAAGAAATGAGAAATAGAAGGGTAAGTAGGTGAATTATACGTTATAGGTTTATTTAATAAAGTAAAAAAACTAAGGATATAAGTAAGTTAATTAAATAATAAAAATTAATATAATTATTAATAAAATGTAGATAGTAAGTAGATAACAAAAACACACAAATACATACACATGAGTACACATGTAAAAAATACACACATCAATGGGGGAGAGGCATGTGCTTGAGTATATATACAAACACAAATACGAAAAATATGTAAATAAGCTTCGTGTTAAAAAATATGATAATTATTATTGAAAGAATTAGTAAGAGGTAAATATAAGAGAAAAGCGTATTATATATGTTATATGTAGATGGTAAATTAAATAATTAATTAAAATAGAAGGTAAGTAAATGATTAGTTGTTAACAAGTAGATAATAGACCGAGAGGCAAGTCGAAGGATACCAATTGTGATAAGTACGTAATTGAAATAATAGAAATCGAGACCTGATTATGGAAATAGCCAATAAGAGACTATGGGGCGAGAACCTTTAAATAATGACATAAGGAGTGATTAAGGCAAAGGGGGGTACAAAAATGAGTTTGGTAAAGAGAGATGTAGCTAAAAAATGGTGGGATAAATAGGTGGGGGTTCTGTGGAGGGGTTCTTTTAAAATGAATGGGGGACTATATAGTTTAGGTTGTAAATAGGGTGTGTGTAATTCGTTAGTGTTAGATTTTAGGGGTGGGTTATAGTTATTATTAGAAGGGTGAGAAGTTGCTTAAGAGGTGGGATTTATAATGTTTACAATTAAGTGAGGTTTCAGTTTTTTTATTTAGAAGTTTATCTCTATCTCTAAAATTAGTAATCAGTAATTTTTCAGTTAAGCATAAATAACATGGGGAGTTTAGTGATTTACAGGTACTAGCTCTATTAAGAATTTCCCAGCTAATAATTGGGGTGAGGTTGTTTCGGGTAAGTAGTAGATAGTGGTTAGTTAATGAAGTACTATTTGGGTGGTTGGGGTTATTTAGGGAGCATTTATGCACTCTAAATCTGTCTTTGAACGTGGTGCTTGAAAGGCCAATGTAAAATTTTTTGTTTTGTGGGTCTTCAGCAGGGGCAATAGTTGCTTTGTAAACCACATTTGTTGAGAGACAATTTTGCTGGAGCGGGCATTGGGGTTTGTTAAGGCAGTTACAATTATTTTGACCATTGTTATTATAGTTGTGGTTATTTAGTATTTTATTGTTGTGTTTTTTAATTTTATTTTCTAGATTATTTGTGCAACTGTAGCTAAGCTTAATAGTGTTCTTATTAAAAATTTTATGTAGAGTATTACTAGGGGGGAAGTGGTGATTAAGAAGCATGAAGAATTTTTTACCTAATTTAGTTTTTATCATATTATTATAGGGAGGGTTAAACCAGAGGACTTTGCGGGATCTGTTATTCCTATTTGTATTGTTGGGTTTATTAGGGTCCAAGTATGTAATATTAGGGTTGGAATATCCAGATTCCTTTAAAGCATTTTCAAAGAAGGGTTTGTGTAGGTTAAAAATGCTGGAGTTAGATGAGTTTGTGCTAAGCCTTTTTTCTATTTCTCATTTCTTTCTTCCAACTTAACGCCCGACAATTCAAAAAACTATAAATAATAAATTAAAAACAAAAAATTAATTTTTTCAATTTCTCCCTGCCCAGCTAATTTATATATATATATATATGTGTATATATATGTGCACATGTATATATATATGTGTGTGTGTGCGTGTGTATGTGTGTGTGTTTGTATATGTATGTATATGTGTGTGTATGTATGTATTTATATGTGTGTATATATATGTGTGTGTGTATATGTATGTATATACACTTGTGCCCGATATTATTCATACCCCTCGGATCTTTGAGATTTCTATAAGAATATTGCTCAAACCAGAAGGTAGACAATATTAAAGGGATTTCAAACAATAAATCAAGCATAAGCATTTAATTTAAACTCAACAAATAAATAAATTATGCAAGTTTGAAACAGTATACAAAGAAAAACAATAATGGCACTAGTTCAAAATTATTCATACCTCTCTTACTAATAGTCAATAGCATGCCCTTTATTCTTAATAACTGCCTGTAACCGTTTTGGATATTTATCAACAAGGTTTTTACAAGCATCAACACTGATTTTTTACCATTCTTCAATGCAGTAGTTCTCCAAATCCCTCAAATTTCTAGGTTTCCGCTTTTTAACCTTAGTTTTCAATATGTGCCAGAGGTTTTAGATAGGGTTCAGGTCGGGACTCTGGCTAGGCCATTCCAAAATATTAATTTGATTATCCTCAAACCATTTCTTGACTATTTTGGCAGTATGTTTTGGATCATTATCCTGTTGAAGGACCCAGTTTGGTCCTAAATGGAGCTTCTCCGCATCCTGTCTAATGTTTTTCTGGAGTATCTCCAAATATTGCTCCTTCTTCATGGTTCCATCTATCTTGACCAAACTACCTGGACCACTAGCCGAAAAGGAGCCCCAAAACATTAGGCTACCACCACCATGTTTCACCGTGGGTATGGTGTTCTTTGGGTTGTAAGCTTCTCCTTTCTTCCTCCAAACGTAAGAAGCATCCATATGGCCAAACAATTCAATTTTTGTTTCGTCAGTCCACAAAATACTTGAGAAAACGGACTCTGAAGAATTCACATGGGTCCTAGCAAACTTTAGACGCGCTGCAAGGTGTTTTCCGGTGTGCAATGGAGTCCTTCTTGGTCTTCTTCCTTTCAGACCATTTTCATGCAGAGTCCTTTGCAATGTTTGCCTTGATATTTTTATGCCAGAAGATTCCAGATTTTCTAAAATGTCCTTAGTAGTGGTGGTTGGATTTGCATTAACACTGCTTACAATATCCCTGGTGGCTCTAGCAGACAGTTTCCTTTTCCTTCCTCTACCAATCAAGTTGTTTGTTGTGTGGTGGCTCTGGAATTTTTTGATGATGCTCTGTACTGTTGCTGTAGGGACCTCAAATTTCTTGGAAATTGACTTGTAACCTAAACCATCCTTATGTGAATTCACAATTTTAGTCCTAAGATCATTACTAAGCTCTTTTTTCTTCCCCATTCTAATAATTTTTATTCTTTTATTGGTTTTCAGTTGATATCATTTTAATTTCTGAAAAATGCAAAAAACGAAATGAAATTAATCGAAGGTTGTATAAAAGCATTCAAAATAAGAATCAAACAGGAAACAAACAGTCAGAAACTCTATTAATACTGAAAAAATAAGGGGGTATGATTATTTTTGAACATTGCAGATTTTATAAATAGCTGTATATTTCTTTTATTACAAGTATCCCGAGATTTTAAAATGACGAAAATGATCAGAAGAGGTTTATTAAGAATATGTATCAATATGGACGTAAACAATAAATTCTTACAAAGTTACACCTAATAAACTCAATTTTCAAGGAGGGGTATGAATAATATCGGGCACAAGTGTATATGTATTTGTGTTTGTGCGTATCTTCTATATGTGTGTATATGTATGTGTTTCTTTTATATATATTTGTATTTGGTTACGTATCTTCTACATGTATTTTTGTGTGTGTGTTTTTCTGTGTGTATGTGTTTTATTCACTTATTATAAATATCTCCCTAATAATTTTATGAATTTTATTATTTGATTAACTTACTGATATTCTTACCTATTTCTATATTAGTAAAATAAACTTGTAACTTATAATTCATTAATTTATATTTTTCTCTTTCTCTCTTTCCTTCAACTACAACGCCTGAAAATTTAAAAATTATTTATAAAATATTTTTCAATTCCCCCCCCTCCCAGCTAATTTATATTTATATGTATATATATGTATGTATATGTATATGTATATATGTATGTATGTGTAAGTGTTTGCATCTGGATGTATGTGTACTTGCATATATGTTTATATATGTATATATGCGTGTATTTTTACGTATCTGTGTATGTGTACATATATATATATGTGTTTGTATATGTATGTTTGTGTATATATGTATATGTATATATATATATATATATATATATATATATATGTATGTGTGATCACGCATGTGCTTTTCCCCCATTTACGTATGTGCATTTGCTGTACATTTTTATGCGTGTGCTTATATTTGTGTGTTACTTATTAAAAATGTTTTTTTTTTTCTATTATTTAAGTTACTTACTTAAGCCTTCACCTATTTTATTTTATTTCACTAAAATAAACCTGTAACGTATAATTTCTACCTGCCCGGCTATTTATTTATATATATATTATATTTAATTATATATATCATTACACTATCAAAATAAACCTGTAAAGTATAATTCATTAACTTATTTTTCCTTTTCTTTTTCTTTCCATTTTATAAACAATAAATATCTTTCAATCTCTCCCCGCCAGGCTAAATTACTTTAAACCCCATTTTCAACCCGTTCCTTCACCTATTTTATTTTATTTTATTAAAATAAACCTGTAACGTATTATTTCTACCTGCCCGGCTAATTTATTTATTATATTTAATTATATATATCATCACACTATTAAAATAAACCTGTAAAGTATAATTCATTAACTTATTTTTCCTTTTCTTTTTCTTTCCATTTTATAAACAATAAATATCTTTCAATCTCTCTCCGCCCGGCTAAATTACTTTAAACCCCATTTTCAACCCGTTCCTTCACTAACATTAACTTTCCAACCTGTTGCCATGGTGATCCTTTAAATTAACTGTTACTTATGCCGTTATCAACAAAAGTAGCGTCTTTTAAGTTTAAACTGTTAAAAAACACGTATATAAGAATTTACACATAATTAATATTTAATTATAAACCCCTCTCTTTTTTTTAATACACTCCTACTACTTTAAACTCCAACGTCCTCTCCCCACCACTCCCCCCTCTTTTCTAACTCCCCTTTATCTATGATCTTTCCATTTTTATTTGACTTTATAACTTAGTCCATCTATGAATTCTGATGATGCTAGTTGGATTTTTCCTCTCTTTGAGGATTTTCCTCTAGTTGAAACAATTTGTAAACTCATTCTGGACTCACAGTAATAAATTTCCTATATACTGCTCTGACTACACATTGAGCACTTTAGTCCGGTTTTTTTACCACTGGTAAATAAATATATATATATATATATATATATATATATGTATATATATATATGTATATATATATATATATATATATATATATATATATATACATATATTATATAATCTCGGTACTATTGAAGCATTATTTAACCCGAATTCTCATTTTCTGTCAATTATAATTCAGGCTCGATCGGCAGTTACCGGATTAAGTCGAGCAAAGTAAAAGATGCAGACGAATTTAAAAACAAACAAACAGCATTCTGGCTGCTTTCAGAAACCTGGGTTGTCGAATCATATATAACTAATAAACTCTATTGAAGATTGGAAATGTGCTTGCCTTCAAATATATATGCTTTACATACACGATAAGTGATGCCGGTAATTAATATATTTAAACAGATTACCAAGAAAATGACAAAATCTTTATAATAATATAGAATATTATTCCATAAATTTCAATTTCAGACCAGCAGAATAAACACACATAAACTATTTAAACACCCAATGAAAAAGATGAAAAACAAAAAAACAGTAGTTTATTTAATAATAAAATGTATTTATGTATGTATGCAATGGAATTATTGGTTTACACATATAGTTATTTAAATTCGCCTAGTTATATTGAATATATATTGATTTAGCATTAGGAGAGAATGAAGGCGTTTTATAGATTGTATAACTGTAACAATTATCATCTTCTTCTTCTATAATATAAAATCATACCTGTCTGTTTAAATGTTTGTATGTATGTATGCATGTATGTTTGTACATCTCGCAAAAACTTTAGACACTGGCAACAGATCCTGACATGGATGTAACTGCAGAGCATATACAATAATGATAAAAAGTTTATATTCCAAATTTCCAGATGTCAGATTACCGTTTATGTTTTAAGCATGTTAAATATTCAATTCTTGACAACACCTGTTTCGTAGCGCAAAATCAATCTCGTAATCATTGTCTCAATGTTTAAATCTATTATACCCTAACTCATCAGAACAATATAAACGTTTCAATTTTAAATGTAAATAATCGGAATATGAACATAATTACAAAAATTTGAAAACATCGCACGAGTAGTTGAAATTATGTTTTGTTTAGTAACGCAAAGTTAAGAAATAAACGGTAAGATAGACAACATCTCTCTCTCTCTCTCTCTCTCTCTCTATATATATATATATATATATATATATGCATATGTATGTAGGTAGGTATTTATGTATGTATGTATATGTGTGTGTATGTGTGTGTGTTAGTGATGGATGATTCCACTTTTCCTAATTCTAATACAATTACCGATTCTGTTCTAAATTCTAGATTTAGATATAATTACCGATTGCGATTCCGATTTTTAAAAAGTTCTTAATATTTAATTCAAAATTTATTGCATAAAATATCAAGTACTGTAAATCTTCGTGTCATATCTATTTATTTTTTGCAAAACGTAAAATGTACACTGCGGGTGTGTGTCGTCTGTTGCACGATTAAATCTTTAAAAACTTTTTCTTGAATGTTTTCCTTGTAATTAATTGAGCTTTGTTAAACAACTAAAAATGTATATTCCTTTGTAAACAGCTAATTTGCAAAGTTCGTTTATAATGCTATTTATAGTGTTTTAAAAACAATTGAAAAATAGTTGTCGATTGGTATGTACGATAAGACGGTGTAGTGAAAGAATAGTTTACAAAGACATCGCCTTAACCTATAATATAGTTTTCTAAATAACTTGGCATGTGTAAGCATGCTTAATATGTTTCTCCACAACAAGCACAAATATACATGTATAACGGTTGTGGTTTTGTTTAGAAAGTCACAATATTAAGGTGGAAAATTTCTGAGGTTCACCGCGAGTGGTTAAGCTACGCGTATGCCTTCTGCTCGACGTCAGAAATGTCTGACACATTTTGCCAGACGAGCCCATACTACCATTGATATAGGGGTGTTAACTACCTACGAACATAATCCCCTGAACATTCCCCAAAATATAGTTTTTCTTTCTCTGGTTTACCTCCAAGGTGTCCGCCAGTTTTCTTTTTTTCTGCTGGACCGACGTATCTCGGTACTAGTTTGAAGGGGTTCCAGGTTAAATACGTGACAGAGTAGGTTCAATGTCCTTTGTGTTGGTGAGACTTCACTTAATACGTTCTATGTGTGTTTGCGTATCAGGTTAAAGTGTTTTATATGCGTTGAATATTGATCTTCTACCATGTAGATCATATGGCCAATCCTGTTTTTGATTGTTCCCTACTTCCAGAAAGTATTATTATCTTTGTGCATCTGGAAGAATATTATTTCTCCGGCACGTAATTCTTTTTTGGAAACAGTTATATTAGCGGGTTTTACCTGCTTTGGCAATAGTTTATGAAACATTGGCCATATTTTTCTCGCGAACATCACTTCCGCCGAAGACATCTGAGATAGTGTATTCTCGTTAGGCGTTATGAGGTACACCTGAAGAAATTGTTGCAACGCTTTTTCGGATTGAATGTCTTTTGCTTTCTTCAAAGCCCTCTTCAAGATACCCATATATCTTTCGGCCTGCCGATTTGACGGTGGTGGTAAGTCGAAGTTGTGATGTGGTTCATATTGAAGTCCACTATGAACTCTTTAGAGTTCCCGGGTGTACACTGAACTCCTTTATCTGACACTAAACAGTCGACCACTCCGAACTTAGAGATTATTCTTTGGCATTTCTAAGCTAATTGTTGAAGGATTATATTTGCTTCTTTTCCGATCTGTTTAGTGCCCGGAGTCTGACTTCAGCGTCTTTGTTTGACACTAAGCCTTAAATAAAAAGCAGAACCTTTAAGTTGTCGACCGTCAATGGGGATAATCCGAAGTCGTCACAGTGTCTATTTACAGCTGAGGCAAATGAGGTGTAATCTTGATCTTTTTTGTGTGTCAGAATGCTTCATCTCAATCTTTCATGGGATCAGATGATTTCTGGACAGTACAATTCAATTTAAAATTAAACTGGACAATTCTCCTGTCTATTTAAAGATTATGTAGTTCCTGAACTCATGTTTCCCAGCTCCCAATTTTTATGGTAATTTTGTTCATCTGTTCGCTACATGACTAAGAATGAATCTGAGAAAATAGGCTTCAAATGTCGAATCCTCTTCAGGACGATAGTGAAATGTTTCTAATGTTGACCAGATTGCTGTTTGTAAAAAAAACATTCTCGTCTGATTGTTGCTGTCTTTGTTCGCTATTACTTTAGATAGTTATTCCAATTTTTTCTTTGCCCGTGTCTGCATTTCCAATATTTCTTCGCTGAATTGCCTTCTTTCCTCTTCTCTTTCTCTTATTTTCCCTTCTCATTCTCGTCTTTCTTATTCTCTTCCGGCTTCTCTTTCCCTTTTCTCTTTTCTTTCTTTTCGTTCTTTTTTCTCTTCTTCTTTTCTTTCTCATTCTGTTCTGCCTTCTTTTCTTTTCTTCGGTAATTCTACTGTCTTAGTGTGCTGTAAGCGTATTATTTCAACTAGTTGCCTTGATAGCTCTTTTATTTTGAAAAGTAAAGATTCACAAGACAAATCTGGGTCTAAGAAATACCAAACAGCAAAACTTTACGGAGATATGCCAAATTAATATCGACGAAGAACAAAAACGGCACGTACATTTGGTTTTAAAGGGAAAAATCAATTTTGGACAGAGAACAAAATAAAATTCAGAATGTATTTTAACTCTCTCGAGAAAAAAAAAATACGAGGAATTTTTAGTTCAGAAGAATTTAGAATAAAAAACGAATTAAGTCCCTTTTTGTAACAAAAATTCAGTCCAGTATTTTCGTTGATGTCCTGAATTCTCGTAATAGAGTGAAAACGGTTTTGATCATTCGTAGAGTTAATATACTCTTTTCTCGTTGTTTTACTAAGAACACAAAAATCATGCAAATTATCGAAATAGAAATTTTTAGATCACAGCAATAAAATCTTTTTTAAATATATACCATAATACGAAGATGGCTTCTTGCAAAGAGGACAAATTAAGATATTTGCACAAACGAAAGTCGGCCAGCGTGCAAGAAAAAGGTAGTTTCTTCTTTCTATGTTTTTTTTACAACCAAAAAATAACCATTTTCAAGAAAAGTCCAAAGATGCAAGCTTTCGGACAAACAAAACAATTCTAGGATCATAAAAATGTTTTATTTGAAATTTGAAAAGTTTGGATAACTTGCACAAACTAAAAGTTAGAAAGTAAATATATCAATTCTTTAGCAAAAGACAGCGTTGTAGATTTTTTTCTACTCGCGGCTTTTTGAAAAAAAAACCCTTTTCCAAGTGAGGTCGTTTTTCCTCGTTGAAAAAACCTTATGAAGGAAATCTTATTTAATTTTTCCAAGAAAATAAAAAAAAATACAAGTTTGTTGAGCAGAAGATAGTTGTTTATTCCAAGAAGATCCTTACGTCGCCATTAGCGTGGCCCTGTTTAGGGGATCATAATCATCCTTACTATGTGCCTCTGGAGCATGTGCCTTGTACAGATCACATGTAGAACTGTTCCAGATGTTTCATCAGCACTGTCTTGTACACATTCTTGATTTAAAGTGGGATAGTTTTTCCCTGATACATATGCCTTAATTAAGGCCAAAAACAGCTAGTATTACTGCCATTAAGAACCAGATGCATTGGGCGGGTAATCTTGTCCGACTTGTCTTATGGTGAGCTCTTTCTTGGCAAAATACCCACGCACAAGCCTCAAAAACGTTTTCGTGATATCATTAAGGAGAGTCTAGTAAGCTTTTATGCTCCTGTTGACAATTTGAAGTCTGTAGCGTATGATTGCAAGCAATGGTGAGCACTAATATACAAGGGAGCAGAGCACTTTGAAGCAGACAGGATATATCGAGCGAAACACACTTTGTCCCAATCATAAAGATCTTTGCATCTGTGAGGTGTGTGACCGAGCTCTGTTGTACAAGGAAGATCTCGTTCATTACATGAAAGCGCTGGATGATAGGGGTCCAATTGTTGTTAGTTTCATCAAACCAATGACCGTCTTTAGTGTCATGTCTACTTCAGGGTGTGCAAGTCGCTGGCAAGACTGAAAAGTCATCTTCGAGCACTCCATGATTGAGGAAGTGGCACTCATCTAACAAGACGTCTTAATCATATATATATATATATATATATATATATATATATATATATATATATATATATATATATATATATTTATTTTAGAAATTAAACCCGTTTCTTTGCGTTACTTTATCTCTATGAGCCAGCGGGCTCTATTTTCACGATTCATTGTCACGAACATTGCCGATTAGAAATCTGCAAATACTAATAAATTAGAAAAAATCTTCTGTTCTACAGGCTGAGTTTTTGCTGCGCTTATATTTAGTAAAACAAAATGGCTGCCCATTTAATCGTTTTTGTTTATTTTATTCGCCCTGTTGCTAGATCGACACCGTTGTTGAAACATCATGGTAATCTTTTAAAGAAGTTCCGCTACTTCTCAATAACATCTTTTGGCAATGCTTCAGTTCTTTATTACTTAATTGTTCGAGTAATTCGTCACTTTTTCTTGATAGTACGATTGTATCTTTTGCTCCATTTTTCAATTTTCAATAAAAAAATATGAATTAATAATAATGATAACTGCTGAAGAATTTTGATGATGACATGATGTTTTTAAACATTTTGGTATTTTTAAAAATTGGGATACACATCGTCTTGAATGTTTTCCATTGTTATTGAACACGCTGGAATTTGTCTATCCCTTGTCGAACAATTAATTAGCACAAATATTAAATGAAAGATTTTCATTTTAGCTGACTATGTGCAAGGCCTAATTACTCGCCTTCTGTCATAAAAATGGGTCGAATAATTCGTGTAACACCATGGATATTTGTCATTCACTTGGTACCGTCGAATTTAACTTTACAATAGCATTTTCGTCTCTCTGTTAGGTTTAAATTTTAAATATCAATTTCATTCTTCTGTTAAGCTCATTATATTTTAAAGAAATTAGATATGTGGACATGCTTATATCCATGTAAAGATTTGACTCGTAAATTTATTAAATTAGCATTGTAAATTTAAAACAAAAAACCTCTATGCGTATATATCGTAATGTGGGGTCTCCAGAAAATCGCAGCTCTATATTATAAAAATAGATAATTTTTATTATTTATAATTTATAGACTACTGGCATAAAACACAGATTTCTGATTATGTGACTTGAAAAGTACATACGAAAGATTAATACACTGCATTCGATTTGAAAATACAAACGCTGAAGTTTATTTAATATATGTTGGCGGCGATTATATCTATCTATCTATCTATCTATCTATCTATCTACATATATATATATCTGTTGCAATATTTGAAACTCTAATTGAATAGATATTTGTCTTGTGTCCACCGCACCAAAGTGTGACACAAGGTCGAAAGATGGAAGATGGACAAGCTCCCCTAAAGGAGGGACACTCTTGCCTAAACAAAAATTTCTTGGGCACCCGTCGGCATCCCCTGGTCGCGTCGCGTCAGGTTACAAGCAATAAACTTGCCCCACCTGAAAGCCGGGTGGAAAGGCCTGGGAGGGTTAACCAAGCGGTGTACCTCAGTCCGACAGGTATTGGGCCGTTTCCCGGCCCCGCACCTGTCGGTCTGAGTGTCAAGAACGGGTCCTTGACGTGTAGCTTACCCTGTTTCCCTGCAGCCGAAGACGCTAGAAGACCATCCTCAACTGTAATGGGGTAATTAGTTATTTTCAATTTTTTAAATACATAAAAAAGAGAAAAAGTTGGCACAAGGCAGAACATGCGGGATGGGGAAGGAGTAGGAAGTCTTCTTTGACTAATGCTAACTAATCTAACTAGTATATTACTTCATTCTACTGTCACACCAATACTACATTTATACTATACATCTATCAGAGTATATATCCTTCATCAATCACAATAAAATATCAATACAATGATAACCTAATAAAAACTCATAAGAAAAGGGGGTTTAGAAGATAAACATTTTATATACAATATAAAGATGAAATATATACAATGTTAGTAACAAAAAAACCCACTCCATTTGCTATACTGGGGCAGATACGCCGATTCGCCAGTCGAAAGGGGGGATGTGGGTCCGAACGCTTTATTATAAACACTTCTTACGAAAACGTCGAAAGAGAACCCGCATCTCTGGCAAATCAAGCGATCTGTCACCTAGTTGGAAGGGGAATGGGACTAAAAAATTACCGAGACAAACTAAAGACGGGGCTTAATGATCCCTATAACACACTAGCTAGGTTATGAATACAGGAACCTGCAAAATTGGTCCTTACTCTTGTCTAAAACGTGACGTTCTCTGGACTAAAAAAAAGTGTTAGAGCTGACGTTCGTTTCTCCAAGAATCAGTCAAGACTTGCTTATCTCACATGACAGACATGCGCAACTGACACCTACCTTTAAATAAGACGAAGAGACTCTAACCCTTTCGGCCTTGATACGAACCTTACAATGATAACGAAAGATTTTATAAGGTCGAGGGGAACGAAGTCCTCAGATCCGTAGACCAAGATCACACCTATCATAACAGCTAGCAATATAAGAAATATTTCTTCTCTAAGCCTATCAGTTGTCTTTGCCCAATTGCTAGACATTGATAGGAACCAAAGTAAGTGACAATATGTTCAGCATACGAACCATGAGACCTGTAACAAACTCAATCCGCGGCACCACGATGCAACAATAAACGAAGGCGTGACATAAAGTCTCGACCTCATCGCCGCGTCGCTTACAAATAGGCGAAACCGTCATGCCAGCTGAGTGAAGTTTCTTACCGCATCAGTGAGCATCTCGAATTACCAGTTAGGCTAAGGAGGCCTCCGAGTTAGTGAGATATCCCGACCCAGGCGTCCAAGCTCAGATTGAACGAAGCTGCCTCTTCATCAAAGAGAGCCATTCCCCAATAACATCCCTTACAGATCCTCTCACTAAAACCCGCTATAATGTCTTTCGGGACAACAGCAGAGCGTTAGAAAGGCTTTCCTTCATTCTTAAGAGAAACTTCAACGCGCGGCGACACTCGCGATAAAAGAGCACTCACCCGGGTCAACCTGTGTGCTTCTTCCTCGAACAACTGCACACTATTCAAAGCCGCAAGGGCTTTTTGGTGTCCTCCATCCAGAGGCCACCGTTTTCCGTATGTTGTGTACACATTTAATCAAGGTAGTAAAGCCGTAGCGTGTGGAGCCGAATCCCAACATTTGGCATGCTAAGACCTCCACCAGAATGATAGAGATAACAGACATCGCGACAGATCATAGGGACGCTTTCAAGCCATAAGAAATTGAAAAGAGGATTCTGCAAATATAGCAGAGTATCTGACGGGATAAGAAAAACTGACAGACGATAAATAAAGATTGAAAAGATGTGAGAGTTACACCCCCCATGCTCTTCCCTGTAATGAAAGGTTTCTACTGATCCACAGCGCAGCTCCAGTCCGTACCGCTTTCAGAACCCCCCAACCAATTTTCTCCAGCGGAAGGTCAGGACCAACCCAGACGCCGAGTATCTTGCAAAGTCCGTCGCTCCAACTAATGGGTCCCTGAAGGGAGACACCCCTCCAGCCACCGATGTGCAAACCCGAAGACTTGTTGCAATTATTTTTGACCCCTTTTACCGTTTCATACAATCTGATTTCAACACCGGCAACACTAATCTCAGCATTGCTCGTTACAAGCATAGGCATAGGCGTAGTACTTTACCTGGGCATCCGCACCGGGCAAAGCGATTCTGCATAAGACCGGATTCACCCTTAGCCTGCACAGGGAAGATTCAAGCGGAAACACGTATAACATCAGTGATAGCGGGCAACCCTGATGAATTAGACGTGATAAGCTGAAGGGTCTCGATCTCTTTCTATTCACTTCTACCATCACTGCGGGTTAGCATAGATTAGATGACTCTACGAGCGAAATTGCGGTCCAAACCCGACCGCAAAAAAAAAAAAAAAAACAGCCCCCAAGTACCGATGGTCAACCCTATCGAAGGCTTTGAATTGATCTAAATTTGTCAGCGCGACCTCAGTGCCTACTTTCTATATCATTAAGCGTATTGTGTGCAAGTTATCCTGAATTGTCCTTGCCTCCACGGCAAAGGTTTGCTCGAGGCTAATAAAACTAGAACATCTTGGCCAAAATCTTAAACTCCGCGTTAAGCAGCGTTAAGGACCGATAGTAATCTAACCCTCCCCCACCATCTTTGTTTTTGCGAACGAGCTTTACGCCACTCATGGTAAAGTACTTAGGGATTGAACCATTCCTAAACCATGAGTTCAATAAAACCGTCAAAAAAGAAACAAATATGTGCGACAACCTCAAATACACTTCCTAGGGCAAATCATCAATACTTATTAAAGCCAACCCACTTTAAGGGTTCAATGACTTCATCCTCCGTTATGCCACCTTCACACCTAGCTGCTTCGGTCGTTGAAAGACAAGAAAAGTCAGCCAAATAGTTGTCGAGCTCTTCTACTGACTCACCGGGTTCCATAGAAAAGCTCTTAGAAATTGAACCTAAACGCCTCCAGTACACCATGGTTTGTGGTCACGGTACGCCCGTCCCGCAATGTGACAGGTGCGATGTGCAAAACAGCAGCTTGTCTGAATTCCTCTGCATGCAGTTCAGCGGCCATGTTTGTTGCTTTCTGGGGCATTCGTTTTAACCTAGCCTTAATCACTAAGCTTGGTGCTCCTTTTTAATAAGGGAGTCAAGCTGAGCCTTAATTATATAAACGTAAGTACTATCCCTCTTCCCCACCGCCTGATCTAATCTAGACTTGTGTCGCCTTAACTGCCCTAGATTTTAGATTGAGTCGTTTGCTAAAACTGGCAGAAAAGAACCTAATGCATTCCTCCATTTTTACCGACCACTTATTCCCAATGATTGACCCGTCAGTTCCTTCAATAGGTTTAGTTATAGGCCATCATGGTAGCCCTCCACGTCGAATAACGACGTGTTGAGCTTCCAATAACCAGCTAATCTAGGCTTAGGTCTATCTAAGTTTACCCGAACCCCATTCTAGTCTCCCGCTTAGATAACTGTTCGAGAAGTATCCATAAACTGCTCGATTCGCCGAAAAAAGGCCGCTAGCTCAATGTGTCAATTAGGTGCATAAATCCTCTACCCTTTATGGTAATATCCAAAACATACAGTCTCCCCCCAGGATCCATGGAACAGGGGTCACACAACATATCTAAAGACCTTTTAACCAGCCAGGAAACCCCCTCTCGAGTGAGAATTAAAGTACGCTGAGTAAGCACAAAAGGACATAGAAAACGCACGCAAATGGTCACCAGGAATAAGATGGGTTTCCTGCACACAACAAATATCCACTCCGAGGTGCTGCAGGTCCAAACTCAAGCGCCATTTTCGCGAGTCGGTCCTTAGCCCTCGGACATTTGCACTAGCAAGCTTGAGATCCATGACTGTACCTTAGGATTGAGAACCAAAAACGAACATCGCGGTTGTAAGCATGACGACGGCTTTTGTGATAGAATAGGTGCCCATCTGAGTATCGATGACTCTATCACGAGAGATGCACCGACATGTAATGGGTAAATAAACTTCGCTATCCTATATAGGGGACAATATTCTGGTGATGATGGTGATGATGTTAAAGTCGAAAGATACCCCAAAGGAATAGACGACGGCCTGATATTTTCGTGGTCGACAATATGAATGATTATCAAACCGACTATTGCTATTCGATGAAAAATACGGCAAAAAGCTTTAACGAAGCAGTTAATTCAGAACATTGTGATCAATACAAATTAGCCATGAAAAATGAACTGGATACTTTGACCGAAAATAATACCTATAGGTATTACCTCTCCCAAAAGATAAACATACCATTTCTAGAAGATGGGTCTTTACAAAAAAGACTACAGCATCAGGTGTTGAACAGTACAAGACTAGATTTGTTGCTCATACAAATTTTGTTGATTCTCTCAGATTTACGGTGTGGAATATTTTTCTAAGTTTTCACTAACCAAAAACCTAACGACAATCAGAATTTTATTGCAAATCCCATCACATTAAACTTACACATCCATCAAGTGGACGTAAAATGCTTCTTTGAATGTCCCAATAGACTGTGAAATTTATATTAACCCTCCAAAGGGATAATGAAAAATAAAAGTAGCGTGTGGCGACTTCATAAATTATTGTACGATTTAAAGCAGAGTGCTCAGTATTGGAATATAGTATTTCATGATTATATAATTAAATAACAATTTAAACAATGTCCAGCAACCCCTGTTTATATATTCAACACAAAGACAATAAAATACTGATTTTGGTTTCTTGGGTCGATGATATTTTAACCACATCAAATTGTGACATTATGTTGACCGGTGATAAGGACAGATTAAGTAGAAAATTAAAAATCACCGATCTATGCAAAATATCCTTGTCTTTGGGGGATAGAATTTACTCAAAGGAAGGATTATTACGATGAATCAATCAAGATACCTTGACACAGTACTATTAAAATTTGAAATGGGAGAGTGCAAGAAACGCTCTACACCGGTCGTAAATAGTATAAATAAAAATATACACACAGAATCCGAAATAACAGACGATGAATTATACCGAGAATTCATAGGAATTCTTATATATTTAATGACTTCGACGGGAACCGATATATGCTGTACAGTAACGAAACCGTCACAAAAATTATCAAGACCGAAAATGAAAGATTGAACAAGTCCTACGTTATTTAAAAGGAACTAAGGAACAGAATTTAGTATTTAGAAAATCAAAAAAAATCCCTTAAAACCTACACCTTTTCAAATTCAGATTGAGGAAACAATAAAGATCGAAAATGTATATCTGGATATTGTTTAAGAATATCAGAAATAGGTCTATTATTTCATGAAAACCTAAAAAAAGCAACAGATTGTATCTCTCTCTACATGTGAAGCAGAATTTTCCGCAATCACACACACGACCCAGGAAGAATTCTACCTTAAAAATGTCCCGGGAAAGACGTTAAACTGCATCCATTTTGTTTGTATTAACACTATAACCTTCTAATTCGGAACTAATACTTTTACTGAAATAAAAAAAACGAAAACAGAAACATTAAAGAAATCACTTTTTTTAAAAAACATTTCTTCGTAAATTTTCTTTTTGACAAATAATTTTTACATCACTTTTTTGAAAAAAAAAATCTTTTTGGCAAATGATTTTTGCATAACTTTTTTGAAAACATTTTCTTTGTAAATTTCCTTTTCGAAAAATATTTTTGCATGCATATTTAAAGACGCTCATAAATTACAACTGAATTTTACTTTTTACGCAGATTAGTTTTCTTTCTTATTCATCCAAAATGTCCTAATCTTTTTGCATTGTTTTAATAAACAAAAAAAAATCTTTTTAACGGGTACATATCGCATGTATATTTATTTATATGTATATTTATTTACATGAATATATGTATGCCTTTTTGAACAAAACTGCATAATCCAATTTAGAAATTTGCTTCCTTTCTTACATGTTCACCCCTTTTTTAAGCTAAAAACAAAATCTATTTTTGTTTATTTCTCTTTTCTGTACACACATGTTTAACATTTGAACAAAATTAAATATGGCTTATTTTACATGCTAAAATCTTACGATCCAAATGATTTCTAATTTTATTATGTATAATTCAATATAAAATATATATTTACTTTGGAGCAGAATGAACCAAAAGGACTTCATCATTATAAAAAGTAGGGGGAGTTACAATATCTTTGAACTATAATGGGATATGATCCCGCACAGTCAGGAGATTCTTTTCATAAACGATGCTGTTAGGAACTGATTAATCAAATCAATTCACGTTCTGCTACCAACCAATCAGTAACCAGAATTGCTCCATGAATTTTAAACATTTTCTGTAGCAACTTCGCATATGTTTTTTTTTTTTCGTGTCAATATGGGAAGAATCTTTTGCTCTGTGGTTTCCAACTCGAGAACTGTTTACTAAGAACCAGTCACCTCCAGGACTTGTGTAGAAAAATTAACAATCGGGACCTCTTCTGTCTACCAAGAACCAGTCACTTCTGGGACTTGTGTAGAACACCAAACCCTCGGAAACTGTTCTGAAACTAAACATGGCTTACAACTCCAGAGTATATATATATATATATATATATATATATATATATATATATATATATATATATATATATATATATATATGTGTGTGTGTGTGTGTGTGTGTGTGTGATATACTTCATTTAATCACATAAAATTATATACGCAGATGTAATTTTATGCGTAAATTTTCAGAATTAACTTCAACAGTGTTCAATACATAGGTAGAGCTAAAAGTAAGTTGTGAAAATATTGTCATGTATATTTTTATAACCTACTTATGAAAATATATACAACAATATTTCTATTGTGACACTTTGGGCTGTAATCATAGCGTAGTATCTGTGTTAACTATCGCAAGCAGGGCCAGGGGTCAAAACATTATTATTATTATTATTATTATTATTATTATTATTATTATTATTATTATTATTATTATTATTATTATTGTTATTATTATTATTATTATTATTATTATTATTATTATTATTAATTGATTCGAGCGAGGGCGGGTCGCTGGATCAATTATTATTAGAAAAATAAACAATTAAATTGTAAAAATATGATTGACATATGGAATAGGAATGTGAAAATAGAAAATAGATGTAAACATGATTTTTTGGTTGCATAAACAAATAACTAGATTGGGGTTTCATCAGCTGTTGGTCTGAGACAGGTAATGAGACACGTGATGAGATGTAAATTTGGGGAGATTCTAGTCAGTTGTTAGCTGGACATAAGAGGTAACGGACGACTCAAAAGGGGACTTGGTCTCCATGACGTAGGGAGCGGCTTCATTTCAGGTAGCCATTGTAAAAACGTTTAATCTCTGAAAATGCCAGCCGGATCATGAAAATAAATGTTAGTAAATAATTCAGGTATGTGTTGTGTTATTTACATCTGTTAAAAAGAATTGCTTGTCTACAACTGTTCCGATGCGTCCACGTCAATCTTTTCCTGTCGGAACTGTCCCAGTAATGAATATACAGAGAAAATAAACCCCGCTATTACACATGTACGTCGTTATAGAACATATACTTTTTATCATCTTTTAATTCGGTTGATTTAAATTAAAAACATCTAATTGATTTATATCAACAGTAAAAGAATAACTGCACGTGAAGGTTTTAATATGTATTATATATTAATAAAGAATATTATCAAATAGTCATGAGTTTCTCTAGCATTATATCATAATTTAATTATTGTGAAATCGCGCTAGAACTGGTGTAAACGGAGTCAGTTTCGGAAAAAAACATAGCTATCCGGAGATTGTCGTTTTCAACTTTATATATAAACTAGCGAGGGATACCCGGCGTTGCCCGGGTGTTTGTAGATGTGTGTGAAAAAAACCCGAAATGTGAAAAAAAAACAGGTGTCAGTGAAAAAAAAAACGAAGCCTTGACGCGCAGTTGGAAAATAGTAAAGTGTGAAAAAAACAGGTGCGCGTTTTGATTGACGTGACGGCGATAGGTATTCAGCAGTTAGCATTTTGTGCGGGACAGTTTTTAATGAGATCAATAAATCGGTTTGTTTGTTTGTTTTTAAAAACCCGCTCCCTGTTTATTAAGGGGAGCGTCTCGTCTCGAAATGAAAGCTACCGTCTGATATGACGAAGTCGACATTGACCAAACGTTACTTAGCTCTCTAGAGATCACTGGCTTTCGGCCAGTAAGTAGAGTCGAGTTTCGCTTTTTGTTTATACCGAAAACCGAATGTAACGCGTGCCGATGCGAAAAATGTCGAATAATTAACGTTTGAAAGCCAATAAAATTAAATAGACAGGCGAGCTCCGTGGTTAAGTGTGAGATATTACAATTTATAGATGATATAGATGATATAAAATTTTTAAGAAATTGTGAAGCAAGCGAGCGCTTCTCTGAAAGAAGCCTTTTGTGGACATACATACATACATACGTACATACATACATACATTTTCGCTTTTATATATAGAGATGGCGTAACGAATTTCGTGATTTTACATATTATTGTGACTACCTTGAATTATTACGCTTTAATGGATTATGGTGAGATTGTCACATCTCTATATATGGTCGAGTATGATATTGCTATCAGTGAACAGATGAAATCCATGATCGTTTTAATTTTGTGCTATTTTTATCCAATATTGACAGGATTTCAATTTAATGCTAGCTCATATGAAAAAAAGACAAGAAAATAATTGACAATCCCATCCTATTAACAATTAGTTAACTTTTATTTTTCCAGTTTATATCGGCCACTTGTAGTTTTCCCTTTAAATAATCTGAAAGATACAAGTGAATAACTAATCCTCTTCATTTGACACCCGCCATTATTTAGCTCAGCGCCAAGTATATTTTAGGCATTAATCTTTTCAATTCATATATTTTTTACTTATTTCAGAAATATATTTTTGCTCTGGAGTTCTTTAATGGTGACAAACATATAAAATGTTCTTAACTATCCAGTTGCGGCGTGTAATAGTTTATGATTTGGCAACAAAATAAGCAGTTCACTTTCTTCATAAAAGGGATCTTATGCCAACATACTCAAGTGTTGGAATGCTTTTAATAAATATACAAATAAAATATTATGGCTTGACATGAATTTTTGTTACATTCATTGTCATAGAGGAACAGGTTTTTATTATTCCCATGGGAGCCAAAGATTTTTAATTAAAATTTAAACTGTCTAAAAATGTATTCGCAAAAACCAAATTAAAAAAAAATAAAAACTTAAATATTTTTCATTTTAAAATAGATCACCTTTCGACATTAATTTAATGTAAAATGATACCTAAATTGATTCTTAGTTATAGAAATTTAAGATGCTTGTATTTCTTAATCAGCTAATTTTATCATATTCTGATTTAAATATTAAATAGTGAAATGCACTAACGGCGTTTTGAATAACTAATTCATGATGGAAAAATTCTGCGTTTTTCTAAATAAATGTTGCGATAGCTACCGTTAACGAACTTCACTAACACTTCAGAAAAATGCCTTTCCATTTAATTCTCTTGCTATGGGTCTTAATTTACATTTTCACGGCGAGGAAACTCCAGCTTCACTGGACTGTGCCAAAATTAAAAATAGCAAATACTAGGTTATGCACGTACTTATTTATTAATTGTTAGTTTTATATAAATGTTTATGAAGTTGTGAAAGTGACACTCAAGAAAACGACAGTGATCTTGTTTTTCCGATTTTGCCTTTTTTCACTCGCACACATTCATTTTTATTAAATAATATAAAATTGAAATTAAAATGCCTTCTTTCTTTTAATCGTTTTACACACGCGGATTTTATTGGACTTTCTTAAAATTGAATCTTGAAACAAAAAAATTAAACAGTAAAACCTTTAACATTATATTATAAAAGGGGTTGTTGCAATATCTTTGACATATCAAAAGTAATGTCTACAAGGATTTCGGCGATGGTACTTATAAACAGGGTTGATGAGAACGAACTGATACAAATCCAGAATCACTTTATAAACAATACTGAATTTTTTTTAAGTCTTTCACTTTTGATGCAAAAAAGAAACACGACGAGCTGCTTATCCTTACCCGATTAATAATAAGCTTTTCTACATAAATAATTATTTATCTAAAAACATTTCTCGACCTGGATTTATGCTGCCATTTTTTTAGGACAAATACATTTTTCTATTTAAAAATTGCACTACGCTATAGCTTCCTCATACCTTACTCTACCAAGATATTAATATTATAAATATATGAATATTAATATTGACCGATGGAAGCATGACACAAAGTAAATTACAGTTGGTACTGAGGGCCATTGCCAACCCTGAAAAATAGCAGGCAAAAGTAGCCGTGGTCAAAATTAAATGAATTGGCTTCCAATGTCAGGCATAGCCCGGCAATGACAGTATACAGAACCCACCTGCTGTGCCAGAACTGATAGTTACTGGCAAATAGTGCTGGTTTGGGTCGATTAATTAAAAATGTGTTGCATCTGTCCGGTCCTCGGCTAATGACGGAGGAATGCTTCTAAACTGCGGCAACTTTTAATTTTTATTCTAATCTATATTATTTAAAACTTGTATATTTTGCCATAAATAGATGTGCCTATTTGGCCGTTGTTTAGTGATGGAGAAATGCTCGGCTGAGGTAATTAAATTTGATTTTGGGCAGAGGGTTAAAGTTTTAAAAATTATTGAACGTCAGTAGTTGGCCGTATCATTGTAATCTTATGTAGCTAGAAATGACGAATATTTCGAGATTAGAAACAAAACTGGTGCGATAGTCATCTGATATTTTAAGAGTTTGCTTGTTCCCCTGTTTTATGTGCATTAACAAATACTGCGATATTTCCAATATATTCATAAAAGAAAATCCTTTTATATGTAAATCTTTACCCATCCTACAAAAAACACAACTCACAAGTGAGGTGCATATGTATGCAAGGTAGAAACAAAAGCTGTTGCGCGATATTAGATATGACAAATATATGATGCAAAAACTGATTGATGGAAACTAGTCAGAAATAGTGAGGTTATACTATATATATATATATATATATATATATATCGCTACACAATTATGATGTTATTTCCGTAAATACTTACAAATAACTAAAAATCTAATTGACGATCGTTCTACTTTAAAAAAAATTATATATGTAATACGACTCACAAATAGAGATTATGAAAATACCTTTAAGAGATCACGTAGTTTGCAAATATTCAGAAAAATGGACAGAAAAGGGGGAACAAGAAAGTGAACACGCGTGGGTGTTAGGGTTAGGGTTAGGGTTAGAGCACGTGTTGATTGTACTGTTGTTACTTTTTCTCTCAGCAAGTGATTACATGGCACATCGAAAAATACGTCAAATCCCCAGCTCAAGGTCAGGTAATATTCGGAGGATACATCAGTGCCACCGTTGTAGTTTGTGGTTTGTTCCGGTTGGGTTTATATACTAATATTCATTAGTTCGCACATACATTCGATATGTTATAATTTAAGAATATAAAACATATAAAAATTATCCATTTAAATTCTTATAAAAATATGCATAAAAAATTCATAAATATTAATTATTATAAACGCATCAAAAATATAATTAATGCACAAACACACACACACGCGCGCACACACACACACACACACACACATATATATATATATATATAACTATTTCATTTAATCAGATAAATTCATGTACAAAGATATCATTTTATGCGCCAGTATTTACTTCAATAATCCTCGATACATACGTAGAAGTTGGTAGTAAGTTATGAGAATATATATGGTAATTAGGTTACATAGAATATTCCGCATTTCATTCTCGTGAGAATTCGCCAGGCTTATGCAAGAAGTTGGGGTTATAACGTCTTTTTATATACGCACATACTATTGAATTTTCTAGTTAGCAAATCAGCTTTTTTAGTTGATTCCTCGCCCATCCTAATCAGCTAATAGGCGGTCACTTACAAGACAAAGGGATATTTGTCCTCAGTCACCCATCTGTGAGTGTGTATGGGAAGGACAGATTTCTTTGTTGTAGTAAGCTGATCTGCTTTCTTGCAAATACAGGTAGATATATTTTTTGTGTGTGTTTTGTCTATATTTCGGATATTATGCTAGTTTATGTATACATATATAAAATTATTCATGGCTATGTATGTTTACTTTTTCTTTATTTTTGGTATTTTTAAATTTTCTTTTCTATTAGTTTTGTCAATTTTAAGATTATATCGAATTATTATCCCTGAGTAAATTATATCCTATGCACACAGTTGTTCGCTATTTCTCGCCTCAAGTTTAATAACTGGTGAGGTTTTTCAAAGAATAGAATAGCGTATTTTTCATTCAGGCATAATCTACACGGATCGCTTTGGTCCCTACATGCACTTGCTTGTCTTCCTATTTTCATTTGACGATCGGCGAACGTCCACATTCTTTGAGTCCAAGTATTGGTTTGCTAGTGCTGTTTTCTTTCGGTATTTTTTTTGTTTTTGAATGAACTTTTATGGTCATAATAGCTCGTTTAGAAATCTAAAGATGTTATACCTACGTAATATTTCATGTTATTCGGGGTTTCGTTTGAAAATATTGTAACCTGGTAAACTATGCTTTCTATCAGACATTTATTTCGAAGTAGACAGAGTATGCGGGATCTGCAGTTGCATTTATCTATAGCATTCTTATTTCTATTGGGGTTGTTGTTGTTGCTTAGTTTTGGTGAATAATAATAATTATACTACTAATAATAATAAAAATAATAATACTTATTATTATTTTTATCATTATTATTTTCATTATTATTATTATTATTATTATTATTATTATTATTATTTATACTCGTTACGTTTTTGTATATTGTGTTAGTTTTATTTTGTCCTGTTGTTCACTTTTTTATTATTTATTATTTATTTTGCTATTATTGTTTCCTATTTAATATTTTCTTTTTATGTGTTTTAATTATCATATCCAAATTTTTGTAGCTGCTGCATGATAAATTCAGTTATTTTTATTGAGATTTATTGAAGATTCAGTGTAGGGGATTGGTTACGGGGAAGTGATTTTCGATGAGATCTAGAAATTTCTTGCCAATTTTTTTACATTTGATTGTATGGGGGCGTATACCAGATTATATTTCTTTTTCTTCTTTTGAATACCATTATAGTTATCGATGTTTTGGTGCTTATATTTCATACCAATATTTTTGTACCCACTAGTTTTGATAGCTTTGCCGTAGATGCTGATTTACTTGTTAAATAAATTTTCATCACTTGAGGTCTTGCTGTGTCTACTTATGATCGAGTTAGGAATCTGTTTTATAATTGAAGGGGAATTAGATTGAAGATTTACGTATATTGGATAAGCCTTATCGTTTAAGTAGGGTTCATATGTATTTTTATCTAAATTTAACGTGAGGTTCAGGTAATTTCTTATTTTTATATAAGCTTGTACGTCTATTTTCAGGCCTAATTTTTTCATTTCCTCATGTATGATTTTCTTAAATTTTCTGTCTTAACTTTGTTAGAATATTGTATTATAGCTAATCGATCATATCCATATAGGCCGATATCTGCAGTATCAAATCTGCATGTGGGTGTGTATAAAATGAATATTTCCACAATATCAGAAACCTCTGCAGAATTTCACGATACGAAATTATCTTATAACAATAGAAAATAAATGAAAAAAAATATAAAAAATGAAAAATGAACAATAAACATAAAATAAAATAAGCATGCGTATCCATCAATAATTAGCATGATATCCGAAATATAGATGAAAACAAACAAACAAAAAACAAAAAAACAAAACATATCTACCTTCATTTGCATCAATAATAAAAATAAATAAAATAAACATATATATCAATGAATAATTTAATATATGTATACATAAACTAGTATAATATAGACTAAATATAGACTAAAACACTCTAAAAACACAACTACCTGCATTTAAGTTGAAAATACTTACTACAACAAAGGATATCTGCCCTTCCCATAAATAGACACAAAGGAGGTGAATGACTCTGAGCACAATTATTCCTTTGTCCTGTAAGTGCCCGCCTATTTGCGGATTAGGATTGGCGAGGCGGCTAACTAGAAAATTCAATAGTATGTGCGTATATAAAAAGACACGCTAACCCCAACTTCTTGCTTTGCGGTAGATGCTGATTTACTTGTTAAATAAATTTTCATCACTTGAGGTCTTGCTGTGTCTACTTATGATCGAGTTAGGAATCTGATTTATAATTGAGGGGGAATTAGATTTAAGATTTACGTATTTTACGCATATCTGGCAAATTCTCACGAGAATGAAACGCGGAATATTCTGTGTAGCGTTATTACCATATATATTTTCATAATTTACTAATATATATATATATGTGTGTGTGTGTGTGTGTGTGTGTGTGCGCGTGCGTGCGTGCGTGCGTGCGTGTGTGTATGTAAAATAATATGTTAAAGAGAGTATGTACGTTTGAATTTCTTAATCCGCCAGGGAAATGTGATGCGTCTAGTGCGTTAGGTATAAGTTAGTGTTAAGTTCATGCTTGCCTGCCTTTTCGTTTCCAGCTTACACTGCTGGCTAACCTCGTGGTGAAAAGGGAGCAGATATGCATAGGTCTTCCCTGCCAGTACATAGCCTCTCCATCATCAAGGCCCCTAAAGTGCCCTCACGTTGGCCACACACGGTAACTGGGTGCCTTGCGGTCCCAAGCTAAACTTGTAGGAGATCTCGGAGAAGTGGGAAACCCCAGAGACAGTGCGTTATGGTTCACCGATGTATGGACATACCCTGGCAAACTATCAACCCCTACCCCACTGTCTCGTGGGTTTCCTTGATTGGGCGAGGATTAGGGGAACCAACCCCAAAATACAAACACACCACTGCCTTGTGAGCCTTATCACAGCAACATGCTAATAAATGGGAACTCTTTCAAATCTTACTGCTGTCTTACAGTTTTCCTTAAAAAGCTATGCAACCTCATCAAGAAAGAAAAGGCACAGTAGCGGACACGATAGGTCTGCTGTCTACCTCGCTGAGATTACTTTTGCCCAGAAGATTTGGCCTCCTCTGCTGCCAGTCGTCGCAGGTTCGCTCCACTGTACATGAGCATTTGAAGTCCAGAAGGGTGTCTATCTGATGCGCAACAGATACTACACCTAAACTGAGCAAGTAAATTTGGAGCCAAGGTGGAAATCCTGTGGTAATGGAGTGAGACTACGCCAACACCGAGGGATTAATCACTGAGACCCCAACTAGTTATCGTCAAGACTGACGAACTGCATGATGATGATGCTAAAGAGACATTAAGAGGTGTGAATAGCAAATACACACACTTTAAAGCCTATGTTGTGCTAAAAATGTTGGTTATTTTTACACTCGTAATGTGGCGCAACTCAGTTCGAGATTGTGTCTACAATTTTTACTGCATTAGTCCCAGGCGCCACCCTCTAGCATAACATACAGCCTACTATGTTGTATCATCTGACTTAACGCCTAAGCCATTTGGGATTTCAAATATATTCTAATAATTCTAATATATACTGCTAATATATTCTAATACTTCTAATATATACTGCTAAAATATATGCAAAACCTAAACAATCCAGTTAGCATCCTCGTCCAAGTCCATTCAGATACTGCTATTTTTTAGACTTATCTCCGATTTCATAACGCTCGTACATCAGATAACTAATATAGAACAATTCGCTTATCCCGGAATCAGATTTCATAAACCTAAAATATTTCTCAACATACATAGGTTTGATTCGAGAGTAAAATCTAAGTTATCCAGAACTCACAAGTGTATTATTTGCCTTTCGAGTAATATGAAGCGGTAAAATATTTTAGACAAATCTAATATTGCTATTCAAAGTTTGACAGACGCGCGTCGTTACTCGTCTTGAGATTTCAACATCTGTTGCGCTATTATCTCTCATAAGATTCAATTATTCATGGTAGACATCAACATGGAAACGATCCTGATTGGGTTTGTAATAATGAGAAGAATATGTAATCTAGAAATGTATAAATTTCCAGCTGCTCTTTTTGCCTTTAGACTTGCAATAAGTTTCTGAATAGCAATGTTTACGTTAGAGTATGATGGATCATGTATTGAGCTAATAATATCTGTAAATTGAACCAGTCTAAACGTGGTGAAGATATCTTCGCATCTAAAGACGACTCTGGTCGGGAAATATATACTAGGATTACAAACGCTACATATTTCTGTGAAAATAAATTATTCTTATCTTATTAGTAACTTAAAAAGCATTTATGAAGCATGTGTAATCACGACATAATCACATTGACACACAGATTCTCGTTAGATCACCGACAATAAGCCTGATTAATGCCAGATGGATGGCCAGTTGGAAATACCAGACGCTGTGTGTAGAAGTACAACACCTCCCTGCAAGCGTTACAAAATATTACGTCGTCATCCCCCCTGACAGGGATATACATAAGACCAAGGACTGCTTGTTAATTTCAAACTCCCGTGAAGCTTAATCTTTCTATGGAAGCCTTTTCAAACTTACTAATGTTAGTGCCGCTTCGCTACGGTGTGATGCAGTTCCTGTGAACTAGGGAGTAATTAAAGTCGTTATCACGCATTTTTATGTATCATTTAAGTAAATATGTACATTAGATATCAGATAACACAATCTCACACTTAACTAAGACGTTTCCTAAAAATAGATTATCTCTAGGGAACAAATGGTAGTTACTACTGCCACTGATTATGACAAAAGTGTGTTAGATCAGAATTTTGAAAAGGTAAAATAATCTGTTGATGAAAAGCGAATACGATATTGTGAGATTTGAAAACCAAAAAAAATGAATTCTAGTTTTATTCATACTACATAAAAACAAACTATTAAATGAACACAGAAACACAACAATTGACAAGATAACAAGATACAAATTTAGGGAAATTATGGCGACAAAAAGTATAAGTGGTGACCTATATATGTTGTAGAGTGTGAGGAAACATTGTAATATTAATGTAATTTTGTGTTTTTCGAGTCTTTGTGTAGTAATACATCCGAGAAAACGGAAAAACCTTCAAGAAGTCCAACACATGTGTAACTGAAAGGGAAGTAACTATTTCTCTTTTGTCTTAACGACCCCCCCTATCAAATTGTATAGACAACTGTATAGGCTAATGCTACTGGCAGAATATGAATGGTTAACGTTTATCAATCATTTTAATGCAATTTAATGCTGAAATTAGTAACCTTTCGGTTCAAATTGTTAATACTTCTGCATGCGAATGGTTTTATTAATAGGTGTTTTGCGTATATATTTGTAAATAGTTTTTGAACGGTATGTTTTATTTAACCCTGAGATAGGACCCTTGAAACTACTATCCGTCCAGATCAAGTTGGACATTTAAGTAAATGCATGAAAGGAGTGACTCAACATTTCCAAATCTTTTGAATTGGAGGCTTACACGTTTATGACTTATATTGTAAAATTGTTAATATGAGAATAATTGCAACTAAAAGATGACATAAAACGTTCCAGCTTTCAAATGGTGGCGTCACTACGGAATTCTGTTGCATGCAACCTCTATAATATTCTATTGCACTAATAGATAAGAACCTTTTTAAAAATGTGTTCCGTATCAGGTTTGATGGTATTACTTCCGGGTGTTATGTAATGGGAGAAGTATTATTGTGATAATCAGGATTCATAGATATACATTCAGTGAAAGGCTTTTGCATAAATGTGAGGAAAACGAGACCAAATAAGGTAAACAAAACATTATTAAGAGATGAGAAAAATGTATCCACTAAAGAGATAATTTATATGTATTTAAAATGGGACTTTACAGCAATAAGCAAAACGTGGAATGTTTGTGAATATTTTCAGAATTCTTGCTAATACAAGGGCATTTTTTTATTTGAAACATTGAAGAAGTATATGACTCTATTATTTGATAGCCTTGCATTCCAGGGGTTAAAAATAATTTTCAAATCTTTTCTGCTCAATTACATAAATTATAAATCATTGAAAGTTATGTATAAGAGTCAGTGTTCTTTGCTTATCATAATAGAAAATATTTCAGTGATAAATTATTGGAATATTTCAATCAATGAGTTGTTTTAAATGAGCAGACATTAAGTAATTCAACTAGCCATTGTGTGTGCCGGGTAATTTACGTGTGGGTACGCAAGTAAAAGTGCGTGAGTTTAGGATGTTGGCGATTAGGAAGACGTAACACTGTTAGAGTTTTTGGTCATAAATGTTTATTAAAAGAACATCTAGCTATTATAAAGGATTTAAACATCTCCTACAAAGATTAATTGAGAAAATTCAGAAATTTTTGTGATTGGTCAAAAATATGATAATTTGTTTACATTAATTCATGCTTGCACGAATTCAGTGCACAGAAACCAGTTCATGCATTTAATTTTGGACATCGAAGGGTAAATTTCGTTGCTACACCTTTGTAATAGAACTCAACATCAGCGTGTACTTTAGAGTCATATCATTGAGCTGTTCCCAAATTAAACGCAGTATGGTATTGCACAAATAACTTGCATTTAAAGTGTCTACCAAACCTCTTGCGCTTCAAGTGATCTAAACTTCTACCACTGTTAATCAAGGAGGGCAGACGATCTAAATATTTATACTAGCGCATATGTTTTGTCGTTGGAATAACTTTTCTGATGAAAAATGTAATGATTAAAGCAAATGCTTCGAACTTTTGTGTATTTAAATTTAATAAATCCTGGATATATAATTTCACTGAAGTCGAGCGAGTTATTTTAGGTTTTTCTTTTTGAGGTTATATAAGATCAAAGAACATTGAAAAGAGAATACAGTTCAGTGTATATGATACATTGAATATAAGTTGCTATTTATCTATAGTTGAAAGTAAATTGCGAATGCAATGAATAATCACCGCATAATGAATCTCATTGTCACCCATTGCATCCATTATGCTAATCGCAAGAAAAAATGTTTTTTAATCAATCTAGTAGGTTTGTCTTTGTTTGTGTTGTCATTCAATAAATGAAATCTTCTAATATTACTTAATATCAATGCTCAATCTCTGTCACGAATGATTCGTAATGCATAACTGATTGGAGAAATATATTATTCTCAATAGGTCGTTTAAAAATGCCGGTACATGATCTTTTTCCAATTGTATTTGAACGCAGTAAAATCGTGTTCATAGCAACGGTATTCATTCTGACAATGACGTCATTTTTCACGGCATTTTTTAAATTTATTTATATGTTCATCGATAATTTCAAGACATTCTGTACCTTATCTCTGGCGATGAAAAAAGTCCTGTTGAAACAAAACGAGTGTTCAATTCATACCCCTTTTTCTACTTTAGTTTACAGGAAACCCTAGAAAATATATAGCTTCATTAAACACAAACGAAAGATATTTAGCACACTTCTTGATAAATATTTTATATTATATTAGTTATACTGTTGCAAATATGGTAATTATGCTATCGCAAAAAAACTTTCACGAAATCTTTCTTTCCAACAAGCAATAACATATTCTATCCCTAGAAAATATATATCTTTATTTAACGCAACTAAAAAGGATGAATCACACCACTTTATAAATATCTCATATTATACTAGTTATAGTGTTGAAAATATGATAATTATACTATCGCAAAACAAAAAAACATTCACGGGACCTTTCTTTCAAACAAGCAATACTATTACTCACTTGGGTTATATCTCTACTAAATTGTGTTTTATTGCAATCTATGGCACGATGATTATATCAATAAAAATACACTTTGCGATTTCAAACAGTTTTTTGATTTGCCTTTTTTATGAAAAAATAAAATATTGCACCTCAAATCTAAATATTATCTCTAGGCTTCTTTTTTCACTGTTAGTACTGTCATCTTTTTCACTGTGAAGAAAACAATATTAGAATTACCGAATCTAAAAAGATATATAAGTTTAAGTGACAACTGTAACTAGAAAAGAAGAGTTCAATTTCAGCTTAAACAAAAAAAGTACATCAAATACGATATTTTATACGAAAGACTAATATCTTAAAAGCAAATAAGTAAAGAGTAGATTTTTTTAATTGTCATCATACATCAAATTTGACTTTTACTTTAAAAACAAAAATATACTCAAATTTAAATAAAAACATGCCGTCAACAACAACACACACACACATATATATATATATATATATATATATATATATATATATATATATATTGTCATCCACATACAGTACTGTTTCGTTTTATCACAACTCATCAGTGCGGCTAGACAAACACCTTTCCCCAGCCGTGGATTGAACCTACAACCGTCGCATTGAAAGTCGGCGGATCTCACCATTCGGCTACGCATCAGTGCCGTAAATATTTCTCATAGAGTGTGTATTAAATTCACACCCTCCCATCACACAGTGCTCGAACCATCAGCTTGTTTACAAACAAATTAATAGTGGGCTTCGCTTAATCGCTTTTAAATACGTGTCGGGTGAAAATATATTTACAAAGTGCTCAACCCAATGCACGCACACACACACACACACACACATATATATATATATATATATATATATATATATATATATATATATATATATATATATAACCATATGCTATTACAAATAAAATGCTCAGTATTGAAGACATCTAAGTCGGAAATATACAAGTTATAAATAAAACCCATCATACCGAAAACCTTTCTCTTACTCTCTATCACTTTTCCTCTCTCTTTCTCTCTCTCTCTCTCTCTCTCTCTCTCTATATATATATATATATAGAAACACCCACATACGCATATATATGTACATATATGTGAGTGTGAGTGTGTGTATGCGTGTGCGTTTATATGTATGTGCCTGCTTTTGTATGACATATTTATGAAAATATTACGTGAACATGATGCGTGTTGCTCTGATTTTTATCTCTATTTCGGTAAATATTAATCCGCTTTTCTTTGCAAGTTTTTCTTAGTTATCTCATGTCTGGCACCAATTTATGTCTTCAATCAGATTATGACTTTTTATGATTCCAGAATGACGGGTACCTGCAAATAAATATGCCATATTTCTTGCTCACTTTTTTCCAGATATAACACTACGTCCATTCTACAATCTTCTCGTCGTTCCCTCCATATACATATGTACATTTATGTGATTCAACTCACTAAATATTAACGCCATCTGTATTGATAGAGAATTGAAAGTAGAACATATTCTTACTTAACTCTTTCTCTTCTCCCATATATTGTGCGTTTGTATTCATATCATAAGATGGAGTTTCATGCACATGGAGAATTGCTGTTGACTGCAGGGACTCTAGCTCTGGCTATACATATATCTTTTAATCCACTGATTAATGAATCATCAATTCATATCTTATTATCATGTCTTATTTTTGTCTTAACTAAAAATGATTAAAAAAAGATATAACCATTTACTACAACGCATTAAAACTATTTACTTATTTTTATGTATCGAATCTATAGCTGCTACCTGTGCTGTACTTATTTTCACAGCCTATCATTCAGCATACTTTTCGGCCTTCTTTAATTGCTTTTCGTCGTAGTTGGTAACTTTCTCTAAAAACAGATTTGATATTCGGATGAATAGATTGCTTGGGATATAAATGACGAGGCGGTGACTCCGTGTGTAAAAATTATAAATATGGCGAATACTCTGGATTGGGGGGGGTGCCTTAAATACGTTTCCAAACTTTTTCGTATGGGCACTGTTATTAAGGGTACACACATGAAACACTAGTTCCATTCGAAAATATATCTGGCTGCAATGCACTTGTGTCGTTCCAACAATGCCTGAAAGGTCCCATGTAAATACTTTTGTGTGAGCGTATCAAACTCTCGTCACAGCCCTTTTTTATCTCTTTAATTTTCTCATACTGACACAGATAAGGGTTTCCTTGAGCTTAGGGAATGATCAAAAGTTACAGAGAGTAAAGTCTGGACGATAGGGTAGGTGGGGAACTGTTTCGATGGCCACATGGATGGAGTTGTGGACTGATTCATTCGCTCAAACTTTCGTATCTAAAGTTTCTTGCGAATAATTGTGAGTACAGTTCCCACACTGACATCAAACCGTGTACTCATTGTCTTTACTAGCGCACGAACGTCCTCATCAATGAAATTCCTTATTTGATCCTTCGACTTTGGTGTTCTGACTTCCTTATTTTTCCCACACCTCTCATCATCCCTTACACATGGTATAAAATCTAAAAAGGTGATTTGTGCAGCTACTTTCTTACATAAAGGCTTCATTTAGCATCACTCTACTCTATATTTTACATTTTAGTACATAATTGAGCTTCAATCTCTTGTTATTTCTTATAGAACATTGAGTTGCTTCTTCATTAATACATCATGATTTTGTTTGAAATGGCAACTTAATTGATCTGATAATGTGACTTTTGAAATACAATGTGACAATATCAACGCTTTACCCAACGAATAAGACAGAAAAAAAGAGGAAAAACTATAAGAAAAAGATTAAATACGTTGATTAGCAGAAAAATAAGTTATAAGAAAGTGAGCTTAGTTGAAATATGATGGGGATGTGTTGATTCACCAAAGCACAGAAAATGTAGCTGAAATAGGATTATTAATCGAGGTGTGACGGGAGACTGACACCTTAAAGTAAGACATGCAAATCATATATTTAGAGTTTGTTTACCGACAGTTTAGAAGTAGCATTCACTTCTACCATAGTAAGAAACAGTTTACAAACAATTTGGGATAATCGAGGACAGCTTCTAGTTTAAGTAAACTGGTTACTTGAGGTGTTCCTTGAGATATGCGGGACATTAGATCGGACTAAGAAGAAAACCACTTGGAGCCAACGCGGCTATGCAGCTAGTGACGGATAACATCTGTGTTTCCTTTTGCTATAATACGTGGCAGTATCAAACTCACTCACACCTACGGCTTAACTGATCTACATCAAGTATTCATCTTTTGTTGTTTCATCATAGCGCAGTCACGCATTTTCAACTTAGTGTAAGGCGTCATAAGGAACGCATATGCTTCAAGACACTTCATATTTAAGGTCGCCGCAGTTACTATGTTCTCAATTGTAACAAGGTGTAAGACATTAAGGAAAATGTTGACATAAAACCGAACAAAGGAACTCATTTTAACAAATAAAAACATTAGAAAAGAAGAGTGCAATGAGTAAACTATACACGAAAAACTGATTTCAGTATAGTGCTATGTACACACAGATCTGGGATTACTCTCGATGGTCCTGTTGGATATGATCGAGTATGGGTTTGCAACAACATCACTGAATACAATAATTGTAAACGGCAACAAATAGTCGGTGGAATCATGATATGGGTCAGTATTGTTAGTAAACAGCTCATGGGTCCATTTAGAATGAAAGACCGAGTACGAATAAAATTCTAAAAGTTACTATTATTTTCTTGAGTAATATTTATTTTAATGGCTTGACAACCATTCTGTAGTCAAGCGTAGAACCTCATTATATATGGAATCAGGTAAAGTTGCTAGAAAAATCGTACCAGACACTATAATTGCAAATGTGATATAAGATAACGAAAATAGGTTGCTAAGTTATTAAAAAGAAAGGAGCTTTTGTGCAATATATTTTAGTAGGTTCTTATATATTTTTAATATGTATTTTATTTTTTTCAAAGGAAAGTGTTCATTTCACATTTTTCCTGTGAAAATTGACGAATCGGTTCTTAACATCCTTTCATATTATGTTCTATATTAGGTTTAATATTACTTTTAATATTAGTATAATGGTGTAAAAATATCAAAAGAAATAGTTGCAAATAAATTACTAATATTCATAGAAATCTTAGCGATTATTTTTCCATCCAAAAACAATACACCTGTCATTATATATATATATATATATATATATATATGTATGTATATATATATATATATATGCATATACACATAAGCTAATGATGAAGTAAAATCTAAACACCATTATACTAGGACCTTTAATATTAAATATGCAATTTCATATACAAATTCCTAACTTGACGCAGTTAATTGCTACATGATGGATGTTTTTATGCTGAATAGCAAGTAAATCACAATGGTCAAACTAAGTAAATATTGAAGTGACACTAATTTCGGGAAATAAACAAGTTCCCAAGAAACATGAATAGAAAGACATCGTGTAAGTCTACTTTCTCATATAGACGATGCATGTAGTATTACTCTACTTTATGCTTAAGATTATGAAATTTACTCGATTGAGTTTTAATTTCTAGTAATTACTATTAGAGTTAAGATAACAGGTATTATTTTCATTGTTTGGACTCGAGAGTATACATCCGAACAGTTAGACAGTTAATCTATCGAGAACCGCATCATTCTATCTAAAAATATATATGCTATTAACGGATATATTCTCCAGAGCGAAAGCAATGAAAGGAATATTCTTAGGTATTACTTATGGAACATGCATAGTAATACTCATATTGCTATCACAAGTCTGAGCTTCAATCTATGGTCCCTCTCGTCAAAATTTCACGAAAAACACTCTTCTAGACAAAATCACTGTCAGTAATTTCCCCCTATCCTTTATCCGTGCCTAAACGTAAACGAAGATTCCATGAACAAAGCTTCTTTCTTATAACTGCACGCTTGTGTAACTTTCTTCCGTTTGTCTGCTTTCCAGCTGACTACAATTAAACAAGTTATTGATAAAACGTCTCCCTAAGTAATCCAATTTACAAAATGTATTCTACTTATGGTTACTACGCTATAATACCATTTACTAATGTATACCCATTAATCCTTATCCTCCAGTGGCCTCCAGGCCTCGATGAGTGGTAACTCTTCTGTAACAAAAAGTAAAAATATATGCTTTTTTTCTACCATGCCCATTATAGCAAACGTAATGTCCATGAGTCTGGGTAGATTACCGCGGGACTATTTCTTATGATACTACAACATTGTTTTCTTTAATCCATAATAAACACGTACGTGTCATAAATTATTCTAATAAGTTATCGGATTTTATTCGTGTAAAGTATAAATCCTCAATCTCCTCATTACATAGTTCGTTATTCAATTGACTCGTCTCATTAACAATGTCTGTTAGTGAAGTCATAAGTGATGATCAGTTATTAAAAGATAGAAAAGTGCTCTTTATCATGTCCTAAGATTTCTCATATATTTCTCTCTTTTGAAAAACATTATCGATCTTGTAACGAAACAATATTTTGTCTCCTGTGCGTTGCAAGTTTCAATATTACTCGTTGCAATGTCTTGTTAGAAATCCCAGGTGTTTTCTATGCATATGTCTTTTTTGCGTTGGTAAAAAAAAAAAAAACAAAAAAAAAACTTTGTCACTTTTGGTATCGTTTCCTGATTTAGTGATTGTTCTACTTTTTTTGCTGTGTGTTCGTTTGTCATGTTTACTTCCAATGTAAACTTTTCAAATAGAATCTTCCTTTATTTTCTTTCATTTAATCTTTTCTCTCTTTGCTTCAGAAAACGTTGTCCATCCTTCACGTGTTTTGCAGATTTCCTTTCTATTCCTTTTTTTATGCGGATTTTACACTTTTTGAAAAAAGCTATTATTAATTGGCGTGTCACGCTTGCGAATTTAAATCATATTCCCATTACTATACGCGCAGATTGAATAAAGGTATTCTATAGGATATGCCTACAGACATATCTTAGAGAGTCTTTGTCTGTCAGTTTTCCATCGATTGATCTATCACGCTTTTGTTTGAAATGACAAGTTATTAATCTGATACGGTTACGCTTGAAATACAATCTAATACCATCAACGTTTTATCTTAAGTGTAAAGAAGAGCAGAGGGAAAACACTTTAACAAAAATAAAAGGAATTAGGTTCAACAGCACTAATAGATCACAGGAAAGGAATAGAAAATAACGCGGAGGAAGTTGTTCACCAAGGCACGTAAAGGCAGCTGAAATAGAATTGTTAATAAATATTGACGAGTGACTAGAACTTAAAAATGAAGCATGCATGCCATATATTTAAGGTTTGTTTGCAGACAGTTTTAGAAGTAACATCCATTTCTGACACAAATAAGGGCAGTTAACGGACAGTCTCTAGTTTGCGAGAGTTGAGGACAGTTTGCAGTTATAGACAGATTTCGACTCGAAGGTGCCCCTATAAAGATCGCACTAAAAAGAAAATCGCGTAGAACCGATGTGACCAGACGGCTAGTGACGGGCAATATCAGTGTTTTATTTTATTTTTTTACAATACGTGACACTATCAAAGACATTCACACCTAAGGCTAAATTGATTCACATAAAGTAGTCGTCTTATGTTGTTTTATCGTAGCGCCATCACGCGATTTCGATTTAGTGTAAGAATTTATCTTCAGATGCAAATTTCTTCTTGTTGCTTCATTTGTTAGAATAAGAAATAAATAGTACGAGAATGTCAATTTTAAATCTAAATAGCATTTCCATTGGTGCCTCATGCTTTAGTTTCGAATATTTTTTCTGATAATTTTAAAACAGTATTTAATATTTCATAATATAACACTTTGTCGTTCTGTTATTATCAAATTAATAATAGTATTTTGATCGTTGTTTCTAAACTAAGTTTACATATAATTTTATTCAGCGTGCCGCGCTTAATTTTATATAGATAACTGTTTACCCGATGTGTCATGTAATTTGGAAGTAAAATTATTAATCCCTGTGATAGACTTAAGTTTGGAATTCTATTATTGTCAGCCTATATTGTGGAATACTACTTTCCTCGATTTTTGTTCCTAAGTTTAAAATATTAATTTCATCGCTAAATATGGAGGAGCAGCGGTCGTATTTCCTGAATATCCATTCATTTTCTCTTCTGTCAATGACTGTAAAAAAATGCAAACGCAAAAAAAAAACAACAAAAAAAACGGTTAAACTTTTCTGTTGATTCCGTTAAGGAAATGTTCAGTTCCAGCATGTGATATTATTTAAATGTTATGCATATTTTTCTATGTACATGATCATTTTTTCGCTGGAAAAAAGCTGGTTGTTTCAGATTTTGTCTTTTTCTTCATTTACATTTTCTTTTACTTTCATAACGCGTTCTCCGAATCAAACTAAATCTTCTATGATAATTGGCCGACAATGTTTTCAGCCTGGTTTGATGTCTATCAAAAATACATTTAATGAGTAGTAAAACACAGATAAAGATATAGAGATAAAAGTATTATTTTATTTCCTGTATTGAAATACAGAATACTGTACTTATTTTGTCTATTACACACAACTTGCTCAACACGTATCTTTATGTAAAGATTGAACAACAAAGAAAGGAAGGAATTAACATTATAGTTGTGCTTTTATATCTAGATTGTGATATTTTTACTTGTGTGGTCTTGTTTCTTATTAATTGAACCAGTGACTTTTATGCATAACGTGATTTGAAATGCTCTCTTCTGATAGCAATACAATAAACTAATCATTCCTTAATTCACTGACATCTAAAAAATTTTACAACCATACAAGCCTTTTCTGGTATGGTTGTAAAATCATAGATTTATATTTATTAATACTGAACTTTTGTATCAGTCTGTTTGAGTTCTAAACGATCCTATGACTTCTACTAACGTGCAATTGCAATTTTACTTACAAATAAAAATTTCTGACTTGTCTGCAGACAGACAAGACGACAATGGCTTGCAATGATTTTTATTCCCGATTCACTTTAGTATATTATTTCAGACAAATCTTTTAGCTTACAAAGCACAATTCAGAGGGTAGTGCATATCGATTCTGTTATCAAGTCAAGCGTCCATCCTTTCCTTTTCGGTTCCGTTTCTTCATCTACAATTTAATTCACGGTTAGCAATGACCTTTCTGTGATGCTACAATGTTTCACATAATTGGTAAGCATTTATTTCATTTTTAGTTGCTTGAAATAATTCTTCTATCATTTTCCTCTTGTAATTATGTGTTTCTCGAGTTACTGTCTACTCTTATATGTTAACTACGAGTATAATCTTAAGTTGTTTAGGTTTCGTGGGAGACATTCTGATACGCTAGTGGAAGTCTTCAACGAGATGTATTCCAACGCATCTAATTTGTAATTTTTTATAGCCATCATGGTGTTTTACACTTCGGTCGCTTCTCTTTGTACTTATTGAATCTCTTCTGCCAGTTATTCGCAATGTCTGTTGTAGTCTTGTCACTTCCCCCATACATTGTACCACTATAATCCTGATTCTGATCGATCCGATTGTTTTGTTTTTGGTATTTATCTGTTTACATTTTAAGAACATTGTCTCACATTTATTGCAATAGCCCACTTTAGTTTTTATTTTACGTCTTGTATTTTTACCTTCCTTAACTTGCTAGTATATTTTCTTGAACTTTGATGCTTCCTGTTTAGTCTCGTTTCCATCTTCTGTATTTTTCTCGTTTATCGTTTTCTATTTTCTTTTGCATTCCCCACAGCTTTACTTTGTAGAATAATAATAATAATAATAATAATAATAATAATAATAATAATAACAACAATAATAATTATTATTATTATTATTATTATTATTATTATTAGTAGTAGTAGTAGTAGTAGTAGCAGCAGTTATACTTGTTGAAGTACGATTATTATACGTTCATTAATATTTTTAGTAGTAGTAATATTTTACTCGTAAATAATTTTTAACAGATATCGCTTAATAATAAAAACATGTGCTATGTTGTGGAGACTGCGTGACAATAATTCTCCATAAACTTCTTTTCTTTTTCGTTTCTCTTGATCAACACAGGGAATTGCTATATATATACATATATATATATATATATATATATATATATATATATAGAGAGAGAGAGAGAGAGAGAGATAGAGAAAGAGAGAGACGGAGGGAGAGAGAGAGGTACTTGGTTTGTCGTGGGGATGTTGGTTGAAACTGTTGTTACGTCCTGGGAACAGTAACCAGCAGAATAAACGGTATTCATGTTGAAAGACGTTCGTTACATAAGGCATCCAATGTGGTTTACTATGGTCGATTTGACAACGGCTACATCTGCTAGTAGATCTCGTCTCCGGTTATTTTGGGACGTCGTTACCTGCAAGGTTTCATCGTTGTTGTTGATAGCAGGAACGGTTTACCGGATTAAACGCTTGTATAAAAATAAATAAAGCAGCACATTTTTATAATTAAAAAAAAACTCACAATTATTTATTCTTAACATTAAAATAAAACATCTTTTATTCGACCCCACGCGAATCGCCAATGGCGTCCGCAGCTAAAATCTGCTATTCGTCCATGTTGTTCATGTTGTTCAACTGTGTAAAACAATTTACTCTCTCTATTGCGGAGGGATAAACAGGTGATAAGAAAAGAGAGAAGTTTAAAGTCAGAGTTCTCATTGCTATTTACACTGGAATGTGGTGCATTGTAAAGTGTAACTGATTATTATTATTATTGGCTCACATGGAGCTTTCACACAGGTCAACAAACGATCTGATTTGAGACCTGTGGTGGTCTCTGGAAGCTGAGTGACAACAAGTCTCCCCAGACGCCCAGCTCTCTGCACCTCCTTCGATAGCATTTGCAAATAAATTTGCGCCATCGCAACAGCGTCTTACCATTGATTTCTTGCTAGTAGTTGCCATTGGTTTATACTGGAATTTGAGTGGCATTAAACCTACCCAAGATACCAGTTCTCTTCGCGCTTGTCCAGCGGAGCTCTAGCTAGCGCTCTCTCCGCAATCTTTCCATCCTCCTTGACCCTTCTCGGCTCTTTGGAATCACTTTTCTATTGGGGGACGGTGACGAAACAATGGGGGGATGCATGATGGGGGTGTAGAACGTGTAGATATGCAGCTTCAGTGTATTCGTTATTCTCATCTTTTGTCATTCTTATGAATCTTCCGTGGAGTTGTTTCCCTTCCCATTCCTTTTTTCTCGTTTTGTCATTTGTCTCTCTGTTTTCTGTTTTGTTGGTTTTTTCAGTGTCCCTCGCTGCCATAATTATTCTTTCAGTGTTTTGAATTATGTATTTTTCTAGTTCTTTATTTTTTGTGTCCTTCACAGTCTTCTATATAGATCAGTCTTCTCTCGCCGTCTTTCCTTTTCACGTAGAGTCTGTCAGTATCGTCTTTTGGGTGTAGTGCATTATGCATGGTCATGAGTTTCCTGGTGTTATGGTCGGGTTGTATCAGTTCTTCTTTTGTCCACCCTATAAACGGTCCAGAATATCTCACTAGTGATACTGCCTATGTATTTATATATTTTATTAGGTTTCTGCTATATAATTTCATTTCCAGGAGTTTTCTTGTTCTCTTGAGGTATTCATTTCCGATTTTCTTTTTCATTTCTGTTGCTCTGATGGTGTCCGCTTCCAGAATTCCCAAGTATTTATAGTCGTCTTGTTCTCCTACTGCCATCATTGGGTAGTTCCATGGCTTCTGTCTTTTCCAGTTTTCCCTTTCTTATAACTAGTAGTGCGCACTTTTCCATTCCAAATTCCATTTGGATATCTTGTTTGCCTATCCTGGTAGTCTTAATTAATGTCTGTACCTCCTTTTTGGTCCTTGCAAAAAGTTTAAAATCGTCCATGTACATCAGATGGTTAATTTTTTCCTCTATATTAGGGAACTTGTATCCGGCTTGCCACTTTATCAGAATACTATTCAAGGGCATCATGGCTATGATGAACAGTAATGGTGATAGTGAGTCTCCTTGAAAAATGCCTCTTTGTATGTTAATTTCTTTTATGTGTTGTCCATCAGCTATCAGTTCCATTCTCCATGTTTTCATTGCATTTTCTATTGTTGGTGATCCCGCTTGGTATTTTATACATTTTTAGGCATTCTATTATCCATGCTTGTGGGATCCGGTCATACGCTTTTTTTTAGTCGATTCATGCCATTGCTAAATTCTTTTTCCTCCTTGTTGTCTCATTTAGGATCTTTTGATCTATATATAGCAGATCGTGTGTTCCTCTTTTCCTCTTTTGGCATCGTTTCTGTTCCTTGGTGATGAGTCCACGGTTATCAGTGAGTGGTAGATTTGTTCCCTCAGTTGTGCTGTCAGTATCTTAACACATAGTGGGTAAGCACGTGATTGGACTATAATTGCTGGAGACGGCGCCTTTTTCCGTGTCCTTCTTATCATTATTATTATTATTATTATTATTATTATTATTATTATTATTATTATTATTATTATTATTATTATTATTATTATTATTGGCTCACAAAGAGCTTTCACAAAGATCATCAAAGATCCCGTCTTGAAAACAGCCTGTGGTGTTCGATGGAATCTCTTCGCAGATTTCTAGAACTCTTCACCTCTTTCGATAGTATTTGCAAATAAATTTGCATTATCGCAACAGCTGCTTGCCATTGATTTCTCGTTTGCAGCGGCTATTGGTTTTCACTGGAATTTGAGTGGCAATGAGCCTCCCCAAGGTCCCAGTTCTCTTCGCACTTATCCAGCGGAGGTCTAATCAGTTTTATTCCTCCTTGACTCTACTTTGTTGTTTGGGCTCTCTCTCTTTATTGGAGGGGGTCAGTGATGTGGTTATGGTGGGATTAAGGTGGGGGGGGTTAAAGAACTTATAGATATGCGGCTTCAATGTGCTTAGTACCATGTAGCGCTTCATGTTTTGCCTCCGCAGCATTTTTTCTGGCCCGCAATTGTTGCTCATGTGTGTTTGTCCTCACATTCAAGGTTTTTTTTTTTAATATTTCAGCTGTTTTCATGATTGTTGTTCGTTGTATTTTTCAGTAATTCCTTTGATTCCAATTATTCCCATTCTTTTTTCAAAGTTTTTTCGGGATTGTTCCCAGTGCTCCTACTATTATAGGTATTATTTTGATTTTTTTCATCTTCCATATTCTTCTCAGCTCTCTGGCTAGCTCTGTGTATTCGCTCCGTTTCTCCTTTGCTTTGATATTCACCCTGTGGTCGGCTGGAACAGCAGAGTCTACGATTTGACAGGACTTTTCTTTCTTGTTAATTATTACGACATACGGCTTTCTTGCGTGGATGAGGTTATCGGTTTGTATGTGCATGCCCCATAGAATTTTTTTATTCTCGTTTTCAAGGACTGTTGCCGGCTTATGTTTGTACCACTTTTTTGTGCGTTCACGATGCAGTTGTTTGCATAATTCGCAGTGTATTTCCCTTCTCACTTGGTAGTGTCTGTTCTTGTATTCTTTTTAAGCCAGTTTGCTGCATTCACTTACTATATGGTTTATCGTTTCTTCTTTTTGTTCACATATCTTGTGCTGGAGTTATTAGGGATTCGGTTTCCCGACTCATGCGGCCTTTTCGCATCCATCTCATAGTGTTTTCGTTATTTGCAACTTTTGTCATCCTTATGAATATTCAATGTAGATTTTCCTTCCCATTTTTCGTTTCTCGTCTTATCTTTTATCTCTGTTTTATGTTTTGTCGATTTTTTCAGTGTCTCTCGCTGCCATGATTATCCTTTCTGTGTTTTGTGTTACGTATTTTTCTAATTCTTTTTTTGTGTCATGCACATACTCTTTTGTACTAACTAGTCCTCTTCCGCCTTCTTCCCTTTTCACGTAGAGTCGGTCAGCATCCTCCTTCAGGTGTAGTGCATGGTGCACGGTCATGAGTTTCCTGTTCCTCTGATCGAACTGTCTCAGTTCTTCTTTGGTCTACCGTATGAACGGTCGTGAGTATCTTACTAGTTATATTGTCGTCTTCTTCTTCTTCTTTCTTCTTTTTCTTCTTCTTCTTCTTATTATTATTAATTTTATTGACTCTTTGGCATAATATGCCCAGTTGAAATGGTTTAAAGTGCCGAGTAAATCAATTCCCATCTGTGAAGGGATATTAACGGAAAAACTTATTTAGTGACAGTTGTTATTAAATCACTATAAAAAAAAACTGCGCGTAAAGAAAATATGCATAGTTTTTCATCATTTTCAGTTTTTCAAACATCTCATTATATTCTTCATCATTCAGCTCAAATTCTATTCATCATAGCAACATGTGTATTAGAGTGACATTTTTATCTTCATCATCACTGACAAAAAGTCCATTGAAAACTATTCGCAATTCTTCCTATAATATAAATAATTAAATCTCTGTTGCATTCTTAGTTTCATGGGATCGTTACTTTATGTTGGTGTTATGAGGTCAAGTAACAAAGGAACAGGAATTAATTTGCTGCGGTTGCATAAATAGAAAAGCTGGCACCCAAATATACCTCTGACTAAAACACTTTGTTTTAAGCATGTTGTATTCCAAAATGACAAGTGTCAAAAAATTAGCTTTCAATGGTGTTCACGTTCGCTCATCAAACGTAAATATGAATTCTCGTCGGTCGAAGAGATTTTAGTAGGTTATATAACTGATACAAGCATTAAAATATTCCAAAAAGTTGCTCTGTATGTATGCCGGCCGGACTCTAAGTTTGTCTTGTTCAGTTATAATAAAACCATCTTAAATCAACCTGCCTTTGCTTTATTAAAAATTATTTGGTATTTACGTTCGCTACCGCTTCTGAATTTAATTCTTATCTCAAGCTAGAACTCATTGAATCAGAATTAATCTATGTGAAAAAATGAAGAAACTCAATCATTCTCAATAATTAAAACACACAAAACCAATCGATTGTAAGACGATAATTATAGGGGTAAACCTTCGTTCGATTTTCAATAACAAACAAGCGTAATTTTTATGTCTATATTAAGAAAATGAATTATTTCTTTTTTAAAACCTATTATCATAGAGTTTGATAAAGCCTCTTTGTCGTCGTTCATGAAATTAAGATTTGCATTCTTTATGATTTTTTCTGTCTTTATTGTCACTATTTTTATCAATTATTATAAAGATTAAGCCTTTCCTCTTTTCTCATAAAATTAAATTTGCCAACGTGATTATGAAAGCGAGCGAACACTCATGTGTCCACTTTTGTCACACAGAAAAAGTAAGGCCAGTCCCTATTCAGCAAACGAAATCTCGGGAAGTTACTGCGTGCTAGATATTGATTGACATGGCAATATTTATCACTTAAACTGACAATACCTGAACATTTGCGCTGTTCGTCTAAGTACCATCCTAGAGTGACCGTTCAAACATGAACAAACTCGTATTTACTTGCACTGTCCCTTTATTCGAAATTCAACCTACTGAACCTGGACTTAGCTTTTTTTTCTTATTTATATTATAAATATTTAAATAGTCACTAGAATATCAGAGACTCGTTGGGTCACCAGTGATATTCGAATTAAATACATATGATAAAGTAGCATCATCAGAATCGGATCAAAGGTTATGGTCGTGCCACCTGCTACGTGTCTTGTCTTGTATCCGTGTGAATCAGACGTCATATTGTCTACATGACCAATGCTTGATCTAGTTATGCATTGCAATCTTTGCATCATCATGTCATGACAACTTTTTATTGCAGCTAGTGGTCGTATGCGTATACATTTAATGATATTAGTAAATACTATAATATTCTAGATATGCATTTTATTAGTCATTTATAGCAAAAATATTAAATTCATGGAAATTGTATATTTAAATACGATTTTATATTATTTGTCCTATATGTCCTGATATAGCTACTTAAATACTTGGCGTATATATGCATTCTTCATCTGTGTTTTGATCTGGTTCTCATTGAGTGTATAACGTCAAATACGTTTCGTACTGTATATAGTGATGTTCTTACTTGATTAACGCAACCATTTTACTTTGTTATGTAACCACAGGACGAGAAAAAGATTGACTAACTTGTATTCATGAAACAGTTTTATTTTTTACGGAAAAGGCCGTACAAACACATGGCTTATTAGTTTCACTTTTGTATATTACACTATCGCCAATACACATCAAATTATCCACTAAATTTAATTCTATGGTTGATACAAAATACCCCCACACTTCTGGTTGCAGATTAATAACCCTACACAAACATCCATAATCTTGGTTTCAGCGTAAACATAGGACCTGCTAGTTTGCAATTTTATGGCAAGTAAGTAAATGCTTTATTATATTTAGCCGCAGCGAAATATCCATAATACTGAAACATAGTTATAAGAGCAAAAAGTATAATATATACCCATTCCATATTATAGTTTTTTAATAAAAACATACTCGTAAAACTTGTAATGTTTTTCACCCCTCCTCTTATCTAAAAAAATTAATATGTGTAAACATTCAACTAAGCAATATTACACACACACACATATATATATATATATATATATATATATACACACACACACACATATATATATATATATATATATATATATATATATTCTCCAGACTTTGCGCACTTTACAAAAATTCCATTTCCTTTATCACTATTTTTACTTTACAAGCTTCTTTTTTTATTGCAAAGAAAAACTCTGAAACTGTATTTTTTGTTAGTAACACATGTATGTCTCTGAAGAGTTTTCTGGTGAATTTCCACTAATTAATGAAAGACATGTACAACATGAATAAAAAAAAAAACTATGTGCGAAATAAAACATCTTACGTTTGGAATGATTACTAGGTGTGTGTGTATTCATTTATTTATTGTTGACTATTATTCTCATCTTTTTAGTTGTTATTTCACGACGTGTCGGCCAACTATTCCTCTGGCCTTCGTCAGGTTGTAACCGCACCGGGAGAGAAACTCCGAATCTCCTAACTGAATTCTTAGCAATTACTGCCTTCCATAGTTGTTTTTCGTCTCACCATGTTTTGGCCAACTAAACCTCAGACCGGCTTTGGTAGTATGGAAATCGCTATCTTCAGACAATGGTATCCTGGAACTGTAGAGATTCAACGTCTCTATACACTGCGCCACGACTATGCAATAAATAAATAATGCTCATCTCAATAAACATTCCAATTGATTATGCACACACACACATACATATATATTAATTTTATTTATACAATATATAATACCTGCTCTGTTCATTTATTGAGCACTATATTGGTAGACACATGTTGTTTCATTGGATGTACTTCTAGGAAACTAAACTCTACTGGCTATATATATATATGTATATATATATATATATATATATATATTAAGTAATGTGATTTATAATTTAAAAGTTTTAAAATTTTTTAAATTTAACAATCAAAATTTAATTAAATTAAAAATCAGTTTCATAAGAAGGAACAACAACAAAGTCAATTATCTGTACGATCGTTTCGGAAATCCGTGCTTTTTATTTGTGGTATACATGAAGTCACGTAGAATAATTATACATAGTTTTTTTGGTAAGCACGGTCTCCTCATCAGCAAATTTAGGAGGATTTCTATTGAATTGAAAAGACACCAAAAATAAACCTAGCATTAAAAGTAAGGCAGATGAATCTGAAAAATTGAAGTAAAAGGTTTGGATATAAAATTTATAAGAAAATTAATAAGAAAATTTGTATAGGTTAGAGATAGAAATGAGTAGAAAAAAAAATATATTTTTGAATTTACATAATAAATTTGATTTAAAAATATATAGATATATAATTACCTTTTGGTTTTTTTTTTTTGAAATCAGGAACTGTATTTAAAGTAGTCATTTAGATGTTTGCTATAGCTTTTTATTTTATTGAATGATGAATTTTAAAAGGGCGACGCTCGTGCAGTAAATTGTTTCCGTTAGCGTATTTTGATTTAGAGACGCTACAGTTAATATCTATAGAGAGAGAGTTTTTTTTTTTTTTTGCAAGTTTTTAAGGGGAGATAATTGTCATGGCTTTATTTATTATTTGATTTACGAGTTTAAGGGCGGTAATTGGTTTAACTTAATTTATTAAAAAAAAAAATCTATTTTTACTAATGAGTAATTTTTAATAATTTAAGGTGGTTTATATTTATTAAATTTAAACCAACGATTGGACCAGGAAAATACCCCTAACCACTTCAACATTTTAATGGGATCGACGGACTCGACTCAGGTCACTGATCTAGTTGGCCTTTTCCTTTTAAATGAAATACATTGTATACTCCATAAACAATTCAAACTTGAAGGAGGGCTATATAGAGATGATGCACTTTTCATAACGAATTCTACTAATAAAAATTATGAAAATGCAATTAAAGCTCTACATAAATTATTTAAAAATTATGGACTTAGTATAAAAATCGACCCTAATAAAAAAATTGTTAATTTCTTAGACATAACCTTAAATCTTGAAAATTCTACCTTTGAACCATACCATAAACCTAACCAATCACTTCTATATGTCCACAATCAATCAAACCACCCTAAATCAATATTAAAATCAATAGTTCCCAATATCGGTCTAAGAATTTCTAGACTGTCTTCTACTAAATCAATATTTACCAAAAATGAAAAATACTATAATGAAGCCCTTAAAAACTCTGGATATAATTCACAAATTAACTTCATAAATGAAAATGATAGAAACATAAACTGCATTAAAAATAAACCTATTAAGAGCGTAATAACATATAATATGGCAATGTCTTCCCGTATACGAGTTAAGAAAAATAACCAGGAGACAAAAAAAGATAAAACCAAACTACAAATATTAGATAATAATATAAATAAACAACAAACTAAAACCCGCAAACGTAAGAATAGACACAAGGAGATCCTATGGTTCAACCCCCCGTATTCCAAAAACCTAGAAACAAACATAGCTAGAGAATTTTTTAAAATATTAGATAAGAACTTTAAAGCCCCCCATAGATATAATAAGATTTTCAATAAGAACACAATTAAAGTCTCTTACTCTACTATGCCTAACCTTCATCAGAAAATAATTAGCTCTAATAATAATAAAATTAATAAACTACAAAATGCAACTATACAAAATACACCGGACTGTAACTGTAGAAGAAAAAATAAATGTCCCCTACAAGGCTCATGTAAAATTAAAAATGTTATCTATAGCTGCACAGTATCAAAAACTCCAAATATACAAGAACCTATCAACAGCCATAACTCAACTACCAGATTAAATAATAACACCAACTTAAATCAATCTACCGATCAATTATTAACCAACCCACCACATTATAATCCAACAATAGACCTAACGGAAAATAATCATAATAATCAAGAGGTAATATATATTGGTTCCACATCTGGCCCAATAAAACATAGAATTTCAACGCACAAACATTCTTTTAAAAATAACTCTCTATCAAACCAAACTACTCTATCCAACTATATTTGGCAACTAAAAAATAGCAATATTTCTTTCAACTTAAAATGGCAAATAATTGAGACTTGCAAATCATATAAACCAGGAGATAAATTTTGTACATTATGTACAAAAGAAACCCTAAAAATTTTAAAATATGAAGATATAAAAAGCACAACCAAACTAGTAAATTCAAGACACGAGCTTCTATCGTGTAATCATAAACGTTGGTTTAAATTTAATAAATATAAACCACCTTAAATTATTAAAAATTACTCATTAGTAAAAATAGATTTTTTTTTTTAATAAATTAAGTTAAACCAATTACCGCCCTTAGACTCGTAAATCAAATAATAAATAAAGCCATGACAATTATCTCCCCTTAAAAACTTGCAAAAAAAAAAAAAAAAAAAAAAAAAACTCTCTCTCTATAGATATTAACTGTAGCGTCTCTAAATCAAAATACGCTAACGGAAACAATTTACTGCACGAGCGTCGCCCTTTTAAAATTCATCATTCAATAAAATAAAAAGCTATAGCAAACATCTAAATGACTACTTTAAATACAGTTCCTGATTTCAAAAAAAGAAAAACCAAAAGGTAATTATATATCTATATATTTTTTAAATCAAATTTATTATGTAAATTCAAAAATATATATATTTTTTCTACTCATTTCTATCTCTAACCTATACAAATTTTCTTATTAATTTTCTTATAAATTTTATATCTAAACCTTTTACTTCAATTTTTCAGATTCATCTGCCTTACTTTTAATGCTAGGTTTATTTTTGGTGTCTTTTCAATTCAATAGAAATCCTCCTAAATTTGCTGATGAGGAGACCGTGCTTACCAAAAAAACTATGTATAATTATTCTACGTGACTTCATGTATACCACAAATAAAAAGCACGGATTTCCGAAACGATCGTACAGATAATTGACTTTGTTGTTGTTCCTTCTTATGAAACTGATTTTTAATTTAATTAAATTTTGATTGTTAAATTTAAAAAATTTTAAAACTTTTAAATTATAAATCACATTACTTAATATTGAATTAGCTCTAGGACATTTAACTATCGAGCTTATTATATATCTAAATTACAACGAGCATTTCCTGTATTTTAATTAAACTAGTAATTTCACTATTACATTAAAATACACTTAGCTCTTTAGACTATTATTCTAATCTCCTTTAAATTATATATATATATATATATATATATATATATATATATATACGTATATATATAATTAGTTTATTTTTGGAAAAAATAATTCCAGCAGAGCACTGAATCATAAGGAAAATCCGAAAATAAGAGCATATATATATATATATATATATGTATATATATATATATATATATATATATATATATATATATATATATACAAGTTAGAAAAGTATTTCATCCAAGACATGAAAATTGTTAAACAAAATGTTTTTTACTATAGGCTTTAAAAATAAAGGTACAAGATTCAATTGTACATGTATTTATCGTACAAAGTGCACTTTTATAAATTTTACAAAATAAGATATAAAAATATAATACCTTACTTTGTAAAATGTATAAAAGTGCACTTTGAAGATAAATAAATTTCAAATTCAATCTTTTACCTTTATTTTTAAAGCCTATAGTAAAAACATTTTGTTTAACACTTTTCATGCCTTGGATAAAATGATTTTCTGACTGGTCTCGTATCTATTTTACCTTATATTTCATTTAATATATATATATATATATATATATATATATATACTGTAGTGATTCAATGAATTTAAAAAAAAACCTTATTGTAATGAAGTGTTTGAGTTTCATATCAAAGATTTTTATTATTCTTAGCAAGACAAAGAATACTTTAGAAATTTAATCTCCTGGGCGTTCTTTAAAGCAGTTGGGTAAAAATATTCAAGTTGTATATTGGGTAATCTGCGTAGCTGAGTAGATATACGGGTCGGGCATGTTCTTGTACAAATTTCCTTATGGGTCCAGCGAAAATATGTTAAAGTCTGCTAGAAACCTTATAATTAGAAGACTATTTTATTATATAGAACGTCCACCTTGGATTTTACCACGCAATCTGGATCTACAATTTTCATATCCTTTCTTCAAACCCTCTTGCTACATGACTTCTGATTAATTAATTATTTTTCACTTTCCACGTCTCACTGGCTTTAGCAAATAGAGTACATACCTTTATAAACATTTGCTAATATCTTATCTCCTCTGATAAGATGGTAGACATCGAAACCTTATCGGTTAAGGAGATTAAATCTCTAAAGTATTCTTTGTCTTGCTTAGAATAATAAAAATCTTTTATATGAAACGAAAACCCTTCATTTCAATAAAGGGTTTTTGAAATTCATTGAATTACTACAATTAATTTATTTGCTCTATTTTGCATATGGAACAATTCTTATCTAAATGCGATAATACTACTGTCAGTTATATTTTTTAAATCTTATAATCACAGGTTTCCATACCAATCGATTGTTAAATAAAATTATTCTGAAGAATATATATATATATATATATATATATATATATATATACACATATTAAGTTTAAGGTATTCAAGAGATAAAAATCATGAATTAAAAAGAGGCTATTAGAGTGCTCAATAAAAAGAGCAGAGTAAATGTTACATAGTGGCTACACTGAACATGCTAATGTTTCGGAACGCTTGGCTTTCGCTATTCAACAAAGCTGATCCTTAACGATCAACTATGTTGAATAGCGAATATACTTTATTTCTATTGCCTGACGAAGACCCTTTGATTTTTTTAAGAAACCAATCGTTCCGAAACATAAGCATGTCCATTATGTAATATTTGTCTATATAACTAAAAATACTATATATACATAAGCATGTCCATTGTAGCAACTATGTAATATTTGTCTATATAAGTAAAAATACTATATATATATATATATATAAGTGAACATGTCCGTGTGTATGTCTGTGTGTGTACATTTTCCTACGCAATAACTTCATAAATTAAGGAAATAAAACAAGTTTTCTCCATATATTCCTTGTTTCAAACAATAAATTCTTAACTTAAATATATTTGTATATATTTTAATCTACAGAATTTAACTTTAATCATTAAACTTACATATTGCTCTATTTTTATATATTGAGCTTTACATCATTGACTATCATTGACTAGGATAAGTATTACCTCTATATAATATGTGGGGGAAAATTCACTTGATCTCTAATATGTGAATGATCTCATTTATTTATTCATTTTTTTACACGATGATCACCACTTATCAAGACCTGGAAGCCACTCAGGGATAAGGGGCATTGCATGTACATTACGTTAGTGTGGGGGTTTAATACAAGTGTCTACTTAAGGGGGCAGTTCATAAGGAATTTGTTTACGTTGGACTTGAAGACATCCAGGTTGTAGTCAGATGGGAAGCAGGTAGAGAGAAGAGAGTTCCACAGGAGTGCAGTTCTGAAACTGAAGCTGTATTCATGGAATCTACGTTTTGATTTAGGCACAAATAAAGAGTGGGGAAAAATTTTGACAGTGGTTTCAGCTAGACGGGTGTTTTTCCTAAAATATTTTTTCGTGGAGCTCAGACGAGCACTCTTTTTTTCTTACATGGGGATCACCACTTATTAAGGCCCAGGAGCCACTCGGAGATAAGGGTTATGGTGAGTACAGTAATAGTAATCATTACAGTAATAGTATCGTAGTAATAGTTAGCATTGGGGATTTGATAAGGTGTCATTACTTAAGGGGGCGGTTCATCAGGAATTTGTTTGTGTTTGACTTGAAGACATTAAAGTCGAATTTGGGGGGGGGACAGGCAAGCGGCAAAGAGTTCTGCAGCCGTACAGTTCTAAGAAAGAAGCTTTGTTCATGGAATCTACGTTTTCATTTAGGCACGGATAAAGAGTGGGGAAAATTATTGACACTGGTTTCAGCTAGTCGGGTGTTTTCCGTGAAAGATTGCCAAGGGGGGGGCAGAGAATGGAGCTCAGACGAGCACTTGCCATATAACTAACAAAAAAACAGAGACAGGCTCGCAACGTCTCTTCTGTGGGAGAGAGGTTGCAGAGAAGAGAAAAGGGCATAACCCACTAAGCCACAAAGTCTATTTTGTATTCTGTCAAGGAAGGATAGACTGTTTTTAGCAGCTCCTGCCCAGATATAGAAGCAGTATTCCACCCTTGGACGTACTTGGATTATATACGGATAGAGAATTGCATCATTAGTGAGATATCTTCTGGGGCGGTAGAAGGATCTCACCATTTTCCCAGCGACCTTGGCCACAGACATGATGTATGTGTTCCATTTCAGATCAGGAGTAAAGGTCAAACCCAGGAGCTTATCAAAACATGGGGCCACCCGTAGACGAGAACCATCCATTTCAAACGATGCCAGATGGGGATCAGAGCGTTTATGATGTAATAATAGGAGCTTGGTCTTAGATGCATTAAAGGTAAGCAGCCACCTCTTCCCCCACTGAACCACGCGCTCAAGATCTGAGGATAGAGAATCAAAGAGAACGTTGCCATTCACGGCCTATGATGTGTTGCCATAGATAGTCGTGTCATCAGCATAGATGTCAACGAATGATTTTAGTATGTGTTTTGGGAGATCATTGATGTAGATCAAGAAGAGAGTTGGGCTAAGGATGGACCCATGATGGACTCCAGCATTAATACTGTGGGCCTCTGATTTCTGCCCATCAACCATTACTCTTATGAGCCTATCAGAGAGAAATGATTTAATGATAGAGAAAACATTTCCAGTTATACCGTAGCTGGAAATCTTGTGAAGTAGGCTTTTATGCCATACCTTATCGAAGGCCTTTGATATGTCAAGAGCAATTGTCCTAGAAAGGAAGCCTTTGTCAAGAGATTAACTAATCCTATGAGATATAACCGTTAGCACATCTGCGGTAGATCTTGCAAAACGGAAACCATATTGCGTGTCACAAAGAAGGTTATTTCTGCTGAGGTGTTTGACTATTCCTCTATTTAATATGGATTTTAGCAACTTACTCATGACACACAGGATACTTATTGGTCTGTACTGAGAGAGAGATGACTTATCACCTGATTTCTTAAATACAGGGCAACTGTTGGGGTTTTCCAACGCTTAAACAGTTTCGTAAATATGGGAGCAAGTTCTGGTTGAAACTTTTTAACACTATAATTGGGTTGTCGTCAGGGCCAGTTTCTTTACTGGAATCAAGGTTCTTGAATAGCTTGGCAACCTAATACACATATATTTGTATGTTATTTAGCGTGTTCTGAGTTATAGGAGGACATACGGGTAGTTGATAACCTTCGTCGCAGCGGGTAGAATTAGCTGTTCCGTCTGCCTGCTTCCCACCTGACTACAACTTGGATGTGTTCAAGTCCAACGTTAACAAATTCCTAATGAACCGCCCTTAAGTAAACACTTCATCAAATCTCCACACTAACGTAATGTACTTGCAATAACCCTTATCCCTGAGTTGTTTCCGGGCCTTGATAAGTGGTGACCACTGTGTAAAAAAAAGCTGCACAGTTCTTTGAAAATAGTTTGGCCTTGTCTGATGCAGACGAGATGACTTCTGGACCATTGATAATGTTTGGCATAGAACGCACACTCTGTACAGGATCCTATTGTTTATTTGTCAAAACTGGTTGGAACCAAGCCGCTGATCGGCTACTTTGGATTAAACGGACTCAGCATATAGCTCTCTTGCATTTTTTATAACTATTTACAGTGGCTGCTGGCGTTCCTGAAAGCAGCTTTAGTCTCAGTGCATCTATTATGTTAGTAGCTATGGAAAAAGTGATTTCTGTGCGCGATGACAGCAGCACATTATGGGGAGAACCATGGCTGGCTGGCTGGCTGGTAGGTTTTTGTTGGAATTTTTTAGATGGTATGAATCGGTGTATGCCTACAATTAGCCATTCGGTCAAGTCTGATACTATAGAGGACACATCCTTTTTAAACATGGAATGCAGAGGTAGATCAGATATAGATGTACGGAAAATATCCTAGTCAGACATGGAGTATCGGTATACAGTACGATGGAGGGGTACGTCTGGGGACTTATTAAATTTCATTTTTATATTAACTGATACGATGGAGTGGTCGGAGGATCCTAGAGAAGAAAGAACGGACCAGTAACATAGCTCAAGGAAAGTGGAGAGTAAAACGGTCTAGGAGGCTTGCATACTGACCTGTAGTATCGGGCACACGCGTGGGCTCATGAACAATCTGAGTGAGGTCATAAGAAATGGCAAAATCATGACAGAACCTTCCCTCATCGTCTTTCTTATTTGAGTGGGCCAGCCATTTCACGTTATGGACGTTGAAGATACCACAGATGTCAATGTTAGCCGAAGGATGTGCAGAAAGGATGTGGCCTATTTTCTAAGATATACTCTTAAAGATAGTAACTCCGCTGTTATGGGACCGATAGAGGGCAAATATAAATGCAGTGATGTAACCAAGTGCAACACCGAAGCACATATAAGGTAAATTAGGATCTTCTCTAGAGATATCCCTGCCACATGGGAAGCCATCTTTAATGTAGGCACATATTCCATGCCCATAGCGGTTTTGGGTGTCAGATTTAGATGTTAAGTTAGAGTATCCCTTAATTATGAACTCATCTGGGAAAGTGGTCAGCCCTATTCCAGTTTAGCTTAGAAAGAATATGTCCGGTTTCGTCTCCTGTAATTGGGTTTCAACCTCTGGAAGGTTGGAACGTTAACCCCTGATGTTGGAAAAGAGACCTGGTAGTAGGGGTCTATGTTGGAAGATGGGGTTCTAGTTTTATACGAGTTTTTTTCTGGAGATATTTCATGTTGAGGTTTTGGGATTTGTGGAACAGGTTGGCATACTTGGTTAGAGCAGGATAGAGAGGGAAAGTAAGAGAGAAAAGTTCAGGGATTTTTTATGTAGCACATGATAAGGTAAAGCCGAAACAACTACCCACTAGTATGGCATCGAGAGACCCTACCAGAGACTACTGCATGGTCCATAATCCATTCACCAAATGGCAATACAGCAGCCCCAGTACTTTGCAGTTGCTGATAGGACAGCCTTCTTAGTGGTTAATCTAAGGTTCAGGTCCCTGACTATCAGGCGGATTACGTCAGCCCAGACAAAACGTTTACCTCCAGCACCCTTACTAGTGACATGGCCACAAGGATAGACATAGAGACAGAAAGATTTTCGATATCACAGACTACTGTTCACGAAGTACTGCCGACCTGGGAAGCAGCTTTTTCTTCACCCTTTGTCAGAAAAAAACACTTATTGTAATGAGGACTGAGGGACAAAAAAGGAGAAGTGAGAGTTACTGGAGCTGCCGATAACACATCTACTGCATTATCTACTCTCCATTTAAAAAAAAAAGGAGGAATAGGTACAAGGGACTTATTAATATCTACTTAGTATAAGTCCGGTGCTAAATTATCAATTCAGGACGCTGTTAGAAGTTAATCCCCCCTCCCATAATCATGTGGGGATGGTTTGGCGTTAGCTATCTCGAGTTTGAATCATTCGAGCATCACCTTATAATTAAAGTCCAATAATGAACTTTTATCAGTTTGTGAAGTCGGCTTTATTTTTGGTAATTTACGTTTGAGTTTAGATAATAGATTAGGGTTTTAATTTGGAGGGTTCTCGTTTTCATGGGTGACTGTTTTTCATTTATATATCTACCTGTTATATATATATATATATATATATATATATATATATATATATATATAGATAATAGTGAACGAGTGTGTTTCTGTGTGTGTATCTGTGTACATTTTCCAACGCAATAACTCTGTCAATTTTCAGTCTATAGATTCGAAATTTGATTACACGGTACTGAGATTTGGGAAAATATTTGTAATCCGTGTTCGGTCGGAAAATTGGCTGTTCATGAGTCAAGTCTCAACAAATTTATTTTTGAGAACTCTACCAAACTCCTCCGCCAATTTTGGGTATAAACAATTGAAGTTTTAGATATAGGTTCCTTGAATATCGATCTATCTTAATAACTCATTTAGAACCAAAAACAGTAAAGGTTAAGTGGTCATAATAGGGGTCAAAGTTTAAAAAATTCACCGCTTTTTTTTACTCAACATACACCTCCGAAGACCCGGGCAAATACTAGTATATATATATATATATATATATATATATATATATATTACCTTCACCATGTATTGTCGTGTCTATTTTGAGATAGCTCGCGTTGATCTTATCTTTTCTCACTGCATCTGAACAGTTAGATTCAATTTTCTTTATACTAAATGCGATAAAATCTCACGGGGGTATAAACTTTCTGATATCACAGACATGATCACGGTCATATTGTTACCAATTTATTGGTGTTTGTCTGCCATAGAATTGATACATTTTGCCAGCGCAAGTATTGCGCTAATCTATCATGTCAATTTTTCTTTACATTGGAAGCCAATACTGCGCAACATGAGATTATATTTTCGAAATATGTGCCGCAAAATCTACACTGGGTTGGAATTATCTGTTATTTGCAGGTTGATACCTTGCTGATCTAGATAGATCGAACGTGCAAAGAGCTGCGTATGTCGATATATATATATATATATATATATATATATATATATATATATATATATATATATATATATATATATATATATGTCCGTAAGAGTAAAAACAGACATAGTGAAACCCTATGGTTCAGCCTTCCATATTCCCAAAATCTTGAAACAAACATAGCCAGAGAAAATTTTTAAAATATTAGAAAAAAACTTTAAAGCCCCTCATAGATACAGTAAGATCATTAATAAGAACACAACCAAAGCGTCTTACTCAACTATCTTAAACCTTCATCAAAAAATAATTAGTTGTAACAATAAAAAAATTAATAATATACAAAATACAAATAGAGAAAATATAGCAGGCTGTAACTGTAGAAGGAAAAATAAATGCCCCATACTAGGTTCATGCAAAAAAAAATGTAGTTCATAGCTGCACAGTATCGCAAACTCCAAATTTAAATGAGGTTAACTGCAACCATAACTTGACCACCCGATTAAATAACTACACCAATTTAACCAATTTACCAATCAAATACAGACCAACCTTTCATATACCAATGCCATCCCTAATCTACCTGAAAATAAATACAATAAACAAGACGCAATCTACTTTTGTTCCACATCTGGACTTATTAAGCATAGAATTTCAACCCATAAGCATTCCTGTTGAACCAAATCACTCTATCGAAACATATTTGGCGACTCAAAATAAGAATATTTCCTTCAATTTGAAATGTCAAATATTAGGATCATAGAAAGGATGTACACCAAAAGATAGATTCTTTGCACTTTGTACACAGGAGACCCTAAAGATTTTAAGATATAACGATATCAAAAATAGAACCACCCTCCTAAATACAAAAGAGGAGCTTATATCCTCATGCAGTCATAAACGTTGGTTTAAATTTAACAAATATAAACCACCATTAGTCATTAAAAATGTTACTTATTAATATTCAACTTTGAAATTTAAGTTTAATTTGATACCCTTATTAATAAAATTTTGATCATCAATATTATTATTAATATTAGTTTATCTGATATATTTACCATTATTATATATTGTTTACATATATATTTAAGCTTAAACTATACTCTATTTATTAATTTCAATAAAAAAAATAAATTATTAAAAATACTAAATTCAATAAGTTCAAAATATAATATTTTATAATCTAAATAGAATAAACACTAATTATCTCTCTTTGATTATTTAATTAGAAAACTAAGATTATCTCCCACTTTTTAAAAATATTTGCTTAATTTTAAATTAGGCGTTTGCTTACATATTCTAACCGCTAAAAATGTTTAATTGGGGTTCTTTTTGAAAATTCAACATTTCGTACATTTATAAGCTACAATCAACATCGAACTGAATGCTTTGACGATAATTACGGTTTTCAAAAGTCTAACAATTAAAAGGTATGTATATATATATGCATGCATATGTATATATATATATGTATAATTCTTAACTTTTATTAAAACATATTATTATAACCTTATATTTAAACAAAATTCCGATTTAAAATTTTATTCTATTTTTTATTCTCTACCCATATTACTTTTCTTATCAAGTAAATATTTTCTTTTTATTTTTATTTTTTTTTCAGATATATCTGCCTTACTTAAAAATTGCTAGGTTCATTTATGGTGTCTTTTACATATAAGAAGCCCACCCAATACTTTTGCTGATGAGGAGACTTTGTTTAAAAAAAAATATACGTCAAAATTATTGTCCGTTGCTATCACGATAAAATCATCGTTTCCGAAACGATCGTACAAATTATTGATTTTGTTGTTGTTCCTTCATGTGAAACAGATTTTTAATTTTTAATTCTAATTTGAATGTTAAATTATCAATCACATTACTATATATATATATATATATATATATATATATATATATATATATATATATATATATTATAAGGCAGGCACCACTTATCAAGGCCCGGTGACCACTCGGGGATAAGGGTTATTGTACAGTAATCAATGGGATAATAATATCGTAGTAATCGCTAGTAATGGAGAACTGATGAAGTTCCTTACTTATTTTTTATTTTATTTTTTTTTACAAGGTGGTCACAACTTATCAAGGCCCGGAAGCCACTCAGGGATAGGGGTTATTATAAGTACAGTACGTTAGTGTGGATATTTAAAGTGTCTACTTAAGAGGGCGGTTCATCAGGAATTTGTTTACGTTGGATTGAAGACATCCAATTTGTAGTCAGGAGGGAAGCAGGCAGACGGTACAGAGTTCCACAGGGGTCCAGTTCTAAGAAAGAAGCTTTGTTCATGGAATCTACGTTTTCATTTAGGCATAGATAAAGAGTGGGGGGAATTTTTGACTGTGGATTCAGCAAGTCGGGTGTTTTTGTAAAAGATTGGCGAGTGGGGACCAGAGATTGGAGTTTAGATGAGCACCTGCAATGGAAATAACGAGATAATAAGATAGGCTCGCAACGTCTCTTCTGTGGGAGAGAGATTGCAGGGTAGAGAAAAGGGTCCCCCACTAAGCCACGAAGTCTATTTTGTACTCTGTCAAGGCAGGATTGGCTGTTTTTAGCAGCTGCTGCCCAGATATGGCAGCAGTATTCCACCCTTGGACTTACTTGGCTTTTATATAGAAAGAGAATTGCATCAGCAGTGAGATATCTTCTTGATCGGTAGAAGGATCCCACCATCTTTCCAGCGACCTTGGCAGCATGTACGTGCTCCATTTCAGATCAGGAGTGAAGGTCAAGAAGCTTGTCAAAACATGGGTGTTTTCCTAGATGAGAGCCATCCATTTCAATTGATGCCAGATGGGGATCAGAGCGTTGATGATGTCAAGATAGGAGTTTGGTTTTAGATGCATTAAAAGTAACCATCCACGTCTTCCCCCACTGAATCACTCGTTCGCGATCAGAGGATAGAGAATCAGAGAGAACTTTGTCATTTACAGCCTTTGATGTGTTGCCGAAGATGGTCGTGTCATCAGCATAGATGTCAACGAATGATTTAAGTATTTGTTTAGGGAGATCAATGATGTAGATTAGGAAGAGAGTTTGGCCCCGGATCGACCCTTGAGGGACTCCAGCATTAATACTGCAGGCCTCTGATTTTTGTCCATCAACCACTACTCTTATGAGCCTATCAGAGAGAAATGATTTAATTATAGAGAGAATATTTCCAGTTATACCTTAACTGGATATCTTGTGAAGTAGGCCTTTATGTCATACCTTGTCGAAGGCCTTTGATATGTCAAGAGTAATTTCTCTGGAAAGGAAGCGTTTGTCGAGAGATATAACCGTTAGCACCTCTTCGGTAGATCTAGGAGAACCGAAACCATATCATGTCACTAAGGTTATTTCTGTTGAGCAGGTTGACTATTTCACTATTTAATATGGTTTGCAGCAACTTACTCATGGCACACAGTAGACTTATTGGTCTGTACTGTGATGGAGATGAGCTGTAACATGAATTCTTAAATATAGAGCATACTGATGAGGTTTTCCAAAATGTTGGGAAGCAATTCTCCTTAAGAAAACGCTTAAAAAGTTTTGCAAGCATGGGGGCAATTTCTGGTTGAAACTTTTTTAACACTATTATTGGAATACCGTCAGGGCCAGTTGCTTTACTAGAATCAAGGTGCCTGATTAGCTTAGCGACCTCACGCACAGATATTTGTATGTTTCATAGCGTGTTTCTTATTATAAGAGGAAATACGGGGAGTTGATGGCATTCGTCGCATAGAGTAGAATTACCTGCAAAATATATTCTACTATTCTATATATATTCTATAATTTTATATATATATTCTACTATTATATGAAATGAACTTTGTGTCTCTATGTCCGTTTGCTATTTAGTTCTTTCCTTATGGACTCGAAAATGGTGTGGTCGATTTTTATGAAATTTCACACGAATGGGGTTTATGTGACTGACGTTATTATAAAAAGTGTGTTTTGTGTCGGAATGCCTTCGATAAATATCGATCAGTAAGAATCAAATTAATAAAATTAAAAATAAATGAACAAGCGATTTTGACCAAAGGTATCACCTTACACAGATTAACATCACAGTGGATTCAAGTAGTTTGATTATTACACAAGCCGAAAGGCCCAGCATATAAAATCAACAATATATACCTTGCTATGAGAGGGGCGTTTTCGAAATGAATCTTTCTGTTTAAAGCACAATTTCAGAAGGATACTTGACTTTTCACTTGAAACTTTAAGCAATTATTACAGCCAATCCGTAATGACAGGAATATAAAATCAACAGCAAGTTCTTAGATATAACAAATGCGCGTTCTACATAAATGTTTCCATTTAGAGCACAATTGAAGCACGATACGTGACTTTTGTATTTTAAACTTTAATGCAAGCCATTATATATTAAATGGTTTTATGAAAAATCGACAGTAGGTTCTCTTTAGTGCAATGTAGACTACAAAATGTTGTGAACTTAGTCGCTTTTTTTTACACGGTGGTCACCACTTATCAAGGCCCGGAAGCCACTCAGGGATAAGTACAGTACGTTAGTGTGGAGATTTGATGAAGTGTTTACTTAAGGGGGCGGTTCATTAGGAAATTGTTAACGTTGGACTTGAAGACAGCCAAGTTGTAGTCAGGTGAGAAGCAGGCAGATGGAACAGAGTTCCACAGGCGTGCAGTTCTAAGAAAGAAGTTTTGTTCATGGAATCCACGTTTTGATTTAGGCACAGATAAAGAGTGGGGGAAATTTTTCACAGTGGATTACACCAGGCGGGTGTTTTTCGTGAATGATTGGCGAGGGGGAACCAGAGATTGGAGTTCAGACGAGCACCTGCCATGGAAATAACGATAAAACAAGAATAGGCTCGCAACGTCTCTTCAGTGGGAGAGAGGTTGCAGGATAGAGAAAAGAGAATCCCCCACTAAGCCACGAAGTCTATTTTGTACTCTATCAAGGCAGGATAGGCTGTTTTTAGAAGCTCCTGCCCATATGCAGGCAGACGGTACAGAGTTCCACAGGCGTGCAGTTCTAAGAAAGAAGCTTTGTTCATGGAATCTACGTTTTCATTTAGGCATAGATAAAGAGGGGGGAAATTTTTGACCGTGGATTCAGCAAGTCGGTGTGTTTGTAAAAGGTTGGCGAGTGGGGACCAGAGATTGGAGTTCAGACGAGCACCTGCCCTGGAAATAACGATAAAACGATAAAACAAAGATAGGCTCGCAACGTCTCTTCTGTGAGAGAGAGGTTGCAGGGAAGAGAAAAGGGCATCCCCCACTAAGCCACGAAGTCTATTTTGTATTCTGTCAAGGCAGGATTGGCTGTTTTCAGCAGCTCCTGCCCAGATATGACAGCAGTATTCCACCCTTGGACGTACTTGGATTTTATATAGATAGAGAATTGCATCAGCAGTGAGATATCTTCTGGAGCGGTAGAAGGATCCCACCATCTTTCCAGCGACCTTGGCAACAGTCTTGATGTACGTGTTCCATTTCAGATCAGGAGTAAAGGTCAAACCCAGAAGCTTATACAAAACTCGGGGCCTCTCCCATGTTTTGACAATCTTCTGTGGTTGACCTTTACTCCTGATCTGAAATGGAACACGTACACCTACGAGAAACATGTGAAGTTTCCTGCATGTGCATCGCAATGGGTCCCAAATTAAAGTAAACAGTCAATAGATTTTGTTGCAAATGGGCTATTTGATTAATTTCAATGACAAGGAAAATATGAAGGTGTGAAACATTTGTTGATCATCATTCAACTCAAGGCAATGTCGGATCACTCTACTACTATACACACACACACACACACACACACACACACATATATATATATATATAATTTTATTTATTTTCTTTGTTTATTTTATCTAAGATAAAAAAAGCAAGATTACATCCTGGGCATACGATTTAAAAAAGCGTTTATCCTGAATCATTCGGATGAATTAGCATTTAATCCTGAAAGATTCATGAGTAGAATCATGCAATTATGGAGGCTAATAGTGGGTATATTATCTTTTTGCGATAAAGTTCGTTTCCTACGGTATCTTATTATTATTAAAAAGTTAAGCTGTAAAAAATTACAGCTTCAATTTGATAATAAATTAAAACATCTAATAAAGAAGAAATATGGTTGCTTTATCAACGCAAATGTAGGTAGTAACGTGTTAAATCTATCTTCTTGGAAACTGTCCCCAGTTGAACTTCTCGTACTCGATCATGGGTTGAAATTTTGCATTCCACCAAGTAATACAAAACGAGAAGAAATATTCTCTGAGTTTAAAGTTTAAGGCTCTCAGATAGCTAAACTTCAACCGGTTTCCGCGAATAAATTAAGGGACCTAAAAACAAGTTTAAACAACCTTGCCCACAGTTACTCTACTACACCAGTATCCTATTCAGTGTTTAAATGGCTTAATGAAAACTTTCACGTCATTAAAATAAAAATAGATCCCTCGTGATAACGAGACCCGATAAAGGGTCTGGGGTAGTCATAATGAATCATGAGGAATACGTCAACAAAATGTCACTTATATTAAGCGATAGTGACAATTTTGTTAAATTAGGCCCAGTTGACACCCATGATTCCACGAGTACTCTGAAATGTAAATTCCAGAAAGAATTAGTTAAATGGGTGAAAAGTGGTTTACTTTCTTCTGAGGTAGCTAGTGAGATTAGACCCTCGGGCTCTATCCGTCCAAGATTATATGGCCTACCCAAAACACATAAAGCGGATATTCCCTTAAGACCCATTCTGTCTATGGTAGGATCCTCACAACAGAAGGTTACAAAATAGATCATCAATATTCTTCAGCCAGTATCAAATTATTATAGTAAATACTGTCTGAAAGATTAATTTCATTTCGCTGACTACATGCAAAAATCAACAAGTAAAAATAAATGTATATGTTCGTATGATATCAGCGATTCATTTACTTGCCTCCCAGTTTCAGAAATTATAGATATTTGCGCTGGTGTTTTTGTTATATAGCGCCAGGACCCCTAGGTTGGGAACGGTCGTAGTAAGTAAGTTCCCCGCTGCAACAAAACCAAGCAGCCGTCTTTTATTGATCGTCTATTTTGTTGTTATGGTAACGGCCAAGACAGCAGATTTATTTCCCCCTTGACCGTGCATTTTTCTCTCTCGGTTTTCTCCAGCTGTCATTCGCTTGTCATAATAATGTTTCCGGCTGAAAGAGAATTAACATGCACACAAAGATCAGACGTCACTCAGCATACCAATCAAGACGTAAGACACGCTGGCTTTTTATATAAAAATATATTTTGTTTTGAAATTATTTTTCTCGTTGTACATAGAGATTTTTAACAGTTCAAAATTTAACGGTGTGGCTTACTGTTCGTTTCAGTGATGGAGAGGGGAGTGAAAACGTTATGCTCTGGACAACGCACGTCTCCTATCGGCGTCTCTCTCTCCTTTTTTCTTCTTCTCCTCTCCTCTTCTCTACCTCTTCTGTTGGACTCTAAAAATCACCTTCTTTATATTAGCATGTGTTTTTTTTTCGGTGATTTCCCACGCCACGCCACATGTCGATCACTCTGCTATCGATAATGGATCACGCATTTCCTGATCACGTTTCTCAGTTACACATGCATTCCTGCATCTGACCCAGAGACATCGTAACCCACTTCTCTTCAGCTGTCCGACTATTGACTTTGTTTATACACGTGAGTCCATAATCTCATGCTAGTTTCGTATAACATTCCATCCTTACAAGGAATGTCACGTTTCATTTTTTTCGTCGTCCGATTTCTCTGTTTACGACGTAATTATTTGTTCGCTTCGACTGGTGGACAATCGATTATTCGATGCCCACCTTTCAAATCTTTTATTATCTTTTATTATCTTTTTTTTAAAGAAGTTTTTCTTTTCAGTTATGTATCGGATGGTCCCAGCCATCCATTACATAACATTTTATATCGCAGCCAAAGTCCAACACCTTCCGTTCCTGAACACGTATTTGTTGAACTAATTAAATTTGCTGTTACATCCGTTGAATTTAGTTTTAATGATGTAATGTACAGGCAAATTGATGGTGTGTCGATGGCCTCCGTGTGGGGACCCACATTGGCAAACATTTTTGTAGGATTCCATAAGGAAAAATTAATGTCCTGACTCATAAAATCATTGGTCTATTTTTGATATATAGACGACATGTTATGCCTATTCGATTGTAATTCGGAGGCAAAATAATTTTTCTCGTTACTAAACAGTAGGCATCCGACGTATAAGGATACGTATGAAAGTGAAGATAATTCCGCCCTGGCGTTTCTCGATGTTTTGGTAACGAAAACTCCATCTAGTTTCCTTGCATTGATTTATCGCAAACCAACATTCACTGGGCTGTATACACGCTGGGATTCATTCTGCCCTAACAAGCGCAAATATAATTTAATTTGGACATTAACACATCGTGCCCTAATGATCTCCTCGTCAGAAAAAATGGAATTAAATACAATTACAGATGTTTTGTCCAATAATGGATATCCTTTCAATGTAATTGAAACAACCATTAAAAAGAAAAGAGAAAATTATTTACGAACAAAACTCAATATGGTAGATAAATGTCCGGTTTATATTCGATTGCCGTGGTTGGGAAAGTAAGTGAAAAATTTACCAAACAAATTAGTTCAACTGTTGAAGGATGTGATTTTGCTTCAAATGTTCGTGTTGTGCATAATACGAAACCATTAATGGCTTCCAATAAAGACGATGTTCTACCCCCTCACTTACCGTGAACATTCCTACCTACCGACGCTGTAAACAATACATATGGATCCGCTATAACGGAACACTTTATTAAATACCGGGATTATGCAACGAACTTCAGCATCGACTCTTTCTCCGTATTGAGCCGAGCTCACTCCGTGTATCATATATTGGAGACTGTTCACGTTCGCCTTCCCTTTGTAAGCAAAAGGACTGCTTGTTTGGTTTGAACGTGATCAGACTCTAAAATTCATCCCCATACGATTGCTCTTGCTCCCGTCTCTTGTTTTTAGATTTTATCATTAAGGAAAACAAATTACTAAAAAATAAATCCCGCAATTCAAATTTTGATGAGTCAGGGCGAAATAGATCCGTTTTGATCTTTTTTTCTCTATTTCCCCACCTTTATTTTTTAGTCGCTATCCATTTTCCTTTTTGCCTCGGTCTTTTTGTTAATATAAAATTAATTCCGAAGGAATATGTCTTCCCTTCATGATTGCCTTACTAAAGTCTTGTACCCCCAGGAAAATTCAGATAAATGGTACACTCGTTGCCTGTTTGTTAACTTTAATACTAACAAAAATGGAATAACACCTAGTACAACCTGAATATATGTAAAATAAATAAATAAATAAATAAAAGTAAATAAATAAATAAATTAAAACAAAAGAAAAAATAAAGAAAAAAATTAAAAACATACACTGCAATCATTAATTATTCTCCCTACAGCCAATAGTGATATTTCCACCAAAGTGAAACACTCAAATAGCCGCAATTTTGGCACATCTTTCAAATCTCACAATCATTAAGTGTTGACCGTAATCTAAACGATAAAAATTCATGACACAATATTATATGGACGTTGAAAAATAACTCCAGATAACACCTGTATACATCTACTCCGAGTGGTTATATATAATATATAAGCATTTTGATACGTATATATACATAGTCTTCTACATGCATAAGATCCATGGGTACTACTGTTTACAGATAATTAATATAATATAACCCCCAGTAAAAGTTATGTCAGTGCGAATAACTGGGTGGAATTCCTAATCACCCTTCTAGCGAAATAATTATTATTGCTAGCAATCATGAGGTTAATTATAACACATATGCTGAGTTTTGCAATTACTCTCATTATATAAAAGTTTTAATGACAAATTTACAGATACACTAATTAAAAAAACAACATTAAATAAACAAATAGGAATAAATTTTTAAGTGGTCAAAAAAAAATTAAAAAAATAAATAAAGAATAAAAACCGATTTTGTTCAAATAAGTTAAAACAAAACTACCATTATCAGGCAAAGGATGCTACCCCTCCCTCCCTTTTTCACTTTCTTCTCTTTTTCTTCTCTTTTCCTTCTTCCCCATTCCCTCACCCCCATTTTTTACTTGTTTTTCTTTTTATTTCCTTTCTTTCTTTCGGCCCTAACACCCCTTCCTGCCCTCCATCGTTCATTAGAAGCCCAGTAAGTGGTGAATAGATCTGAGTTGACTCTTTTAGCAAATAGGACTACTAAATTTAAGCAGATAATAATAATAAATGAATTTTTAAACTACCCACACAGACAAGTTAACCACACCCTCGTTTCAGATAACATCTACATCGTTCTAGCTCTGCAACCTTTGATCTTACAAACACGATTTCCCAAGACAAACAGGAAATGACTGAATGAAGAAACGGTAAATAAGTAAATTAACAAATAGAGAAATAAATAAACTACCAAATTCGCACCTAATCAACCCTCTTCTCCGCGCAGAGAAAAAAAAAAAGGAAAAAACGGCCATCGGTTGGCTGAAATTTGATTTTCGGTTTTCATTTTGAATTCCGCTTTCGTAAATAAGCGTTTGTTGCCTGAAGCGGTCTCTATTTACTAAACACTAGAAGACCGAAACATGCTCATGGCTGTGTAGCAACAAATCACTGCTAATGTAAAGACAAATTGAATATATATATATATATATATATATATATATATATATATATCGCAATGGTTAAAAGTTCTGACTGCCGTTTAAGCGGTCGGGTTTCGATCCTGGCTTGAGGGTGTTGCTTGTCTAGCCGCACTGATGAGCTTTGAAATAGCGACACAGTACTGTATTTGGATGACTATAATGCTCCCTATCTTGGGTTGAGCATATTAAGAAGTGATATACAAATTACCATTAGCACATTAAGCGATGTTCTTTGTGTATACAAATTGAGCTTAGGTATTTTGGACAATGTCAAAACATTGTTAATTCACTACCCGCCTAGCAACAGCCGAATAGCGCAATGGTTAGAAGCTATGACTGGGCAGTGTGGTTTCGATCCTGGCTTGACGTAGTTGCTTGTCTATTATCGTTTTATCTGCTTATATATTTTCCACCTCAGGAATTTTTACTTAAGTCATTACAATTGTTTCGATAGACAGGACAATAAAAAATCCTGTCTATCTTATCAGACAATTCAGGCCTTAATATATATATATATATATATATATATATATATATATATATATATATATATATATATATATATATATATACCACCTATTTATAGGTTAAGTTATCTGGTGGAGGGAATAACTAGTCACTCTCTGTGCAAATATATAAAGTATCTAAAAGGAAATGAAAATGGTTTAGTATGAAACAACATGGGCAGACGAGCATAGTTCAAATCCGGCAAGTTTCATTGAACCACTTTCACTTACAGTTATGTATGTTAGCAACGTTTTCATAGAATCACTTGTAAGAATGCCAACGACACTATCAAAATCGCTTAACAAAGTTATATCGTGTTTGTTTATACGAATTTATATATATAGAGCTGTTTGCTCTCCGGTTCTCCGTGTGTTGATTACTAATCAGGCATGGTGGTTTCAGATATAGTTAGAGTATATAAGAAACAAATTGTCTAATTAAAAATGTAATTATGATTCCCCTTGTTTATGTTAAGATTTTCAACATATTGCATGCTTGTGCTATGAGAACAGAATAGATGAAACAGAATATGATAATAAAACGTTAACCATAGTAACTTGATTAGAACATTGCAAGAAAACTATTCATTCTTAATCGAGCATTGATTTTGTTCGAAAACTAATAATTAAGAGCTAAATCGTCAAGATCAAATTTTAATTTTATAAAAACTAGCAGGAGTACCTGATGTGATTAGGTAAATGATATTCCTATAAAATGAAAGATTAATGAAAAGTTTATCAGAGGAACATAAAAAGTATATATATATGTTTGTATATATGTAAAATATAAGTGGTTTATAAGCTGTATCAATCTTACACTTGTGTTATTTGTATGTGGGAAATGTGTGAAGCAGTGAAGCAAACGGTATTAATTGAAAGTGAGAAACCGATAGACAAAATGAAATAATTAACTGCAATTCAAGGCTACAATTATACAGATATTTTTTAATCATGACTGAGAAAATCAAGACATATGTTCATTTACCTTGTGAGATTAAAATACAGACCTTTTTTTACTCAAGACAGCATTAACACATACACACACAGACATATATATATATATATATATATATATATATATATATGTATATAAGTTTCGTCGTTAAATTTTTAATGCTGAAAAAAAAAACATATAGAGAAATATATTCGATTTAAGAATTTATTGTTTGACAAAAGGAATATATAGAAGGGGTTATTTTAATTTCCTTAATCAATAGATTTTTAACAATGGCACATATCATCAGAGGAAATGGAATGCAGTTAGTAAAATGCTCAGCTGCGAATGGACGTTTTTTTGCTTTTCAGCACAATTATTGAAAATAGTTTGTTGAGGGGTTGTGTATAATTATATGGTGAAAAATATACGAAAAGAGAAGCTGATAAAACCTGGGTAATCCATTATCGGAAGGAGTCCAATGTCGTTCAGGGTTATAAATCCAGGTAGGCAGAAACTCGGCCCATGAGAGAACGTGATATTCCCATATAGCGAAAGTGCATTGCTCCTTATTGATTTTTTTTCGTAATGTATACGGGGTAGCCTTATTCGTTGTTGCGTTGAGTGTGTGTTGGTTGCTGTAGTCCAAATGCTTTCACGGTGTTGACAAAGTATATCCGAAGTTGGGTGGATATACCATTCCATTGTAATTATCCCCGTGAGTAATAGAATTTGAGCATTGGGTGAAGTATGCAATGAACCTCGAAATCAACAGTGTAGGTAGCAATAGCAAAATAGAAAAATAATCCTGGAGATGATATTCAGAACGACGCGTTGGACGGCTTGCTTAAGGTGTGAATCTCTGTAGAAAGATAGTTCGTTTTCTTGTTTATAGTGAGTGAGGGAAGCCTTCTAAATGAGGGAAAGAGGAGAGTGGGGTGAAGTAGAGAGGGTAAAGAGAGGGGGGGGGTTAAAGTTGGGCGAGCATACAGGTTCTTAATGGATTTTTTTCGGCGAGGAGGGAGGAATTGTATTTTAGTATTCTTTAAAAGGGGTGACCTCTTGATTTTAAGTTCAAGTGGGAAATGGATATTCTTGTTATTTTCAATGGGGGTATGCGTGATAAGGGGTGGGTGGGCTGTTTTTACTTTGTGGATGGGTGAGCGGATGAGGTGGAGATGGAGAGGAGTCATGGTGTGAAAATATGGAATTTTTGGAGGGTTACTTAATTAAGTGAGTTTAATGTTTTATTTTAAATTTTGAGTGTATATTTAAAGGTGACTTCATTAGTTGAGATGTCGGTTCAATACGCTTGTTGTCGTAGTGTGATCCGGTTTAATTAAGTTTGTTTAAATTTTATTTAAAATACATATATTTCTTTTTGGAGGCGATCTATGGATGAATTTGTTTTGTTATTCCTTGAGTTGGAATTGATATTTGAGAGAGTGCTTTATATACTGTGTCTAGTTAGATATTTTTATAAAGGAGAGAATTGATTTAAATGTGGGGCTGGGTATGTGGTCGGCCAAGCGTGGTTGATTTTAACTATTTATATAATGTTACTTGTATATCCACCTGTCAAACCTAAACATAAGTGCAGATATAATCACATATATACCCACAGACACACATACATACGTACATATACATATATAGACATACACATATACATATATATAGTATACACTTACGCACAAGTACTGATCCATACTATGCTTACATAAATACAGACTTATATAGATACGCATCGTTATACTAATGCACATGTGCACTCAATTGCATATATACATATCATAACGCAAACACGCATCTTAGAGAGGGGAACTACTTATACATCCGGGCGATTATGCATCCGGGCGATTATGCATGCGAGCGTACTTGAGTGTACAGCTGCGCCCATATGCCCGGGCGAACATCGACATAATCAAGTGCACGCATGTATACCATCGTATACATACAGCAAATTAACATCTACATAAATGGTATGTCTAAAAAAAGATAAAGGGGCACACACTGATATATCTAACATACAAATACAGAGAGCGTGCACCCAACTTTAAATATATATACACATCAACAAATGATCGGGTTTATCTACCGATTCTATTTTAGAGAGGGGGATAATCCCCCATTGCCAACACATTTATATAGTCCAGGGAGATATAGATAATTAGAGTGTACCAATATACGGCTAAGGTGTGTAACTCCGTTAAATGTCTATGCTCACACAAACACACGCACATACATATATATATGCACACATATATACATATACATATATATATATACATATACACACACGTATATATATACACACACATATATATATATATATATATATATATATATATATATATATATATATACATCATTCGCAGCTGAACATTTTGCTAACTGCATTTAATTTCCTCGGATGAAATTGTTGAAAATCCATGGATTAAGGACATTAAAATAACACCTTCTATATATTCCTTTTGTCAAACAATAAATTCTTAAATCGAATATATTTCTCTATATGTTGTATTTTTTCAGAATTTAAAATTTAACCAAGAAACTTATATATTTCTCTATTCTTAAATATTGAGCTTTTCCCTTTTGGCTAGGATCACATTGAAAGAATTACTTCAAGTAATATCTATCAGGATTTTTCATCTGAATTCTATCAGTGTCTTATCTCGCTTATATATCTATAATATAAAGCTGAATATCTGTGTGTGTGTCTGGTCACGAATAGGCTCCTATATGGTTGACTATTTAAAAAAAAAAACTGATTGCATATAATGATAGAAGATGTATCGAGACACAGGAATGGGTGTGTTTGATTTGGCAGAGAGGTGGTTCATTAAAATTGTGGGGTCTGCGTTCGCGCCTGGTCCACAAAGTATGGAAATAAAAAAATTAAAAATTAAAAAAAAAAGTTTACAAGTGTTTTTGATATAGATGTACATAAGGATACTTATGTTTTACCTTAAATAGGGATGGCATAATGAAATTGTGGGGTCTGCGTTCGCGCCTGGCCTCCATGGAATGAAAATAGGCACACGCTTTAATAAAGGCGTTTCATATCTATCTGCGTTAATATACTTTTAAGGAAGTTAGAATATTGGAGTAGATTGGCCAAATAATACGATCATAAGTGCACAGTTTGATGTCATTGTGTGAACTGTACACATAGTTATTCGCGAGAAACTGAAGATGCGGAAGAGTTGCACGAAGTTTGTACCAAGGGTGATCAGAGAAACTCAGAAAGAAAGACGTTGCTATGGCAGCAGGGAAATAGTCGAGTCGACCAATTCAGATCTCATAGTTCTGAGTGTTATGATAACCTGCGATGAAAGTTGGATCTACTGTTATGAGCCATATGCCAAGATACATAATTCCCAATGGAATCATGCTTGCTCTCCCAGACCCAAGATCAGACAGAATAAATCCACTCAAAAACTTAGGATATTTCTTTTCTTATAGCACGGATATAATATACATGTACTGGGGTTCCACTGGAAAGACAGTCAACAAGAGATACTATGTTGAGGTTTTAAAGGATTTCAAGAGAAGATTCCGTCGGAAAAGTTCAGCACTCTCAAATCCAGTCAGTGTCATTTCCACTAGGACAAGTCAGCTGTCTACAACTCCATCCTTGTCACAGACTATTAGACCAAGATGGGCATCAAGACAGTTTCTCACTCTTTCTATAGTCAAGATCTTGCTTTCTGTAACTTTTGGTTAATCCATAAGCACAAAGGAAACCTTAGAGACTGTCGTTTTCAGACAACTGAGAGATAAGAGGCTGCGAGGAAGGTCGTTGGCATTCTCACCCAAGAAAGCCTTTCATGCGGTCTTAAATGCATTGCCGCCAGAGGGAATTACATCGAAAGAGACTAGAATTTAATGTGTGTACTATAAAAAAAACTCTCCATGCGAAAAAAGTTTGGAAACTTTTTGAAGGAACCTCGTACGAATCTATTTTTCTTTCCATATCATTCTCTAATATACTGATAAAAAGCCAATAAAACGAATATATTCGTAGTACATAATACAAGGACTATCATGCCAAACTGCAAACGATTCTCGACAACCACAAGTAATTAAAAAATAATTACCAGCAAAAAAGTCACGAGATATTAAAATCAGAATCTACACATAAATCACTGTCAATAATGCACAAATTAAAAACTATTAACTTCACAAAATTATTGAAAACTGCAAACTTGGTTATCTATACGAAACCGTTGAAATACATAAACTCTTCGGTAATAATATCACATGTCACCATTTCAATTTATCCCCGAAAGAAAACCCTGTATGAACTTATTAACCTACAGTATAGTGTTAAATAACACAAGAGCTATTACAAATTCTGAAAGCAAAAACATTAGAATGACAATAAAATTATTGCCATTCGAGACGTAAAATGCCCATTCTTTAATGTACTTGTAAAATATTTAAATATAATTTCCGTCAATATTTACAACATTTTATATGTACCATAATTTTAAATAACTAAGAAAACATACTTGAAGCGTTTTTATTTTCTGATACTTCAAAGACATTTACATTCGAATCGATAGAATTCCAATGGGATCTTCACCAAATTATACAAGAGTAATCTTGAAAACGAAATATTTAATAGTACAAATTATCTCATCTATTTATTTACGATACGTTAATGATTTCTTTTTTCTGGTCGATAATAATAAACAAATACACACATTTAACCACTTCCAAAATAACTTGATACTCACAGTCACTGTAATATAAAAGATAATAACACAATTCCGTTCGTCGATGTTTTCATACACACATCAAACAATGGATTCGACACTTACAAAAAAAACAACAAAAAAAAAAAAACAATAAGTAGCCTAACTTTAAATTTCGAGAGCGAATATCTTCTCCATTCTAAAATAATCATCGTTAAAAATCAAGTAAACCGTGAAAAACAAATCTCCTTTATTAATAAAACCTTAGTCATAATATAAAACAAGTTCTTATCGAGAATATGGGTTCTAAGTCAATGCGCCAGAAATCAATTACAAATAATATCTCGTCTCGAATTCTATTCACATATTCTACCGAATCAAATGCAGGCAAACATTAAATTAGAAGAAAATGTCATAAAATGTCATATACAAATATCCAAACCGACAATAAAATTACAATTCGACTTATTATTAATTATGAAAAATGTAGTAAAAAGATCCCCACCAATTTAAATTCATTAGAAAGAAAGAAACTTATTAATAAGTTTAATGTTTGGATGGATAGATAGATTAAAGAAGATACTAAATACAAAAATTGTCAGCAAAATCACTCTCTCTTTCTGTTTGTATATATGTAAAATGTATATATATATATATATATATATATATATATATATATATATATACATATATATATATAACTACTTCATTTACTCACATAAAATTAATATACGAAAGTATAGATCTATGCGTAAACTTTAAGTATTTACTTCAAAAGTGCTCAATAAGTAGGTAGAACTAGTTAGTAATTTATAATCGCTATATGTATTTTATAAATTACTATATATATATATATATATGTATGTGTGTGTATGTGTGTGTGTGTGTGTAAAATCAAATAAAAAAGTGTATATATATACTTTATATTTGATTTTACATAAGCAATAATGTGTTGCTACACAGTCATGAGAATGTTTCGGTCAGCTTGTTTTTAGAAACTATAAACCTCTTTAGGCGATACAGCTTATACGAAAGCAAAGCTTGCAATGAAAATGTAAGGTCTTCCATATTACAGATAGTTAATATCAGGTTCAATTAATTTATTGTAAAAAAATAGGAACAAGGAATAGTTTTACGGAAGTATTTATCCCGATTCTGATTAAATTATTTTGGCAAGTTTTAAAGCAAATTTGACCATATACAATAATACCTGTTTTTCTTATTTTTCTTTAAGTAGTGCATGCCTGGGGTACTCATTCTGATCGAATCGGAGCTATTAGTGTTTTTTCTTACTCTTTCTATGTATCTATCCGTCTTCGTGTGTATTTGTTTACAAAATCTGTCGATCACCCGGTGCTATGGTAAACGTCTAATATGCTTACATTTGTATGCAGAAAGTAATAATTTTAACTAGCAACAGCAGAAGAATTGAAGTAATATAGTTGGAAAAATGAAAATAAAGAAAACAAAATAAAAAAATTGCTTTGTTTTAGGCTTTTACTAGTGTAGCGCTATACAGAGCGGCAATGGTTTTAAATATCTAGCGTGTTCGCTTATTCAACAAGCTGTCTTTTCTCAAATAGGCAAGTTTAAAGCTAGCAACGAATGAGAAGATCTGGAACTGTGTAAGGGAGAAATTATAATTTTCTTTAACGTGAAATAAAGAGTTATTGGTTTGTATCGGAGTTGTATAGATTTGTTTTATAATAGTTTGTGTGAAGAGATCCAGTTAAGAAGGGTTCCTGTAAGACACTGTAGATAGAGAGGAGAAAAATAAGAACTACTCCCTTTGTAGATGATGCCGATTGTGATGATGCCTCTCCTAGGATAAAATATAGGGTGTTATTCTAACGAATAAATGTGTCTATAACGGCGTTCTAAAGTTATATAAATGGTGGATAATTATTTAGACATAATAAATTTGTAGGCGGCATCTGTTTTTGCAAACCTATGGTGATTTGGCCTGGAGGAGAATTTCTGAAAAAATATTATTTATATGATAATATTGTAGTTATCCCCAATTGTTTATCATAACAATTGTTTCGGGAGTTAAAAATCAAAGCAGTGCTTGTATCTAATTTTCTTTTCTTTACGTTTTATATGCATATCTCAAAGTGGAAGACGTGTGGATTGGACCCGATTGGAAAGTATACTTTCAATGTATCATTACAAAATACCATTCAGAGTTAACCGTCGAGTTTTAGCTTGTATTTTGTAGATATTATATTTACTAGTTGCATATAGAAAGCAAGTCTAAATGAGCATAACTTTGCATTTCACTGAAATGGTTTCAAAGCATTATTTAAACCAGGACGCATGAATAATGCTTCAATACGTTACTTTGTTGTTCATAATAACTTTGCGGGGAAATCGATGCTGGCGTAAAATTATGGACACATGTTCTTCTGGTTCTGAAATGGAGAAAGAGCATTTAGATGTAAAATTGGATCAACTCGCATATAGATGTTATGCTGTATGCATCTATTAGTCAATTTTTTCTGTTGTTTTTCTGTTACGGAAACGAATGTGTAGATTAAATGTCCGTAAAGTTCTATAAAATGTCTCTATCATATTTTAAAATTGAATTAAATTACGTCTGTTTAATCTGGCCTTGAGAAATGTTATCAGAAATCATCGTAGAGAGATGAATCATTCAATATGTATGTGTATATATCTATATATCTATATATATACATATATATATATTTATTTCTCTCTCTCTCTCTCTCTCTCTCTCTCTATATATATATATATATATATATATATATATATATATAATAGCATGGGTGGCCGGCGTTGCCTTGGTGTTTGGAGATGTGTGTTGAGCAAAAAAAAAGTGGTAGTAGGAAGGCAGGCTCGAGCCCGTACCGCGAAGGAGGAAAAGAACGAGGGAAAAACGGCACCTCTTTGGTTTTACGACCACCGCCAAATCGAAAGTGACGTAGGTTTAAATTAAGGCCAGAAAATCGAAAAGAGGGGATGACTTTTGAAAATATTGGCGAAAAAAGCGACACCTCCCTGTAGAAAAGTGCGCAGTTCAGGGTTAAGAAATAAAAGTTTTTAGCCAATTCTTTGGTATTTGTCGTCTGAAGGGTCGGGCTTCAAATCGATACTGATCTTGTAGAAAATCCGTTGCCTCTGTTGAAAGTTTTAGACAGACATGCAAACATACATACATACATTTATATATTGGTAGCTAAAATTTTCGGCCCAAACCGATTAAAAAGCTTGCCCTATCTCTGAATACCTTTTATGTTAAATTTCAAATGTTTACACCAGAAATTGACTGAGTAATTTTGTAGAGATTGCAGGGGCCATTTTTAATCTTTGACCCCTATTATGACCCCTTAACATTTATTGTTTTAGGCTCAAATCAAGTTATTAAGTTCGATCCATATCCGAGGAACCTATATCTTAAATTTCAAGTGTTTATACCCAAAATTGGCGGACGATTTCGTTAGAATTCTCAAAGGTAAATCGTTGAACTTTGACCCCTTAACAGCAAAATTTCTGGCCGATAAAGCATTACGAAAGTTTTCCCAAATCTCAATACTCTGTATATTAAATTTCTTAATTGTTATTATTTATGAAAATGTACACAGACAGACAAACATACAGACACTTTCACTAGTATATATATATATATATATATATATATATATATATATATATATATATATATATAACCTTATAAATGCTATATAGTGGATTGAAAAAGTGGAAAAAGAATCAAATTACAGATAGTATGTTAATGTAAGAATCTAAGTTAAACAGCTTAATGATTTGAAGCAAATCCCTGGAATCCAGACGTGAATAATTATATGGAATAGCTAAATGATTTATTTTAAAAATGACATGGAAAAAGCGATATGTTACAATTTTTATAGGTTAATTATAATCACTCAACAAGACCATATTGTGTACTTTTTTTCTAGTTCACCGAGAACCTAGCATTTCGAATGGGAGATAACTCAGTATATACCTTGCGTATAACAACAGTTCCTATATGAGAATAAGTAAAAACATGAGATTCCAAAAATAAAAAATAAAAAAATAACGGGATCAAGCAGAATAAGTAAATGACTATAAACAATTCCTACTCCAATACCATCCTTCATTAGCTGTATGTAAATTATGTCTTATCCATATTATTTTCTGGTGATTTTGTCACTTCAACAACCATTACATTAAATGTATTATATCTTAAATGAGACCTAATGAGCAAGAATACGTATATGACGCCACATCTTTAATTTTTACAACATCACCACCATGGCATAAATCCTGACTCATATATCCTATGATATTAGCGCACATTTTTTATAAAATATGGCGAAATTTCAGTTGAAGACGGACACGAAAACTTTGCAATTTAAATGCTTATGTCAGCATATTGCTTGTTTAAGCTTATTTTGCTTTTTATAATACGTAACGGAAATTCAATAGGTGTCGGTTCTTGCTTCGCGTCAAAATGAATCACAAGAGCATTATAGAGTGTTAGTACGTGTATTTGTCTGTGTGCCGTGTATCTATGTTTTTAGCCTGTGTGTGTGTATAGTCTTATTCCAAACCACGGTTATTCTACACGTCACAGAGCACAAATCCAACGTCTTAAGAAAAAAGTCAAAAACCCTACAAAAACTGATTATAAAATTAATACATTAAACTCAAAATGCGAATATAAAAGATTTCTCGGCGTAAAAACAAAAATGAAGAAAAAGGAAATTGCTATTGAAAATATTTGTATGAGAACAGGTATTATAATATATAATAGGTATTATATATATATAATAGTGCGTCCACTCAATGTGCGCGTTTATGTAGGGACCTGGTTTCAATGTCGATTGTGTAAAACCAACATAGATTCACCACAGATTAGAGCGCAACAAAACGGATGAAATGCTGTTTACAATTAAGCATGACATAAAAATGCTATTTAAGAATAAAAATGAAATATGCTATAACGAATGCTTTCGGTATACATAATTCAGGAAATGTATGTATGTGTGTCGGTTTGTGTAAAAATACTTAACTACTAAAGCCTTCAACCACTGGGTACATAACACAGTAATTAACAGGAAATAGTAATCATACAACAAGGATTTTTTATAACGAGTAAAATCTTTGTTTGGATAGGGAAATAATGCATACAGAAATCTGCAAGTTGAAATGCAAAATGCATATTTTAACTTGCTTACATTTCGATTAGTTTGCGCATGCGCAATGTAATCAAAGTAAACTGTAGTTTAATTTTATAGATGTCTTATCCATCTGTCGGATTAGATTAAACGACAGTGAACTCGGCTGGAACGCTAATTGAGGGGACGCGGCTGAAGAGATACATGTTTTGAGTTCGATTGTTGCTGATCGAACCCAGGACATACGAAATCCGCGTGAATTGAAATATATTAAGCGTATTGTACGACGAAAAAGGTCGCACTTTTGCTATTTTTAAATAATACTGACATATAAATAGAATATGCTAGTTACAAATAAAACTGACAGATAGATAAAAATGCGATTTATTAATCCAACTGACATATGGATATAATGCTATTTAGATATAAAACTTACATATAAATGAAAATGCTATTTATAAATAAAACTGAAATATAGATATAATGTTATTTATATATAAAACTTACATATAAAAGAAAATTCTATTTATAAATAAAACTGACATATGGATATAATGCTATTTATATATAAAACGGACACATAGATAAAAACTATTTATAAATAAAACTGACACATAGATAGAACTGCTATTTATATGTAAAAATGCCATATGGACAAAATGCTATTAATATATAAAACCGACACATAGATAAAACGCTATTTATTAATAAAACTGACATATAGATAAAATTGCTATTTATATGTAAAAATGACATGGACAAAATGCTAATATATAAATAAAACTGACATATTGATAAAGATGCTACATATACTCACATAATTTTTCGTGTGTATTGGTATTCATATTAACAACCTTTGTTTCTATTAGAATTTATTTCTTCCCCACGAAAGCAAAATTTGCCACGAGGTCGTTATTAATGTGAGGGAAAATCAGCAGTAGCCGTAAATAACAATTGTCTCAGTATAGAAGGTTTCACCTCCATCGAGCAAGGACAGCATCAGAACAAATACTACATCCTGAAGGTCAAGAACTGCTTTTTCTATTTATTTATAAAGAAAATACAACTTTCTTATATATTTGTTCTGTAAGTGCATTTACTAGTAAAAGATCTAGCTAATTTGCATATTCTTTTAAACATTCATTGTAAAATATCCCCTATTAGTTTTTTTTTCGGTTTTATTATGGGATGATCATCTTTAGTCTAGTATTTACACAGATATTGTACATGATTTATTCTGGCGTAATAAATACGTAAAATGGTTATAGTAAACAATAAAACACTTTTCATATGAATTTATGCATGTGTATATATTTGTGTTTAAAAATTTTGCCCAGCAAACACCTCAATAGTTTTTAGTCTGTAGACATCTAACTTAATATATAAGATATTTGAACCTATGCAAAACTTTATATTTGGGGTTAGCCCGGGAAATCGGTACAAAAGGGTGAAAATTAAAAAAAACAAAACAATGGAATGTGTGATGGTCGAACGACGGCATTGCGATATACATGCATAATGTAGCAGCTATTAGTTCATGTTTTAAATTTTAGCATTGCAGCAACTATTTCTTCATAGCTCTATCATTATCGGCAGAGGAAAAATAAATCATAAGCTAAACGTTTTGGTTTTGTTTCTCAGTGATTTCGCATGAGTTTTTTTTTCTTATTTTTTTTAATCATTACTATTGATTAGGATTAATATTTTATAATTATAAATACGAAATCTGCATTAATTTAAGTATCATATTTAAGCGTATTTCACGACCGGGCAGTGCCGACTGCCCTGCTAGTTTATAAATAAAACTACCATATAGATAAAGATGCTAGTTAATATTATGTATGAAATATTGATAAAAATGATATTTATCATTAAACATGGCATGGATGTAAATATTATGTATAACTCAACCATGAAATCGAAAAGAAAATGCTATTTGAAGTTTTACAGTTGCAATCCGATTGAAAATTGTAATTTTAAACTACGGACGGCGTATTCCAATTAAAAGTAAGCGTGACACAACGATAAAAATGATGTTTCAAATCAGATTGTGGCTGCCAAAGAAAATATAAAAATCAAAGTATATTGAAAAATCTAGTTTAAAATTAAGTATAACAGACTGACAAATGCAAAACATTACAAAGAAATGCAAAAAAAATGACAAGGGAATTTAACAGTAAAATAACAATTCAACTTTAAAAGTACGCGAAACGGAGCGAAAAGTTTTTATCGTATTAAAAGTCAAATCGTGATAGATCACCGAATATTTTCTGTAACGCGTCACAGTGAGAGGACGAATGACAGATACATTCAAATTTAGCATAACCTAACTACGAAAATATTATCTCCAAGAGAAATCGATTCTAGAAATTCTTGGACTTTGTTTCCTGTCGAATCTTTCTGGGAGTTGATATAATAAATTCAATTCCTCTTTCTGATTCTCGTAAAATCGGTTCTTTTTATCGTTTTAAACAATTTCTCACACCTAAAGCTATTCTATTTATCTGACCATGTGTGGAGTACATTTTCTCATATTTGTGCTGGTGAATCTCTGCACCATTAAACGGTCATTTGAAAAGATGCAGAAACATATTTGTAATTTGATGAGTACCGTCCATTCTTCTTCTCCGTAACTTGTCTCACAGACATGATGTTGCTAGTCTCTGTCTTATTATAAATAAATACAGTATGGAACTATAAAATGTCACCATAAAGAAAACAGCACTACAGCTTCATTTAAACACTTTTATTGTAAAAATCAATTCAGGTAACTTGGTTATGTAAGAGAGCATATATCTATTCAATGTAGCTGCCTTTAGCCTCAATCTCGATGCAGGTTCGGAACTGGAAGCATGCCTTTTTCATAAGCGCTGGCACAATGCTTTGCGAATAGAATGGGCAGAACATATACAGGATATATGAATAGGAATACATTCAGAAAAAAAACACAAAATGGGACATACAGGGTCACTGCAAATAAAGTGGGTTCCCTCTAGAAACCACATATCGTTGTTACATCTGGGTCGGTGCATTTACTAGATATTAATCTCTTATTCTTAGACAAGGTAAAATAAATGAGTCTAAATTGAACAAAATCGCGCATTATCGGTTGGAAGCAAAATCTCACTCTTCCCTGTTGTGGCTCCTTATATACCGAAAACTGTCTACGTTGATAGTTTAATCCATCGGACCGCTATACATTGTAATTCCCTTTTCTTTCCTGCTTCCCTGACTTTACTACACTACAAAAGTTTAAATGTAATTAAGACAAACAGCATTTTGTTCGACTCACCACAGTTTCATTAAGGCGAGATAAAAACTAGTAACTTCTTACGTCCAAGTGCCGTGTTTAGGACGAAAAAGAAGTAAAAAATAATGCGAAAAGTAGTTGTTTGCATTGTATTCTATAATACAATTAAATTCCTTCGAGTCAGTAAATTTTAAACTTATGTAGATACTATTAAGATGCCGTGTTACTTAGAAGCGCCAGTTGAGTTTGAATAAAGTAAATACGTATTATATACGTTTGAAACCAAAAACAACGCATTATTACAAAATAAACAGACATTTATTTTGTTTGAAAATGATGTTGAAATTCATATTTTCAACATAATTTTCAAACAAAATAAATGTCTGTTTATTTTGTAATAATGCGTTGTTTTTGGTTTCAAACGTATATAATACGTATTTACTTTATTATATAGATACTGTTGTTCATACACTTTTATGGTGGTTTGGTTTAGCTGTTTTTGTTTTACGGCATATCAACCCTTTTCAGGTTATTTAATGCCGAATCTAAAGATTTTGAAGAACATTTTTTAAATAGAATATATTTGTTGTTTTCAAGTCGATTTTTATTTAACCCATAGTTGAGACCCTAACAGGTACCACTACTCCGGGTCAGAGTGGAGCAATGGCAATTAAAGGGTGGCTGCACACTCCCCAAAGCCCGCAAGCTGGGGTCTCACCACCGGATATAGTTTAAGATCATATCCAGGACCTACTTTTATGAGATACCACGTAATCGTTGTCAACACGTCTAAGGGAAAATGATAATATAGAAACGACTACATTCGAAGTTGGTACAGCCAGGTCACCAGTCTGTACGGTTATTTACTTTATCACCGTCAACTCCTTACTCGAATTGATGAAGATCATGTTGAGTGAGATATAAAGCAGCCCCGAGGTATTGAGTTTCTACGTCAATACTGACTTAAAAATAGTAATGAATTTAGTCTACGGGTACACAGATAGAAATGCTATATCAAAGTGAAAAATGTCAGAGCGACGTTATGCCCAGGGACCGGAAGACAGATTCTCGCAAATGAACGTGTTGGCGCATAAAAAAATTGAAATGACTCAATACATTTATAATCAAAAGAGGAATGTAAAAGAATTCTCAGTGTAGAAACGAAATGACCAAAAAAATACATATAAGAAAGAGAGAAATGGCCATTGAATGTATTTATGGCGATCGCAAAAGATTGTGTCGGTAAAAAGTAGACATAGAAAAAAATATACACAGGAAAAAACGGATTTTCTTTAGAAATCCTTAGACTGGCATGAATAGAGACAGTCGCTGAATTATCAGCTTTGCAATGTAACTAGAATTATTGATAAAGGATTGAATGAATACACATGAGAACACACACACAAACACACACGCAAACATATATATATATATATATATATATATATATATATATATAATGTTTTAATCTATATCGTTATCAACATCACATGAAATAATACGGTTGGGTTTTGAAGGTGTTAATACCTATAGATGGAACCCTTTGACATGTAGATATATACGTCTAGCCACACGAATAAAGCGTAGAGACGAGGAAGCACATGTCTGCAGTAATACTATTCCATATTTTCTTTTTCCTTCGAATTCAGACGTTTGTTTAGGTGGCTTAGTGTCTGTTTGCATGTATGGCATTGTCTAATCCTAAGAGATCCACTCTAACAGGCTTTGCTGTCTATTCCTTTAGTTTATGGCTAACTGCCTGAATCTACCCTACTGGGGAATGCCGATGGATCTGCTCAAAGCATTATTTGCAGGCTGGAATGCTATTTGGTGCTTTATAAAATCACAATTTCTTATTGTATGTCTCATGTGGAAGGGAGATAAAAATCAAATAACTTACATACACAGATCTCTCTCGTTCTCTATCACTCTGTTACTTTCTCTCCCTCTCTCTCTCTACATATATATATAAATATATATATATATATATATATATGCATGTATGTGTGTGTGTGTGTGTGTGTGTGTGTGTGTGTGTGTGTGTGTAGAGAGAGAAAGAGTACTGATTTTAGTGCTGAAATATAAAATATAATTTTATGTTCAGACATAACTATTAAAAACACAAAGTTAATTTAAGTATCTTGATAGTGCAATCTTATTCTATTTACGTTGATTGTAAAACAAAAACAACAAAATATCAAGAAAGTTAGTTCGGTACTTTTCGAAGTTTTCCGTAAATCGCCTGAAGAATTCCGACGATGGTATGGTGTTATATTGCATAAGTTTAAAAATGTTGGAGAAAACATTCTTGAGTAAGAGTGGAGGTACTTAATTAAGGTAAGAATCAATGAGGGGTTCCCCCCCTTATAGTCGGAAATAAAGACTACATCCTCATATTTAAAGACATACATTAATTTTTTTTTGCTCTAAACGTATAACATCGACTGGTAAAGTTAGGGTCCGTTCATCCGTACACTTTTAAATCATTAAAGTTTCATTTTTTTGTTCTCTCTCTCTCTCTCTCTCTCTCTCTCTCTCTCTCTCTATCCATCTATCTATCTCACGCACGTGTATTTGTATGTGCACGTGTGTCTGTGGTGTAGTCTGTTGATCCCGGAATTTTAAACTAATTGAAAGGATTAAGGGGGGTACTTTTAAAGAGGACACCAGAGCTTATAGTTAGTGGTAGGATTTAAAAATGGTTGTGTTTTTCTGGGAGTTTAAACTTAGATATAGAATTAATCGTATGATTGGCCGAGAAGTTTTGATTTTCAATCCATTCTGAAAGAACAATATTTATTACTTTCGACACCCAAAAAGTTATGGATAAAGCATAAACGCTATTTAGTTAGACACTTGTCTAGAAACAGGGTACCATTTTACATCAAATTCAAATTCGAAACTGATTCCCATTCTTAATTCTAAACTGATTGTTTTCCCTATGTTTTTCAAGGTATTCACACCAAATCGACTAGAAAGTAGAAGATATATGAGGTCAAAGCTGAAAGTTATCATAGTAGGTTTACTGCCATCCAAGATTTAGTTGAACTCATTATTGACTTTCATTTATATTGTGATACATTTTCCCATTCATTTATTCTAAATTCACCAATGTATGCCAGTTTCACCTGAATTCCTTACAATTCGTAATTTATGTATGCAAAGATCACTTGAATTCATTTTACAGTGTCATTTGTTTCGATGCTACTTCTACCTAAATCCGTTACTATGCTCTACATTATTTATTTTACCGTCAATTTTTCGATGCCATTTTCAGCTAAATTTCTTACTATTTCTGCCTTAGTAATATGTGTGCCATTTTTTCGCTAGCATTTTTACCTAAATTCGTTTCTTTGCCTTACATAATTAATTTCCCTGTGTTATTTTTTTAGATAAGATTTTCAAGTTTCGTTCATTACTATGCTTTATGATGACTGATTTTCTGTGTAATCTTATTTTTACTCTTCTTTCAACTAAATTCATTACTGTGCCCTAAATAAGTACTTTTACTGTGTCATTTTCACCAAAATAATTGATTATACTTTTATGTTTCCCGATGATATTTTTACATAACTTCGTTACTACGATTAATTTTGCCGATAAACTAAAATCAATGATTAGATATAGATATCTTAGTAAAACCGATAGTAAAAATACTATTTTAAATGAACTAAATTATTTTGACTGTAATGTTTTTCAATGCAATTTGCACCTATATTTTTTACGATTCCCTACACAATTTATTTTATGTCATTTTTATGATGACATATTCACATAAATTCGTTACTATTTCTTACATAATTCATTTTTCTATTAGATAAAAGACAATTGCTCACATCGTTGAGAATTTCTCCTACAAGCTGTTGTTAGGAATCTAAGTACAGTAAAACTCCTTTAATTTGAACTTCCTCTAGAGTTGGACTTCCTCTCATTTTGACTTCTCCTTAACCTGGATTTTCTCTAGAATTGAACTGTCTCGTCATTGAAATTGTATTAGCATATTTGATGCAGAGTTGCAGTAAAATTGTTTACATGATTTAGTCAGATATTGCGCAGAAATGTTAATATTGGTACTATGTAATTAATGTAGATTAGCTATTGATACTTAATTTAAACAAACTGTCCTTTCTTTTTCAGATTGCTATATTTAAAATAGTTTATAACAACCCATCACAATAGCTTGCAACTCTAAAATCAGGGAATACATCTGGTCTAGAACAAAACACTTGAAACTAAACGGTTACCGACCAACCACGCTGTTCTTAACTCGCTTAATGCAAATGATGTTGAAATGTGGGTGCAACAAGATGAGGATATTGCTGATCAATATCCTGAAGGCAGTAATGGTAGGAAAATAGCGACAGCTCCCATTCTCTTGACTCTAATGTAAATAACCAAGAACACTCTGATGAAGCAGATGGTATGATGCAGAAAAGTCTTTGGATACGGTTATAAAGTTTGTAGAAAAAGTCCTTACTTTAGTGACAACTATGTTTTGCAAGTAATGTCACTCAGAAGAGATATAATCATAAAGAAGCTACAGAACCAAGAAATTGTAGATTTTTGTGATAACTTACGGAATAAAATGGCAGGGCCCGAGAGCTCAATCGATGAAAATAGAAACTGCAATGAGGCTCATTCAATGAATAAATAAATAAAAACCCTATATTTTACATAAATGTATGATTTTTGTAGATGATAACTTAGGTAATAAATGCCTAACAAGTAAGAGTAAATTTAATTTATTTTCAATGTTTTTTCTTCCTGGTAATAATACTTAACGATTCTTACTTGCAATATATCGTAAACTAAACTTAATATATACTTGAAGTATCATATAGCAATCAATTTCATTTACTATTTCTTAATTTTTAGAAAATTAAAGTTAACCGCAGCACATTTTTTATCACGAAACTTGAACAGCATCCTCTAATTTGAACGAAGCGGATGTTCAAATTATAGGAGTTATACTGTATAATATATGTATAAATTCATCAGTAGAACTAACAAGACATTTTCTGCTTTAAATAAACCAGAAGCAAAGAATTGAAAAATTTTAAGTAAGAAATAATGCGAATTTTTCTCAATTTTGATATCGAATAAGATATCTCAAAAAGTTTCGACCATATATTATTTCAGATTCCGATTCAAATTACTTGTCCCAACACATGTTAGCAATACCAAGATCTATGCGTTACCGGGCAAAAACAAAGAACTGAACAAAGATTGCATAAATTGATCAAGTATTTTTTTTTTATTAAAAATCAAAATTTCGACTTTCAGTGATGAAAAAGTTTTACTTATTTGGAAAACAAAATAAATCTCTATGGTTAAATTTAATTGTTGACCTCGAACTTTGGTAATATATAAAACAACATGACCACTCTCGGCCTCTTCATAGCATACTAATATAATTTGATTTTTTTAATTAAAATAAAACACTACCTAATCAATTAACGAGATTTTTGGAATATGACATCTTCGTTCAGTGTCGAGTATGTTCATTATAAATTTTTTCTGTATTTTTTTTTGTTTTGATAAAATGTAATTCTAAATAAACACTATATTTTGTATTACTCAGAATATATAATATAGTGCAACTGAATTATCTACATACGACTAGTGTTGAAAAGGGGAGGCTGCAAAGATCTTGCACCATCACATTTATTTCCTTATAAGGCCCATGTATGCATACCTGGGATAACCCCAGAAAAAAAACTCGTATTTTCTAAGTACATGAAACCAATACTTGGTAACTTTTTTAATATTTATAAGTTCAATACAAAATTCACAAAATGTTTCTATGATTTGTCCGCCTCTCGTCTAAGACAATAGTATTTATTTATTTATTTGCCGACTGTTATTTTCATCTTCATTGTTGTTGCTAATGACGTTTCGGCCAACTATTCCAATAGCGTTCGTCAGACGATTAAACGAGACGGGATCACAATGCTGGGTGTCTTAACTTTATCCTCAGTAATTACTGCCTTTCATAGTGTTTGTTGTCTCATTCGGCAAAACAAATAAATAAATAAATACACAAATTACTCATCTCAAAAAAAATTCTTATAATAAAATGACAATTGTATTGTTGCGCCGGATGTCAATAAAAAGGCAATGCATCACAAATCCTTATAACAATCCTGTAAACACCCCAATAAACAGGGAGATTCTGAATATTAATTCTAGAGCACTTTCCGTTCGAACAAATTTTGTACATTAGTACAATTGCACATATATTTTGTGATGGGTACCGGGATATATTTTCAATGACAACAGCAATATATAAAATTAAAAAAAGACAACTGTAGAATTTCCGCGAGTCTCACTGATATTAGTTATATTTGCTTCTTTATATTTAAAACTAACATTATGCGTAAAAAATATCTTATTTCTGACCTAAACGTTTTGCAAATGTGTGTTCGCGTGAGAAAGAGATAACAAGGGAAATAGAATAAGAGGAAACGAGAGAGAGATGGATAGAGAGTAGAGAGAGAAGTAGAGAGAGCTGCTTTGGATGTATGTTTATGGATATCTTGTTAAATAAGCTGTTTTGCTGAATATCAATAGCAGCTTATAGAAAACTATTTGATCGTACAGCGTGTTGTTTTTGATACCACAGATTATCGGATCTGATTTCTAACAGAAAATCTAAAGAACATGAATAATGTTCAGTGAAATTAAAATTAAAATTAACCGTTTCTGAAAATATCTTTTTTTTCCCAAGAATCTATTGACAATGTGTTGAATTCAATGGCGGTCTTTTGAGGCTTTGAAACAGAAAAAAAAACAAAAACAAAAATGGCGGACACGATTAACGAACGAATGTAATGGCGGGAAGACCATGACGAACATTTTCCTTTCAGTCTCATCATATATTATGCTTTGATAAACACTAACAAATAATTAAACATGCCTTTATTGATTTTTTAAGCCGAAGCTCTATTGTTACAGATTTGCAAATGGAATTTTATATATTCATTTTTTATATCTTCTTTTCTTAACATAAAACATGAAATAAAGACCTGCTGTCTTTTCTAATTAGAGGCTTTGTCAGTTAGTACGTTTGGGATGCTTTAGTTTGTCACGAAGTTTTTATACTGCAACGACCAAGGCAGAAAGACTTATCGAATCTAAGTGACGTCTAAGTATCTTGATTCAGATTTATATTAGGACATCTGCTCTTAACGTTTCGAAATTAAACGCAAAATAGAATTTTCGTCAATTTTTTTTTCTAAAATAACATTTTCGTTAATCTGTCATACTGAAATTTATAATCATATTTCAATTTTGCTGTCTAGTCTTTGTGTGAATTAGCATTTTTATTGGTATGACATGCTTTAATCTAATCTATTCCTTTTGATCTGTTACGTTTATGCTTAAAATGAATTAATCTGTAAGCTTGAATAATGAATGACATGCTTATTGATTTGAAACCTACAATTTAAAAACAACATTTTCAATGGCCTTACGGACTTTTAGTGTCCAAAAGCGAGTCGCTAACCTAATAGGTCCCGCACTATAAGCTAGGCTTCAACCACTGTCCAATCGATGGAATGTTGCATCCCTCTGTCTGTTTTACAATAATTTCAATAGAAGGTGTTCCGATGAACTACAAGTTCTTGTCTGTTCTCGACAAACCCGAAAAGCAGCAAAATCCCACCCCTACACAGTAGAAATGAGTAAATGTAAAAACGTCTTCTACTCTAATAGTTTCTTCAATAGGACTGATAGACTTTGGAACTCCCGGCCGGCTTCTCGCTTTTCGGACTGCACTGACATGCAGAAGTTCAAGTGTGATGTAAACAGACATCTCGCTGCTTAACTCCCTACATTGTATCCCAGAAAATTATGTCCCAGATAGTAGCCCCTCTATCAGAGTTGCACTGTGCGTTTAAATTCCAAATAGTATTACAGTAAGTCTGTCACGCTAATTTTTTTAAAAAGAATTTATAAATGCACTTATTCATTTCTAGAAAGAACTTAGCGTATCGTTTGGTCTAACATTGTCATGCTTGGATTAATCTTTAGAATATCTCGTTTTATAAAAAATTAAAAAAAACGAAATGTAAGATTCATATAAAATAACACTGTAATAATATCAATACTATGGAGATTTCTCCAAATATATCGTGAGAATCAACAAATGTTTAAATTAAGTGAGTCTTTATTCTTTGATATAAAAAATACCAATATCAATAAAAGACACCAAAAAATAGGAGCAAATATGTCGGGGGTTCTGTTGGGGTGAGAGGGAATTAAAATTGAAAGACATCCATTTCTGTTTTAATACTCTTTGAAATTACATTGAATGTTGTTTGGATTCGGTTTTGTTTTTATTTATGAAATCAAATGTTGAAATCAATTATTGATTTTTATGAACGATAACTCTGATTCATTAGGGGAATACAATGCACTAATCAAAATAGAAATAAAACAAAATCTTTGCAAATAAATGTCTTTATTTATTATTAGTTTTGTATGCTTTTTGATACTATACTCCGTTTATAATAAAATCTTCCTTGAGATTGTAGCGCATAAATTGACACTATTATTTTATGAACATCGAAAACGACAGAGTTGGATGTTATCACACTTTGAAGTAAGGAAGCGAGATTTTAATATTAGTTCAGAATACATGAAATATAAAAATACAAAGACAGAAAATTGATAATCTGTAAACATGATTGAAGCGAGTATATATTAGCTATTCTAATATTATTTTGAAAGTCATTTTAAAGTTATTTTTTTTGTAATTCTCTTTATCAAGTGTTCTGTTATTTTGATGTCTACACAATAGTTCATTAAACTCGGGTAGGTCAGCACATTTTCATGTCATGCAACTTCAATCTGATCTCACAATCAAATATATATGACCTTTTTATAAAGACTAAAATATTTTATAATTTTATCCGTAAAAATTAGAACAAAAACGCGAAAAATCTCAATTAAACATTTACTAACAGACTAAAGTACCCGTGACCTCTTGAGTCGGTATATTTAATTAGCCATGGAATTACTGGATAAGCATGACACTTATGATGTAAAGAAAATAGCTTTTTTGTGTGACATAACAGAAACATTTCTATGAAAGGATATTAAAATGAAAAAAAGAATATAGATAAATTTCTATGAGTTGTTTTGTTTATAATTGTTTGTTTTAGGGGGGGGAAAACTAACTTACAGCAATTGAATTATAAGTAATTTGCCATACATAGATAAATGTCCACTGAACATATAATACTTAAAGTTAAATTCAACTTTTGATATATCTTTTAATTTCAACGCGTAAAGACAATTGGGACGCTGAAAACGTACACAGTTAAACACTACGTTTTATTGTCGCGTTGATTATTTATTTGTAAACCAAATAAAACACATATTTTCGGGGTTCTTTATTTATGTGAGTAGTGTAGAAGAAAATGTGTGAATGTTTTTTTGAGAAAGCTGTACTAAAAAATGGGGAATGAATTATAAAAAGGAAAGCAGTGGGTAAATCGACTTTGTAAAATGCTCTTATAGTTGTCAAAGGTTTCAAGTAGATTCATTTGTATGAAAATTGCGTTAAAATAATTTAAACTCAATACGGAAATGAACGATGCAAAAAAAAATGCAGAGAGTATTAACAATTGTTTATTTGGATAATTTAAACGCGAAAAAAAAAACAATTGGAACGCTGAAAACGTACACAATAAAACAATACGTTTTATTGCCGCGTTGATTATTTATTTGTAAATATGTTTTTTTAATTTGCGTTACAAATAAATAATCAATGCAACAATAAAATATATTGTTTTACTGTGTACGTTTTCAGTGCCCCAATTTTTTCCGCGTTTAAATAATGTTAATACTTTCTGCTTTTTTTTATTCCGTAAAACGTTATGGGTTTATGTTTATGTACGCGTGCGCAATCGGAATCGTAGACCGGATATTGGGTTAAAACCACCGTTCCGAGGTCATTTGAGTTTTATAATTATATAGATTATAATTATGCATACTTATTTTTAATAGAATATTAATATACAAATCTACATACCTAATAAAATAATTGCTAAAATTCCCCATCTGGATCCTTTTTTGCGAAAACCATTTTATACACATTCATTCATGCTATTAGAATGGTACATTGACTTCAACGAGCAATGCCATCACAATAGCAACATCTTTTGAGGAAAGTATCCGTCATTTTCCCTCTAATTAACCTACTACATCTACCAGATGCCCCCGGTACAACTTTGTACACGTTTTATAGTGGTTCTGATTAGACCGACTCGATCTGGCTTATTGCATACATATACCTAATATAAACCTTCAAATATCCGATTCATAAATAATATAGGCTCCCTCGCCAAAATCCATCCATTCTTATTAACTTAACCTTTAGATTTTCATTTCCATGCGATTTCACGACACGTATAGGGTTTATTGGCCGAAAATAAGGTGAATGTGAAAGGCGGTCAGAAACAGTCAATTTAATTTTTATGCAACTTGAGCATATTCTTATCAATGCTATAAAGAGAAGCCGATTATATTAAGGATATTAACTCTGGATTATTTGGAAGAAGTTAGCTCCCAAATATTTGTGTTTTCTTTCATCATTATGCTGAAATGAAATATACGGAAGTTTATTTCACGAATTAAAACTATCTTTTTGCTAGAAATTTTATTTCCTCAACATATTTCTTTGATTAAAATTCCGTTATTTTTCGGAAAAACATCTTAATAAAAAAACGTGATTATTTGGAAGCTAAACTTTTCAATATGCAGATATATATGAAATGCGTCGATTTGAACCATTTTAGTTTATTCTTTTATGTTCATTACACATTACAGGCAAACGGAAACAACTGCTACCAAGTAGTCCACTCTACAATACATTTATTTGACACTTTTGTTGAAAGCACAGCTTAATTAAATGTCCATGTAAAGAATGGGGTTATAGATATCAAATATTTATTTATTTTACTGGGCCACCAGTGGCTCCCGTTAACAACCGTAGTTTAATTGCTCTTTTACAGGTGACGTCCGGGCATTCTTCCACTGGGCAAATCCGGTATACATGTCATGCTAGTATATAATAAAATAAAAAATAAGATCAGAATATTTTTATGACGCACACACTATAAAAAATAAAAACATAATAGGTTTAACAGTAACGCTGTTTCCAGAAAGGATTCACACTATTACTTTTTATTAAATAATAACATATATCTCGTGCGCTAAAAAAATCACCAAATAATTAAGAAAAAATAAAAAGGATTAAATCTCACAGATGAATGAATAAATAATAATGAAAATGTTTATAGTAATATATAGAACCCATGCGTAAACCCTTTTCTGCTTTAGAGTTGTCCCGTTCAATGTTTTTTTTTTCTTTTTATGGGCATTATCTGGTTCCTTTTCTTTTGAAATACAGATGTTATCTCGAAATATTAAGACCTCCACCATAAAGGTCACATAACACATTAAGTCCATATGTACAGATTTGTATTGTGGGTATCTTTCTGTGCCACCCACATTCGACTTACTGTTTATTCCATATATATATATAAAATTTATCTAACATATTTTCTTTGTTTCACAGATATCAAATTATGCTCACATAACATACGCCGATAGTTATTAACCCATACATACACGTCTACACACATAGGCACTCACATATCCATGTACACAAATGTTATTTATTTTGTATGATTTTAACACAAGTACGATTGCACGAGTGTATGTGGATCTCTTTATAATCACATATACATTACAGTTAATAAGCATGTACATAAACAGATGTACACATCCGTATATAGGCACGTAATACCACAGCATATTCTTTTCATTGTTTGACTCTCGAGTGTGTATTCGTTTATATCTTATATGCTTTTATATACAGTGATATGGTTCTCGGTTGATTAACTGTCTAACTGTTTCTGATATATACTTGCGAGTCAAAACAATGAAAAGAATATGCTGTTGTCATAGCCCTAATTATAACATATATATATATATATATATATATATATATATATATATATATAAGCATATATACATATAGGTGATAATATCAATATATATATATATAGGTGATAATATATATATATATATATAGGTGATAATACATACCCATATATATGGGTGATAATATATAGAGGTGAGAATATATATATATATATATATATATATATATATATATATATATATATGTATATATATACGAATCGCAACATTTTTTACATACAATGTATCACAAAAGTACTACGTGCCTCAAATTTCTACATATATGAAAATTAGTTTGTGTGCAACTTATATAAAAGAGTTCATTTATTTTCCCCTAGAAATATAACCATTAAAAGCTAAACTTCTGCCAGCAAAAGTAAGTACACCTATTAGGCATGTTGTCAATATTTACATACATCATGTCAACTGTTAATATTTTGGTGTGGCAACAATTATTATTTAGAAGAGAGTATACTCTCCTGGGCATAGAGTTAACTACAGCTTCACAGCCATTGCAATGCTCTTTTACCGAGCTGATAGATATTTGAGATTTACAGCACCCCCTTCTTCGGCTTAAGGACCCCCAAAGATGTTCTATTGGGTAGAGACATGCTTGGCCAGTCTATCACCTCTTCTTTCAGCCCTTTTAATAAAGCAGTGACCGTCTTGGAGGTGTATTTAGGATCCTTGCCACGCTGGAACACTGTCCTGCGTCTCAGATTCATAGGGAAAGGGATCATGCTCTGCTGCTGTATTACAGTACATGTTTAGATCCATATTTCCGCCCGTGAGATGTAACTCTCAAACACCTGCAGAACGCATGCAGTCCCAGCCTATGATATTTCCACCACCATGCTTGACTATAGTCATGACATAACTTATTTTTGCACCTCACAATCTTGAAGCCAACAGAAGCAAATAATTTAACTTTCATCTCATCAGACCATAGAGGACGGTTCCAGTAATTTATGTGCTTTGTTGTCATGTTCTCGGCAAACAACTCATACTTTATTGTGTCTCATCTTCGGAAGAGGTTTCCTTTTTGGGTGGCAGTCTTTCAAACCAATTTTATGTAGAGTGCGATGTATGGTCTGAATATTTGCAGGCTGATCCCGACCTCTTAAATCCCTGCAGCAATTTTGATAACACTCCTACGCCGATCTTTTGAAGAAAGGATTTGGACCTGATGCTAAGCACATACGCTTTTAAAACGCTGGATGATTTTAACTACTGTGCTGCAGCTCAGTTGCGAGATTTTGGCAATCTTAATGTACCCTTTGTAATCTTAATGTAGCGCAACAATGTCTTTTAAGGAAGTCATGCCAAATTGTAAATTTCAGTGACCAGTATGAGAGACTGTAAGAACTGCACTACAAATTTGAACACACCTGCTTCCTATGCACATATGAGTCTAGTTATACTAATGAGTCATATAGTATTTTGGAGGGAAAATGACAAGCAGCACTTAATTTAGAAAATAATGGGTATAGTTTCTTAGGGGTGTACCAACTTTTGTTGGCAAGGGTGTAGCTTTTAATGGAGAAACTAAATGTACTCTGCTATCTTATGTGCACACAGACTCATTTTCGGTGTGTCAAAGTATTATGTTGTTAGTGTTGATCTGTCCAGAGACATACGTAAATATCTGCAGAAATGTGATGGGGTGCAAACTTTTGTGGCGCATACTATATATATATATATATATATATATATATATATATATATATATATATATATATATATATATAGATAGATAGATAGATAGATAGATAGAAAATGTGTCAATCGCTTTATTGCAGCTTCGTAAAATATCAATATTTCCCTAAATAGACGTCACAAAAAATGAACCATCAATGTGTTGCTTTAAGTTTAGTTATTTCCCAAACTTTTATTCAAATTCATGTTATATTCATCAAGTTATGGAATTTTATTTATTATCAAAATAAATTTTACTGTCCCTCGTTTGATTGCAGATCTCTTACAATACCAACAATACAAGACGAGTAAATGTTATCGAAAAGAAAAGGACAGTTGCTGGACTTTCAGAAGGATTGTCCATCAAAAATTTAGCCACAGAGCTGAAATGAGATCCCAAAACCTTGGCTGCATTCTTGAACAACTCAAACACTTAATCTAGAAAAAAAACGGGCGCCAGGAGAAACCTTTTAGATCGTGATATTCGAAATATTCGTAGGTAAGTCAACGGAAATACAAACATCACCAGTGCTTTCGTTTTTGCAAAAGCTGGAATCACTCCAAGATATAGGCATGCGCGATACAATGTGTTGAATTAGATTGCGAGAAACATGAAACTCATTCCAATGCCTCCATTAAGCAAAAAACGAATTGATTGGACACAGAATTACATGAAAATGGACGAGGCCCATGCTACCTTTGACGGTCCGGATAGATGAACAAAAGTTTGAAACCCGAACGGAGCTCCGACTCGTTACAGAGTCCATCGCCAACAAGGAGGGGGAGGCATCATGTTTTGACCGGAAATCATTGGGGATAAGTTTCTTGGACCATTTTGAGCGCCAGAGAATGTAAAGCTTACCAGCAATGCCTACACGACCTTTTTGGATAACCATTTGTCGACATGGCCAGATGACCTACTCTCAGATGATTTTATTCATGACACTGTACTATTCCATTCTGCTAAGGTCGACTATATCATTTATTGAATCTATGGAATTCGTTGGGGGAAACTCTTATGACCTTACCACCCAGTTCTCAAGACCTTAACGCCATTGACTATCTCTGGTCAATATTAAAAAGAGGAGTTTATTAGGGAGGAGAGCAATTTACTTCAAAGGATGCCTTGTGAAGGAACATAGTTGATGTTGCTAGAACCATAACCCCTTTAAAGATTAGAGAATTGACTCCCTCGGGGAACAAAACAAGTGTTTTAAGTTATTTTTAAAAAAAATTCGGATATGTCGATAAATAATTAATTTACATGAGGCCCGTACCTAGGATATATTTTTGTTTATTATTTTTTAACAGAAAAATATAATAAAAAGTAAAGTTCGCAAGATAAGGCAATGTATTTTTGCCCTAAAAGAACATTTTTAAGAGAATTGTAATAAAGCGATGGACAGTGGAAATTCTTTGATAAAAATAAAATGTCATAACTTCGTGAATATCGCATTAATTTGAATAACATTTGTGGAAATATATAACCCTAAAGGAGTCGTTTGATGATATAATTTTCATTTTGTTGTGACGTTTATTTAGTGAAATATTGATATTTTACTAATTTGCAATAAATCCATTGACTCAGTATGTGCATATTTTTAAACTGGATTTCAGCTTTATGTTATTTGCTTAGTGACGCATTATTATCTCGGACTAGCAATTTATATAAAACATCTTTTTCCTATCTTGTTTATCAATTATTCAATATTATATATATATATATATATATATATATATATATATATATATATGATTGCAACGTCTCTTGTCAGACGAGTGCCACTCCCTTAGACACTTAACGCCCATGAGCGCAAAAATGACTTTTTTTTAGTTCTACCGGTGAATTCAAACGCTCAAGCAGGCATGCCACTGAAGATGGTCATTGAGATCAATTATTACATGCTTCCCACATTTCAAGCCTCCACGCGTCACAACTTTTCCATCGCCACAGGACAACTTTTATAGACAAACGCCTGAGAGAGTATATGATGTTACAGAGTTTTAGCTTTGCATGACAGCTAAGTCTCTCTCTCGGTTGAAATTGTTGTAATCCAGCAACAAGCAAGAGCCATATAGCCAGAAACTAGTTAAACTGCAAACCAGCTTAATGCGGGTACTGGTCTCCCGCTTTATGGATTTTTAAATCATAGATAATTTTCTCCTAGAAAGATTGCCTTCACTACGGCTTACAAGAGCCCTCTCCACCATAACACACACATACATACACACAAGCACACACGGCGGTACTAGTTGGCCGTTGACCCCGAAAAAGGGTTTATATATATATATATATATATATATATATATATATATATATATATATATACATGATTACTTCATTTAATCACATAAATTAATATAGGAAGACATAATTTTATGCGTAAATTGTCAGTGTTTACTTCAACAGTGTTCAATACATAGGTAGAGCAAGGTAGTAAGTTATGAATATATAATGAAATTGTGCGTATCATTCTCGTGAGAATTCGTCAGGCTACTTTAAGATTAAACGCCTGACCAATTCCTGCGAGAAGGAAACGCGGAATATTTTGTGTAGCTTAATTACCATATATATTTTCTTAACTAGGGCTATGACAAAGAACTATTATTTTCATTATTTTGCCTCTCGAGTATGTCAGTTAATATCACAATACGTTTTTAGATAGAGTGATGTTGTTCTCAATTTATTAACTGTGTATAACCGTGTCTGATATAAACTCGATTGTCAAAACAATAGAACGAATATTTTCTTGTCATAGCCTTATTCATAACTTACTAATATATATATATATATATATATATATATATATATATATATATATATATATATATATATATAACGGATGGCTTTCTAAATGATATACAGCTTACTAATCGTGCTGAAATAATAACATTATTTAGAAAATCATCCTTAACATTTGTTATTATTCTGTACCTTAACCTAACAATTTCATAAATAAATAAACTTTGGAAATTGAAAATCATCGGACGTTATGTTACTGATGATGTTTAATATCAGAAACAGAATCTGATCAAATTTACCAAACTTACACCATTACCGATTTCTACCTTACCTACATTCACTAACACTTATTCTTGAGTGTACTTCACACGTTGATAAGTGGTGACTCCACTCTAAGAAAGATCACCACCGTTTGCTGCAAACTTTAATTGGGTTCGTTGTTCTGGGTTGGTAATGTTTATGAAATTATCGTTGCTTTCGTTTTGTTTGGTTCGTCTATGTTTCCCCAATTCGCAATTATAGTTTTTGTTGTCAAGGAAAAGCAGCTATTTTTAGAATTCTGTGTACTTATGCGAATTAGTACAAAACGAGCTGAAATAATGCCGTTATTATATAAAATGAATACATAAATGGCGGTATTATTTTGAAAACCGTTCTCTATTGACATATTCCCGCAAAGAATTAAACTGCATAGTGTTTGGTTCTGTATTTACGATGGACTTCTTAGCATCTTATAAAAATGATAAGTTTGCTCGACAGAAACCAAGAACATAAAACAGGACAACAATAATACCCATGTATCCTGCATAGTGGTAAACAGTGCACTTGTAATGGTTTGTTGTTCGATTGCTCTTTAGTGTGGCTCCTGGCTTGCTTGCTAGAGTTATAAATTATGATGTATAATCAAACAAATAAAGAAAGAGATTTACAGACGATTAAGTTTTATATTACTTATTTCTATCCCCCAAATACATTTCACACTAGCTCGCTAAAAGTATCGGTCAAACTAGCAGAAAACGTTTTTACGTTGAGCGCAATTACCCCTAGCTCTTACCGCTACTAGTGTAAATGATTATTAAATATATTTTTGTGGGATGAAGCGCCCTCTTTAAAACTAGATGAATAGGGACTTAACTATCCTATTTTTCCGATGCCAAAGTGCCAATTTATCCTATTTATTCATCTCTGCCATTGTAACTGTGCCAGTTTTAGCGGTGACATTTTTAGCTGTGCTATTTTTTCCGGTGCCTAGGTCTACTCAACATGTAGTCATGAATTTTACCAAAAATACGTTAGCCATAAGTTTAAATCAGGTATGTTCCAAAGTGGAGAGACTGCATAAAAAATCATTGTGAAAGATAAAATACTCTTGTCGTTGTTAAAGGTGGACAAATGTTATTACATATCGACAAATAAATATTCATAAAAATTCGATTTGTTTTAAGTTTTTTAAATAGGTTTCAGGGTTTATATAATATATAAAACTGTAACAGAGCAAGAACATACGTATGGCGGCTATATGCAAATGTCAAGTCGTGTGCGAATTATGTCACGGTAAGAAAAAGACAAAATACGATAAAAATGACGTGCTTGCAGACCAAAACGCACGTAAGAGAAGACAATCCCGGTAGAGACGTGCGTGATGTCACACCTGTAACGGGAAGTGACGTGTGGTGAGAGAATGAGGAACAAAGGTCCCTATTTAAAACAGGAGTTCAAGTTCTTTTCTTATTCTTTGTATATATTTTGCGACTGAATCTACAACCTGTTTGTCCCCTTTCAACGTTACAGATTTTTTGAAGGTGTTCGCCCAGGCCTCTGTTTATTTTTTAAATAAGGGTTAAAATATAAAAAAGAACAAAAGAATGTTACAACAGAGGAATCCAGTCGCAAAAGAAGGACAAGATTTGACCGAGCCAGGAAGGCGGAAAAAACGCCAAAAAAAGTATTGCAATATGCCGTGTTTTTTCCTTTTCTGTCCCTTTCGAATTTTTCTCATGTTTTGTTGGTCATGTTCTTAGTGACTAAAATGTATATTATTGACGCTTTAGGTCAACGAGTATATAATTTTTACTATCTGACAAAAGTTCAAGTATTATGACTCGGTTATGTATTATTATAGGGTCATAGTTTCACGCTCAGTTAACAAAGACATTATCTTATTAGGAGTGTAGTAAGAAGATAAAATTAAACATGTAGAAATGAAAATATTTTGTCCTTGTAAATTGATATAAGTATTAATTAATTAATTATTAATCAAGTATTGATTCTCGGCTGAGATTACTAAGTGCCTACAATTTTTATTTTAAGATTACTAAGTTTTAGAATGAAAAAAAGTTTCTGGACAGAATATCCCGATATATATATATATATATATATATATATATATATATATATATATATATATATATATATATATTTTCTGTAGGCTGTTTTTGAACCCAGTGAACGACGCGTACTTTTGCTAGTATATATATATATATATATATATATATATATATTAGTGAACGACGCGTACTTTTGCTAGTATATATATATATATATATATATATATATATATATATATATACTAGCAAAAGTACGCGACGTTCACTGGGTTCAAAATCAGCCTACAGAAAATGGACTCTGATTTATGAAAGTATAATAGGTTATGAAAAGGAAGGGTTGTAAAGAGATAGCTTCGAATTAGGCGATATCAAAACCAAAGCAAAATATGATGAAAGTAAAAATAAAATAGATAAACCCTATAATTTACTATACCATACCTGTTCACACTGAAACACTTATCATAATATTCTGTGGATCTATATTAAAAAAATAATTGCAAAACTTTTTGACATATTTCCATAGAGGTCAGGCGCGAACGAACACCCCATAATTTTTATTATACCATATTTCTTCGAACTGAAACATATTGATCAAATTATACTTACGCAAATAGATATGAAAAGTCATTATTAAAGTTTGTGCCTATTTCTATTCTATGGAGGCCAGGCGCGAACGCAGACCCATCAATTATATTATACCATCCCCATTCAAGTTAAAACATATTTATCAAAGTATTATTATGTACATCTTTATACAAAACAACATTTAAACGTTTTTTTTTTATTTTAAAATTTTTATTTCCATACGTTGTGGACCAGGCGCGTATGCAGACCCATCAATTTTAATGAATCATCATTATGTCAGATCAAGCATACTCATTCCTGTGTCTCGATAAATCTTCTATCATTATATGTGATCAGTTTTCTATAATGGTCAACCATATAGGAGCCTATTCGTTACCAGAAACGCACACAGACGTTCAGCTTTATATATATATATATATATATATATATATATATATATATATATATATATATAGTAGATTTAACTACAAGTAAGATAATATAATAGTTTTTTATAACCACATATACATTACAGTCAATGTACATTTACATACACATATATACACACTCTTGCATGCGTGAACGGCACCAAATAATCTTCTAAAACGTTGAAAAAGATCAAACAAGAAATAGATGAACTGAAATAATAACAAACATAAAAAAGCGGAAAAATATGCATATTTTTTATTAAAAATAATAAAAATGTTTTCTTGTAACCTTACTTTTCCACTCTATTTTATTTTTGTTTTATTTAGCAACATGAAAATTAGTAACTTTTTTCTTTATTATTTTTTAAATATTTTCAGGAATATCTAGCTTAATACAAAAATGCTAGTTCATTTTGGTATCTTTAACCTCCCCCCACTCTTTTGCTGATGAGCAGACTTTGTCTAAATATAAATAAAAAGCTTTTTTATGAAATTATTGCTGAAGACATATCGTCTATTTCAATAAAAACATCGTTTCCGAAACGATCGTACAATATATTGATTTTCTTTGTTTTTCCTTTTGAAACTGCTTTTTAATTCAAAATTATGAATCATTTTACTCAATATATATATATATATATATTTAGTAGAAATGGTAATTAATAAAAACCCGAAGAAAATGCTCAATACTGTTGTAGAGAAAATATGCATTTTATTTTATATAACCGTTTTTTTCTGTTCAGTTACATGTCTATACCAATAACTGTCTGTTTATCTAGGTGTGTATGTGTATATATACATGTGTGTGTCCGTGTGTACATGAGGATATCGATATATGTACCTACCTATGTATATGTATGTTTATGTGAGAGTATAAGTGCCCGCTATCTGCTGCGCACATATGTATGTATGAGCGTGCAGATGTGTGTAGGTCGATGTATGTGTTCACGAGTATAAGTATCTGTATGTGCGCGTAGGCTTGCATATATGCGCGGGAATGCATGTATGTTTGAGTCGATATACGCAGGTAGGCTCATGTATACGCTTGCATGGATGTATGGGTGTTTGTGTGTGTGTGTATATGTGCACATCCATGCTTACGCACACGTACTCAACTTGACACTTTACGGCCAATTGAGGTCAACGGGAGCAATGCGGATGTATATGTATGCATGTATGCATATGTGCATGTGTTTACATGTTGAGGCGGAGATGTATGTGTACATGTGCGCGTTTCTTTATGTGTATGTGTGTGGGTATGCTCGCATGTGTGTGCTCGCGCGTGCGGCCCAAGGCTTACCTTATAAAAGCACTTAACAACCAATAAATAAATAAAAAATATAAAAAAAAATAAAAAAATAAAAATCAAATAGATAAACCGAATCGTAGGCCCCCGCCTCCCAGCCCAAGCGAACACCCAACAGGTCAATACATATTTACCAAGAAATCATCTCACTAACGAGAAGCCAAAAACCTAAACCTTAGAACCCGAAATTAAAAATAACCCCCTCTCCTTACCCCTACATAAATCCCTCCCCCTCCATAAATCCTTATGTCCTTAGTCACACCAGAGAGGAACTTCGCAGACCCGCCACAACCACCTAATGTTCTTGAACTCCAAAACTAAAGCATTACCGACCGACCAAGCACCCCGCCTTCCAATATCCCCCTTTCCTATTTCCGCTTCTCTCGCACCCTCCCACAACATCATTCATTCCTTCATTCCACCATAAACGAACTTTTCTGTATAATCTAAGGAGGCTACATAACGGCCAAAAACGGTCGTGTAGCTGAAACAAAAATGTAACTGAACAGGAAAAAAAACAGTAATAAAAATAAAACGTATATATATATATATATAAGTATATATATATTATTTATTCGAAGGTTAATAGTCACATTTAGTCGGTACAAACAGTCATCTGTTTCAGTCAATGGGACTCGTCAGACGATCCTGAACCATTCGAGCCTAAAGAAAGAAAGAAACAAAAAACGTGTATATATATATATATATATATATATATATATATATATATATATATATATATATATATATATATATATATACAGTGGGTCTCTTGGATACGACATTAACAGTTAGCAACGAAATAGAATTTCGTATATAAGATACATATATATATATATGTGTGTGTGTGTGTGTGTGTGTGTATTCTAATAAAAATATAAAACATTATAACACTGTACTATATGGCCGATACCATAACCAGGGACCGGAAAAAAACATCGTATTTCACAAATAACCTGAAAAACTTTATCCTAGCGTCACCGTATCCGTAGAATTAGAACTAAAATAATTTTCTCCTTACTATCCAGCACCAACTTTTAGCCAATAAAATAATTATAAATACACTAAGCCTGAAAGAAAAAGAAAATGATAACACCACCAACAACAACAAAACCGCTCCTGATGATAATCGGTCGCACCGATAGAAGGTGCTTAGATCAAATATGGTTAAACAATAATTTTTAGGCACCATACTGTACAACATGCCGATTGAAATAAAAAAAAACGCTCGGCGAATCGAAAAGATATCCAGAAAAACCGGAAAAAAGAGTAACTCTGTCATGTTCAATCAATGTGCTTGAATAATGACTTGCTGCCAATATATATATATATATATATATATATATATATATTCATATATATATATATATATATATATATATATATATTCATATATATATATATATATATATATATATATATATATATATATATATATATATGAATGCTACTCTAGCTCTTGGGTATAGATAGTTGACGGATATCGCCAACTGCAACTAGCTAAATGTATTGCTCATTGTGTAACCATGATTTGAAATATCTGGCAATTTACAATGTTTATATTGAGTTTCATTGAAGTTTCACTTACATGCAGCAAGTGCCGAAGGTAAGGGTAACGATGAGAAGCGTGGACTCTCGGCTGGACGGTTGAGTTCCGATCCTGGCTTCAGACAGTTTTTTGTTTAGCAGCATCGAAGAATTGTTATATAAGGAAAAAAACTGTGTCTGAAACACTATATATATATATATATATATATATGTGTGTATGTGTGTGTGTGTGTGCGTGCGCACGCGCGCGCGCGTGTGTGTGACAGAGAACTCATGTCTTAATATAGGATAAAATTTGTATTGTAGCGCATGTCCTTTCCTCCTAACTGGGTGTTTTGTGAAAATGCATAACAGCGTTTAAAATTTGGAAATAATTGTTGTCATGAAGTGTAACAAACATCAAGACAGGCCACAAGAAGTTAACGCACTGACCTTTAAGTTAGCTTAATTCTTATCGTACGAATTAACGATCTGTAGTACCCAAAATATCTTCCACCAATCAGATTGGACGGTCTAAGTTGGTTTAATTAATGACTTGTAAGATTCATTCTATGAGAATCAGCGTAGTTAGGAGAACATAGATTCGTAACATAGCAAACTGCATCAGATCAGCATCGTTAAAGAATTATATTACACATAAAAGGTCAAATTATTCACTCGGTAAACGGTCGATGAACAAACTCGTTCAGATTCGCGCTAACAGCACGAATCATAGTTTTCAGAGGTAATACCCTTTAACTTGAATTGCAAATAAAATACTTCTTATCAACATAGTTTATACTAAAGCTAAGTGAACCAATGCTTGTATCATAAAGACTAAGATCTATCTGAATTATTAATGTGTATTATGATCATCCCCAATGAAAATGACTAGTGGTGTATCTTTTGTTATAGCAAGTCTCCCCATATTTCGAATATGGTACATCTCTTTCGGGTGATTTTACATCTCTTTCAGATGATTTTGTGTTTAATATTGATTTCTCGTTGGCTAGGAACTGTTTTCGCTAATATTTTGTTGCAATAGGCCTTCTATGTTCCGAGACTTTTCCCAACTTTACCCAGCTTATCCAATAGCAATTTGGTCTATGCTTCTCCTCTTTGACCCTTTACGTCTATATTATGTGACATCAATCAAAGCTGATGCTATAATATTTTGAGTGGAGCTATCTTACAGTTCCAGTTATCTTGTTTCCATATCATGATGTGTTTTTATGATTATTTTTCTTATGTCTATTGCGAGCTCTCTGTCACTGTTTAGCATTTAAAGTTTATATGGGTGTGTTTTCGTATTCGAAGGTCTTATCAACTGATTATTTTGAGTCTTTCTTTAACTCTTAGGAAACGATGATATTTTTACACACATTTCCTACGATGGGTGTGATTTTTTTCACATCATATAAAAGTAAGTTTAGGATTCTTGAAAAATATATTGTTTTTATAAAAATCAATACACACATTCAAACATGGTTTTCAAGCATGGCTTTCATTCATTGAATTATGCAGTTGGGACAAAGAAGAATTCTATAGTCTTTGAAGACACCATTGTTGCAGTTGTTTGTAAAAGTAAAAACTAGGTGTTAAAAATTTAACAGCAAGCATAGCTTAAGGGTTAAATTTCAACTTTTTTCGCATTTATCGGTAAATCTTTTGGTTCTGCTATGATTATTATATGATGTCCACTTTCCTCATGTTTTATATCCATTTCAGTTTTTGGCAATTTCCTCGTACTTCGTTTTCTCTCAATTCTTGATTTTAAGCTTAGTATTGCTGCTACCGAGAAGCTCTCTAGGTTCGGCAGTTCTTGCCTTCTTGTTGAATAACACAGAGTTGTTTTTTTTTTCATTTGGATGGGTTTATCTGCTCATTTCCCAAATTCTTTTTTATTCTTTTCCATCACTATATCCAATTTGTTTCCATATCTATATGTTTGCATGTCTAAAAAGAGGACAGTACACAGTTTGCGGTATACTAATTTCTATACACGTAATGGTTCTTGTATTTTGGCAGAAGTCTTTTGTTGCATTCATTTATTATGCGAATAATCGTTTCATCTCTTTGTGTACAAAATAATCACTTACTGATAGAGTTACAGTTAACTATATTTTCCTATGCAACTTTATGGATTCTGTTTTTCGCTTCTCATATTAATTTTTTCTAAACATGCTCCGTTTTCCCCCTGTGCTTTTTTCTTTTTTAATCTTCATTCTTATAAGTTATCTATACAACTGCTAGCCTGTTCGTCTTTCTTTTACTATTTTTCTGTTTCTATTTTTCCTAGTTATTATTTGACATAAAATAAAAATATGGTGTACTTAGCTGAAAAACCTTACTCTGGATTATTTTTTTTTACTAGTTCTTATTTCGCACCATCTTTGCAGTCTTCTTTCTCTTCACCTTCTTTCCCCACAGAATCTGTCAATAAAATCGTTCATGGTGTAGTGAATTGTGCGCCATTATTAGTTTCTTAGTCATCTAGCCTACGAATAGACAAAGATATCCTCCTAGTAATACTACCAAGGTGTTTTCCTTTTAATATATTTTTACTTTCCTCTCACATTTTATTTCCCAATCTTCTTTTTGATTTAATGGTGTCAGCTTTTCGAACTCACATATATTTATAGGTTCTTACATTACTTCTCGCTTGATCAACTCCGTTATTTTCTTTATTCACTTTGAGAAGTGCACATTTTTCCATCCCGATTTTCTGACTGAATATTTTGGTTGTGTTTACCAGACGTTTAAGAGTTTCTTTTTTCAAATAGTCTGAGGTCGTCCAGAAAGGTAAGCTGGGTTATTTCTTTGTTTTCTTTCTATTAACTTGTATCTCATATCACATTTTCTGAGTATCTTGCTGGGTGGTATAATTACTATAAGAAACGTTTGTGGTGATTAAGTATCACATTGGAATAAGCCTTCTGTATTATTTTCTCATGTGCGTGTAGTCCTCTACTTATCAGTTAAAATTTCCATGTGCACATTGCTTGCAAGATTGGTAATCTTGTCCTATATTTATACAACATAAAGCCCTCACATTTAAAGAATTATGTTCTAAGTATAAGATATTCTATACTTATTTTTTCAGTACTTTCTATCTATGTATAACAATCCACCTGTCTATTTTTATAATTACTACTACTGCTACCACTACTACTTCTGCTATTGCAACTATTATTATTATTATTATTATTATTATTATTATTATTATTAGTAGTAGTAGTAGTAGTAGCAGTAGTAGTAGATCTGTTCTTGTTTTATTAGGATTTCTATATAGATGCTTAACAATTATTGGTCTGTTATTGCTTAGGATCTTACTTCGGGATTTTTGATTGGCTGCTCCCAATAGGCGAAATGATTAAATAATCGGCATTTGAATGACTGAAATAGATCATTTACTGGCACATTGATATTATTTTTACTCCGTTCTTATGTTACATAAGGGAGGGAGAAGAAACGGATTTGGACTTGGACACTTTACTTGAGGGATACTGGTACCCTGGTGATGACGTGTCCATTTTACTAATGAAGAGAAAAAGTTTACGACGATGAGAGAGATATTACAAGTGTTAAGAGACGAGAGAACGGGACCCAAGATCCCTTAAACCGTTTGTCTGGTGGTTAGGACACTTGTGGATGTATGTGTTTATATATAGAAGTTCATACCTGGTTTTGCTGCTCTGGGAGAGTCTTCATCTGGGTGGAGCTCTCTTGTTGTTTTTGCCGGAATACACAAGATGAAGACAGATGTTGGGTTTTCAACGTTTTATTCTCCCAGGCATGATCTGCAGATGTCGCCATCGATGGTCCTCACTGTGGGTACCTACCACGTCCCACGTCTGGGGCGTGCATCTCCCCCCTTACTTAGGAGAGAACCATTTTAGACTTCTGCTCGGCTTGGCATTTTCTGAGAGACTCAACGTTTCACCAACCTTGCCACGTAGCATCACATGACATCCGGTTAGATGAAACGTCACTTCCTGCAACGTGGATTTACTACAAAAATATCTCTCTGACCTCCTCCCACCCCCTCCCTCTCTCTCTCGATCTACTATCTAATAGAGACACAGAGAGAGAAAATAGAGAGAGTATGAAAGAGCCAGAGAGAGAGAGAGAGAGGAGAGATGCTCTTTAACATTCCTCCACCCCTTTTTTATCAAAATGTATGGCAAGCCATACATTTTTAATAACTAACTAACTAAAAAAAATAATTATGTCCGAAGTACATCTTTATTCTTTCACTTTCCGGACTCACCCCTTTTCCAAGAAAGATCAGGCACCAGTACTCTTCTACAACACTATCAACCCTTCTGCTGCTTCTCGAAAGTCCCTCCTCGACATTAACTTGCTTCCAAGTTAGACAAAGATACAGCTTTGCAGATATACATCTTGTCTAGGCGGTCGCATTGTTGGATATTTTCCACTGACTCTGCTCTTTATTTGGACCACTTGTCCAAACAAATGGAGACTCCATTTTCGATCACTTTTTCGAAATGGGGCCAGCATATCGCAATTATGACCAGAACGTCGGATGCTCCATGTTGGTGGTAGTTTTATCGCATAGGGACTCGAACCCCAGACCCTCAGATTAAAAGTCTGATGCTCTACCGACCCAACCATCCCACTCGCGTTCTCGACTTTCAGCATAGGCCTAAGTCCCAGTTTTTTTTTCCTTTACTGTAATGCCCTGACGTCTTTCTCTGAGTGGTCCTATTACTGGAGCTTTGTTCTATTCAATCTACTACTTCGGGACTTCACAAAGCTCTTCTACTAACTCCCTTGGTTGGTCTAAGCCAAGATACGCCTTCACACTGATTCACTCGGAGCCTGTTTGAGTTCCTGGAACCCGACAAGATACGGAATCATCACTCCCTAACTAATGCGCCAAAGCTTACTTGCGCATCGATTTCTAACTAAGTAGCTTTCCCTTTGTGATTTTTCCGTATTCCCAGCAAGTCCCAAGATTCCAACCCAGATATCCCTCACACATTCCTCTAAAAAAATAAAAAAAATAATAAGGCTCTATCTTGTCCCTTACGTAATCTGCATCTTTCCCTTTCTTCTATCTCCCCGTGATTAGGCTTGGTACCGACTGTCCAGTCGCTCCGTACCCTGAGGAATTATCGCGACCTCGCACGCCAGACTTTTGTTGGACAAGACTTATTGCCGTTGCTTGGGCCTACGTGGCATCTTCAAACTCACTGGAACCACTAGTATTGTTTTAACAGGGTTCTCATTACTCTAAAATAGTATTTCCCCTGCCAAATTTTCTAATTTGTGACAATACCGTGGCTTATAAAAAAATAAAACAACAGAAAAAACTGCTTTCTACAGCCTAATCGCCTTGTAATTCTCATGAAAAAAATGCAACTACGCGCTAAACGTCCCTAAAATATAACTAAACCAACCAAATCTATTCCAAAATAATTTAATTTAATAATACCAATTAAATTCACCCAGCATGTTTTTTTTTTAAATTTGGTTCCTTTAATTCACGATAGGGTAACATTTTACTTCTAAAATTCTTCCTCCACCCCTTTTTTATCAAAATGTATGGCAAAGCCATACATTTTTAATAACTAACTAACTAAACTAAGGAGGGAATACATACGCTACCCGCTGGCAAGAAGACTGTCCTACGGTAAATCGATAAACTCAAAATTAAATAAATACAACAATAAAATTGCCATGTAGCGCTACCCTGCGCTCTTCAAGGTCAAACTCCTTTATGACCCCATGGCTTCTTCGTACCCATCTCGGGACTTCCAGAGCATCCTTTGCTCCCGGTCGACACTACTCGTGGTCGATAATTTCACGGCTCCTAGCCGAACAACAATAAAACACAAAATCGAGGTCCATCTGCCTCCTACTTACATCTCAGGATTTACGGACAATCTTCTTTACTCCTAGGTAGCACAAAAACAAAAAAATAAAATCCCATCCCAAACCTTCACCATTTCACATCAAATGTTCTTAATTAATTTACCTCCTCTATGACTATACTTAATTGGTCCAAAAGTAATCAAGTCGGTTTTATTTATTCTACCCCATTGTGGTCAACACACAATGGACACGTCCTCCGACTGTCCATATTAGTTACAGAGATCGCCCATTTCTCTATAACTATCTCGTGCTTCCCTGAGAACCTACCAAAATATGGATTTTTTTTTTTATTATGAGGACGTTCTGTACCGCCCTCCACCGAATTACGCATTCGGAACAAAAAAAAATCTGTCGAAACTACAAGAACTAAACCACAAACAAAAAATATGTATACATGACCACCTCGAAACTAGGATAAATACCGACTGACTTCCTGACCTCATTACTCATAATCCAGCAAACCGTCTGCCTGTCCAACTACTGTATTTCGATAAAAATATCCTTATTCCTTATTCTTTTGTCTTCCGACATCATCCCATTTTAAAATTCTCATTTATGTTTTCCTTGCATAATCCCGTTATCTCAAAAATTATTATTGATAATTGATATACCTCTATCCTGTCATCATCTTATTTTTAAAAAATTAAATTACATTGACACCACGTGGCAAGACCATCGATGCCCCCATCTGCTATACAAATACAAGATAACAAAAGTACAGAAAAAGAAATACAGAAAAATACACATGGCAACTCAACAATACTTAACAATATTCAATAATACTTAATTAATATATACTTAATTAATTCACTTATAACTAACAACTTTCAGCAAAGTTCAACAAAATTATCACAGATCAAATTGTCCACGTAAGCAAAGTTCAAGGGTTTTCTGAAACTAAAAAAAAAATCATTATTCTTTTACAATTAACCACATAATTAAATTAAAAAGTTCCGCTTCTATTCTATTCATATAATTATAATTTACTTAAAATTAATCCGGAGGGATGCCACATCACCAACCTGATTTTTATTTATCACCTAATACTTTTGACAATAGTGTAATTTCTTCTTCTTTTTTTTTTTTTTTTTTTTTTCAAATCTAAAATGACATCTTGCTATTCCGAATGCATTTAAAAGTTCACTTCCCTTATTTTTGTAACGCTTTGCTAAATTCAACAATGTCAAATGACTGACAGGTTTATAAACTGTGGACAAGCTCGATGTCATTTGCTTCAACATTGTTCGTTTGTGTTGTCTTGTCTATTTAAATATATATATATACGTTTTTTTTTCTTTCTCCGTGTTTTCAATTCTTTCTCTGTGTTTTTCAATTTTATTTTTATTTTTAATATGGTAAATTAATTTTCTTTTCTCTTTTGTTTTTCAGTCGTTTTCAAAGCTTACAGCGTATTTTTAATTTTGGAGTTTAATTTTCTTCTAAATGCGTATGGTATTCTTCATGCCTTTGCTATCTTTTTCAACACATAACTGAATCATTTTTTTCTTCTTCCTTCCTTCCTCTCTCTCTATCTTTCTCTCTCTCTACCCGTTTTTCACTGTTCTTCACTTATTCTCTTTTTCTCTTCATTTTAACTATTGTTTCTTTTTTTATTCCACTGTCTCTTCTCCGTTTTTTTCTCCCTCCTTTTTCCTCAATTTCTCTTCTTGTCTTTATTTTTCCTCGTTATCTCTTTTTCTCGTTATGTCCGTGGCAATCCAGGTTTCGATATATATGCCCCATGCGGGGGCAAGAAGGTCAACGGCACCAAATAACAGATATGTTACATAAGGGAGGGAGAAGAAACGGATTTGGACTTGGACACTTTACTTGAGGGATACTGGTACCCTGGTGATGACGTGTCCATTTTACTAATGAAGAGAAAAAGTTTACGACGATGAGAGAGATATTACAAGTGTTAAGAGACGAGAGAACGGGACCCAAGATCCCTTAAACCGTTTGTCTGGTGGTTAGGACACTTGTGGATGTATGTGTTTATATATAGAAGTTCATACCTGGTTTTGCTGCTCTGGGAGAGTCTTCATCTGGGTGGAGCTCTCTTGTTGTTTTTGCCGGAATACACAAGATGAAGACAGATGTTGGGTTTTCAACGTTTTATTCTACCAGGCATGATCTGCAGATGTCGCCATCGATGGTCTCCACTGTGGGTACCTACCACGTCCCACGTCTGGGGCGTGCATCTCCCCCTTACTTAGGAGAGAACCATTTTAGACTTCTGCTCGGCTTGGCATTTTCTGAGAGACTCAACGTTTCACCAACCTTGCCACGTAGCATCACATGACATCCGGTTAGATGAAACGTCACTTCCTGCAACGTGGATTTACTACAAAAATATCTCTCTGGCCTCCTCCCACCCTCTCCCTCTCTCTCTCGATCTACTATCTAATAGAGACACAGAGAGAGAAAATAGAGAGAGTATGAAAGAGCCAGAGAGAGAGAGAGAGGAGAGATGCTCTTTAACACTTATCGTAAAGAGTAAAGTAACCTCATGAAAACATTTTTTTTTAATCGAGCATTTCAAGCGTGTCAAATTTGTAGCTGTTATCAATTGAGCATTTAGTGTTTGAGCCCGTTGACTTTTCCAAAATAAGTGACTCCAAAACGTAATGAAAATTCAGTTAAATTAATTTATTTATCAGTTAATTCAAATAATCTTTTTCAAATTCAATAATTTTCATTTTTTTTTAATCAACCTCCTAGTTTGGAACTGAAACGAAACTCATCCAATCAAACGTAAAGGGAACCAGTCGTGTATGGCAACCCACAGATATTTAATGATCTAATGTTTCCAAACGTAAAGAAAAAGTGTGTCATCTTAACCTTTTCAAAGGAATAACCCTTTAAACTCAAACAAAATCTCTCATAGGAATACTCAACACTTTAACAACAGCTTCATGTAAATACTGCATTTTTTCTGAAACAACATGACATGGGATGATCTTATAATGGTTAAAAGTCTGTTTACTATCAACAAAGCAAACAAACTTACCGAAACATAATCGTGAATAATGATTAGTGAGATATTAAGTTGGATTAGACAAAACGATTATAACAGGAAAAATGAAATGTGATTAATTCACAGTTCTACATGATAGGTATTTCTTAACATGAGAGTCTGCAGGAATCATTCACACATTACCGTGTTCAACAGATCATGCGTATTTGAAAAGAAAATTCTCTTCGAACTTTTGTTTGATATTAGCAACACACAGTTTAATAGCAAGAAAAGTATTCACAGAGAAGGTTTTTCCCGAGAAAAAAAAATCTTGAAGATTAGTCGAAACTACTTATTTAATGCATTACCGCATATCAAAGCCCAGAGATAATTAAGGGATAAGAGTGTATCAGTTTCGCAAGTGAACAATGAGAGAGACAACTGTATAGTATGGGATCATGGTTGAGATCGACAACTTTTTTTTTAATAAGAGGATATACAACTGTTTACAAAGATTGGACATAAAATACAAATATTGTGTAGTTAGCCGAAAAGCAAGATCGTTGTATTTTGTTTCACGAAGACATAGTTCGTGAAATAAAACATTTATCATTAAGTTTTCTTGCAGGAAACTATGAATTAGTAAGTCTAATAGTAACAACGATAGTTGGAATATCTTAACGTTCTCCTCTAAACGTGACCATTCATAACAACTAATTGGTTATTGTAACGCCATTTTCATTCGTCGCTTATCTGTATAGTTTACTTTCTCATGTTTGTAAAATGTAACATTTTAGACCAAAAAGTACGTATTGCAAGGGATTTTCTCGTTAAATATATCAATAAATATTCAGCAATAGGCATGCAAATCGCACGGTTGACGCTGAAAGTGATATGTAAAATATGAGTGTGACAGACGAAAAGTTTGTTTTTTTATTTATGCATTCCTTTTCTCCCTCCTCAGCAAATGCACAGTTTACATATAGATTTAAAAATACCGATAGGAACATGAAAATAAATGCCAATATACATATATTTTTACAAGAGTGTAATAAAAGATTGAGAACAAAATAAAAATAACTGCAAACCAATCCAGGCGACAAATAACATTCCGATTGAAGAATAAATAAATGTGTTTTCTTAAATCGTGTGTATTTTATATCTTAACAGCATATAGCGAAGGAAAGAATGAGAAATACACAGAAGAGAATATTTTTTATCTATTTATACAACAACCAACTGTTTCTTCTTTAACGATTAATTTAGGCGTGATGCATCAAATATCAACGTTATGATTGAGATTTAAATGGCCGGTCATATCCAAATACGACCAGAATTCATGTACATAAATCATTGCTCTAGTAAAATTGTATAGTTACAATAGGATATAACACAGAACTGCACGCATTCTGTTTGCATATATACTTTTTGCACGGTATCAGTAACATTAAAACGCTATATAGAGTATTGCTTTATATGCAGTGAAAATCAGTTTCCTTTACCATATAACCGACTATATCGCCGTTTAGTTGTTTTAGTATTCTTACACACCGTAACTATGTGCCAGCGTAGAATAAAGCATTTTAATCCGACTACATTTCATTTTAAAGTTCTATGCTATTTGCGTTGTAAACTATATATCTTTTCTGTTAAATAATATTGTTCATTATACTTGAAAATTGAAATTGGATAATGGCACAATTCTTATGCGGACTTAACTGGCTTCCTCCGAAGAAAACAGTTCTGTGGGAGTACGAAATTCACAAGCTGTCTACAGTCGCATGTATATCCCTGCTAGGGGAGATGATGATGTTAGAGTTTTGCGATTCTTGCAGAAAGGTATCGACGTCCTCCTGCATACACCGCCTGGAATGTCCGAATTGGTCACCCAATTGATACTGAGCAGGTTCACGTTGCTTAACTTCGGTAATCTTACGAGAACTAGTGTGTTAACGTGATTTTGCCGTATCAAATGAAAACATTGAATTCCGATGTGTTTAATGGACTACTTAAATATTTATTGTCATTAACAGAGAACTCTATATAAAACAATGCAACTTATATTGAAGATTTATCTATGTTGATTGGACAGGGTATATATATATATATATATATATATATATATATATATATATATATATATATTTAATGTCTATATGCATATAATGTTTCGAGATGATATACTGTGTATATATTTTAAGGATTTACTTAACAGTGCTCAATATGTGAGTAAAGTAAAGAAGCAGGACGCTCACTAAAGTCAAACGGAAAATATCCTTTTGGATAAATCTATACAGATATTTACTCAAGACATGTAGAGTATGTTTGAATGACATTCTGGAAAATTAAAATTAATAATGAACTAAATGTTTGCAGTAAAATAACCACTAAACGTGCATAATACCGAATGGATGGATCCATGATAACAACAATATACATAAAAATAATGAAATTAAATATAACCAAATGAAAACGGAATCAAAAACATCTCCAAAATAGAAATAAATAAAAATAATGAATACAAAAGATAAATTAATACAAATTGCGCATTATTATAAAGTCACTTAATTTTATCCTCTGGAAATAAGTTGCACTAATCCGACTAGCCAACTTAAAAAATTATACTTTACAAAAAAACAGCAACCACACCTTTATTGAAGAGGTGTTCCATGTTGGCGAATAGAAGAAATAGTCCAACCATGAGTAATAATAACGGATACGGATGGTTAGTAAGATAAAAATCAGTTATATATAAAATATATATATCGCTAACAAATACTTACTTTACATATACACTAGCATTTCAGTCCGGAGTTGCCCAGGTGTTTGGAGGTGTGTGTTGAGCATAAAAAAAGTTGTAGTAGAAAGGCAGGCTCGAATCCGTACCGAGAAGGAGGAAAAGAATGGGGGAAAAACGTGACGTCTTTGTTGTTACGACCACCACCTTCCAGAAGTGACGTAGGCTTAAATTAAGGTTAGACAATTGAAAAGAGAGCGTGACTTCCGATAATATCTGCGAAAAAAAGCGACCCATACCTGTAGAAAAGTGCGCAGTTGAAGGTGAAGAAATTAATGTTGTTAGACATGCAAACATACATACTTATATTTATATATTGGTAGCTCAAATTTTCGACCCAAGCCGATTTAAAAAGTTTGCCTTATCACTGAATACACTTTATATAAAATCTCAAATATTTAGACCAGAAATTGTCTGAGTAATTTGGTAGAGACCACAGCGGTAATTTTTTATAACGTTGACTCCAATTATGCCGTCTTAACATTTATTGTCTTGGGATCAAATAAAGTTATTGTTTTGGGATCAAATCAAGGAACCTATATCTAAAATTTCAAGTTTTCATACCCAAAATTGTCGAAAGAGTTTGGTAGAGTTCTCAAAGGTCAAATCGTTGAACGTTGACCCCTTAAAACTGATTAGAAAGATTTCTCCAAATCTCAGTAACCTGTATGTCAAATTTCGCGTCTGTAGACTTAAAATTGACAGAATTACTGTGTAGGGAAATGTACACATACAGACAGACAGACAGACATACACTTTCAGTTTTATAGATATACTAGCATTTCAGCCCGACGTTGCCCGGGTGTTTGGACATGTATATTGAGCAAAAAAAAAAAAAAGCGGTAAAATTTTTAAAAATTTGACCCCTATTATGACCTCTTAACCTTCATTGTTTTGGATTCAAATCAAGTTATTAAGTAAGATCCATGTCCAAGAAACCAATATCTCTAATTTAAATTGTTTATACCCAAAATTGGCAGAGGAGTTTTGTAGAGATCTCAAAGGTCAAATAGTTGGACTTTAACCCTTTTAACAGCCAAATTTCTGGCCGAAAGTGGATCACAAAGATTTTGACAAATCTCAGTAGCCTGTATATCAAACTTCGAGTCTGTAGACTACAAATTGACAGAGCCATTGCGTAGCGAATGTACACAGACACACAGACATACACTTTCACTTATATATATATATATTTATAAAGTGATGATTATGTAGTTCAAACTTTAGAAAAAATGTATATTTAAAAGAGTGTAGCCATCAACAGTTGTAGGTTTTTCAGGCTTTTATCATTTTTTAATATTTTAAAATATTTTTATAACGCGTTTCAACCTTGTTCAGTTCTCTTCAGAATCGATGAGGAATTGTTTTGTGAATCAAGGTTGTAGTTTTTGTGTGTTTGCTTGCTTTTCTTCCTAATCCATGTTGTATGTTGCTATATAAATTTGACCCTAGAACAAAGCTCTACAGAATTTCCTGTCCTAGATATACCTATAAGAATTAAAGATAATAAAATTATCGCAGACATCTACTGCAAACCTACTGACACAAAACAATACCTACACTTTAAAAGTCATCACCTTAAAAGTTGCATAAAAGACATTCCCTACACCCTAGAACGTAGAATCTGCACCATAGTCGCTGACAAAATCCTTCCAACAATCCGACTCAAGGAACTAGGAATTAATCTTAGATAAATACCCACCACATCTTATAGACAAAGGGATCCAACTAGCGATAAATATACCAGTAGAAGGTTTGAGAACCCTAAAAAACTAAACAAAGAACAAATCCTTACATACGTCTCTACACACAACACAAACAACCCAGAACTTTTCACAGAGATAACGACAAATCTCGTCCTACTTAACTAAAACAGCAAACTAAACAACTTCCTTAAAACAACAAAAATAATAAAAAGCAAATGCCAACCTAAAAACCTAAAACGCATTATTACGTCATCCAAACTCAATCAAGACACAACAAAAGGAGTCACAAAATGCAACAAACAACTATATGGAGACTGAAACATAATATTAGAGGGAAACACATATACATTTATGAACCCCATACAAACATTCAAAATTTAAAAAAATACCTAGACTGCACCCCAAAGAATGTGGTCTATGTTATAAAATGTGCAGTATGCTATAAATCCTACATACGCGCCACTAAAAACCTTAGTAATAGAGTAACCTTACATTGATGCAACATCAAAATATCCGAAAATAGACACCTGCATGTATCATAGTACATACACACATACAGTGGAGGAAAATTCGTGATAATGCCCATTTTCCAAACTGGGAACTTTTACTTACTAACATAAAAATAAACTTCATAACAAAGTTCAACCCGCTTTGAACATATCCCAATAACAATACACACAAATAGGCAAAACACAAAATACACTTACGCGCACGCATGCTTATACAAATATGCATCCTCACACACGAATCAAGACAAGCACAATAAAGCACGCGCATATATTCACGGGCACGCGCGTCCATATCGAATATAATGCCATTTCCCTAAACTAAACAAACAATTAGAAAAAAATACACAACTCTGTCCACATTAAAAAAAATCCTTCTAGACTAAGACAACTTAAAACAATATGGGTGTGGTGTGTGGGTACATGTGTTAGTGCGTGTGTGTGGGTACATGTATGTGTAAATGTATGGGTGTGTGAGTGAGTACGTATGTGTTTGTATATATGTGTGTGTATCTCAATACTCCTGCATTAATATTTCTGTATATATGTGTATGTATATGCGTGCATGTGCGTATATATGCATGAGTATGTGTGTATATGTATATGTGTATGTATATGTGAATATATCTATATATTATATGTTTACGTGCATGTATATGGATGTATATGTGTATGTGTGTATATGTGTTTATATCTATTTTCCATTTGGTTTTTGTGTGCGTGTGTTTATATTTGGGTGGCTGAATACATGTATGTATGTTTAGATTGGGAATCGAACTTACACCTATCTAGATATCCTACCTCTTTCTCCATCTTACACGCATAAGCATGGGCGCGTACACTCGGGCATACACACACACACACACACACAAACAAAGACGCGTGAAAAAAAATCACAGATCTTGACCACGCACATTCACACACGCACAACACACAACCCTCGCCTTAACAAATAAGCACACACTGGCACATACATACACACATTAAAACGAAGGAAAATAATGAAACCCCATAAAAACATGCCCCAAATAAACTCCAAACACCCTTCACCCACTAAATGGACTTAAACTGATTGAACTTTTGACCAGCTAACAGATTATTGGTGACAAAAAAGTTTGAGATTGCCATTTCTCTGTAAAACATAAGTTTTCTCAGAGATAAAATATTTCCAAAAAGGCATTACCTTAAAAAAACTTTATATAAAAATATCTGAAGAGAGCTGAACAAGGCTTGAAACGCGTTATAAAAATAATTTAAATTATTTGAAAAAGGATACAAGTCTGAATAACCTATAATTGTTGATGGCTACTCTTTTTTAATATATATATATATATATATATATATATATATATATATATATATATATATATATATATATATATATATATATATATATATATTATAAGAGCATGGAAATTAAAACGATGAGTTGAAATTTACAACTAAATTTTTGGTCGACTGAATACTCCAGAAAAAAAAATGCAAATCTTTATTCCACAGAGTTTTAAAGAATGCTGTTTATGCTATTCTTCTCATCAAAGGACAGAAGAAAATCAGCAAATTATATGATGAGAAGAATACAAAGAATACAATTTTTTCTTTTTTTTTTATAAGGAAATCACCACTTATCAAGGCCCTGAGCCCACTCGGGATATGGGTTATTGCGTGCACAGTAATCAATGGGGACAATATCGTAGTAATCGTTATTAATGGAGATCTTATAATGTGTCTTACGTAAGGGGGCGGTTTATCAGGAATTTGTTTTTGTTAGACTTGAAGACATCCAAGTTGTAGTCAGGTGGGAAACAGGCAAATAGAAGGCGTGCACTTCTAAGAAACAAGCTTTGTTCATGGAATCTATGTTCTGATTTAGGCACAGATAAAAATGGGGAAAATTATTGAGAGTGGTATCAGCTAGACAAATGTTTTGTCGTGAAATATTAGAGAGGGGCGACCACAGATTGAAGCTAAGACGAGCACTTGCCATGGAAATAAAGATACAACAAAGACAGGCTCGCAGTGTCTCTTCTGTGGAAGAGAGGTTGCAGAGAAGAGAAAAGGGCATCCCCCCACTAAGCCACGAAGTCTATTTTGTACTCTGTCAAGGCAGGATAGGTTATTTTAGCAGCTTCAGCCCAGATGTGGCAGCAGTACTCCATCATTGGACGTACTTGGCTTTTATATATAGATAGAAAATTGCATCAGCAGTGAGATATCTTCTGGTGCGGTAGAAGGATTCTACCATTTTTTCCAGCGACCTTGGCAACAGACTTGATGTACGTGTTCTATTTCATGTCAAGACTTAAGGCCAATCCCAGAAGCTTATCAAAACTTATCTTAACTGATAAATCCGAGTGATCTGAAGATAAAAGAGGAGATAGAACGGAACATGAACATCGCTCAGGGGAAGTTGTGAGAAAAGTGTCTAGAAGGCTTGTATACTGACCGGTAGCATCGGACACACGGGTGGGTTCGTGAACAATCTGAGTGAGGTCATAGGCAATGGAGAAGTCATGACAGAACCTCCCCTCATAATCTGTCTTGTTTGAATGCGTCAGCCATTCCACATTGTGGATATTGAAGTCACCAGAGATGTAAATGTTAGCCGACGGATGAGCAGACAGGGTGTGCCCAATTTTCTAAGATATGATCTTAAATATAGTAACACCGCTGTTGTGGGGGCCGTAGACTGCAAATATAAATGCAGTGGCGTAAGTAAGTGCAACCCGGAAGCACATATAAGGTAAATTAGGGTCTTCTATGGAGGTATCCCTACGACACGGAAAGCTCTTTAATGTAAGTACATATTCCATGCCTATGGCGATTTTCGGGGTAAGATTTATATGTTAAGTTAGAGTATCCGTTAATTATGAAATCATCTAGAGCAGTGGTCGGCCCTATGCCAGTTTCGCTTGGGAACAATATGTTCTGTTTCGTCTTCTGCAATTGGCTTTCAACCTCTGAAAGGTTGGAACGTAGACCCCTGTTGTTAGAGAAGGAGACGTTGGAGGATGGGGTTCTACGTTTGTTCGTTTGAAACTCCGTGAAATAAGAATTTTCTGGAGTATTCAGTCGAACATTGTTCAAAAATTGTAATTTTAAACTTACAATTTTAATTTCTCTTATAATAAACTCTATTGCGTGTGTATTGAACTTTTTAATTTGTTTGGGATTAAAACCTATATATATATATATATATATATATATATATATATACATACACTGATATTTACATGAGATTAGTTTACCATTGCTCATAGAAGGTAAACACTGCATCACCTTTGATTTCATTTTTATATTATAATATATATATTACATATGTGTGTGTGCGTGTGTGTTTGTAAGTATGTGTTCATTGTCAGTGGTTAGACGAGTGTCTGAGTATGCGTATTTATATGTCTAATGGTACCTGAATACCACGTAACGCAAGATTGAAATGATAATAGATTATCAATCATTCGATTATCAATCGATCAACATTTCTAAATTTGAACTCAGTTCATTTTCACCCGTGCCCAATTTTTCTCTATGTCAGTCATCAATTGTTCTCTTTGTAAACGTTGTCACATGAGACTAACTTTCAGTTCGCACTTCCATCTATCTAACTTTTCTATCTTTTTTCGACTAGCTCCGCTCCTGTCAAATCGTGTTCGTTATCTGACGAAACATCGGAAGATAAATGATGACAAAAGGAAAAAATAGATTAGACAATAGTCATAAAATGAAATGGTGAGAATAATAAATATACAAACACAGCAAATAAAGAAAACGATTGTTATCGTAGACAATAATCTGTCAAGAGACTGAAGACATTTGCGAATTGCAATCAATCACTATCGAGGTATGAATGCTTTCATTTGACAACTTCGTTTCCGTACTAATAGAATAGGAAAAGGATGGCGATATTCTGTTACGGTAATTTGTGTGCACTGATAATAGGTTTGTGGCAACTCAAATCTTATATAAATATCCGCAAGTGGTTGATTTAATCTATTTCGCCTTTGTAAACTAATAACAGCGACACACCTATATATATATATATATATATATATATATATATATATATATATATATATATACAATTTATAATATAATACAAATATGTAATTTGTTTCTAAAAGTTACTTTTGACATTTTGATTTAAATAAAATTTCATGACATTTTCTCAAATTCTACGCATTAAAGTAACCTGTATTTCGGCAAAACTAAGTCAAATGTTGTGTTTTAAGTTATCTATTGTGTCTGATTTATCAGTATATACAGATAACCTCATATAGAAAATATTCAAATAAAGTTACTGTTACGACCACCGCCAAACTGGAATTGACGTAGTTTAAATTAAGGCTAGACAATTGAAAAGAGAGGACGACTTTCGAAAATATCGATGAAAAAAGTGACACCTCCCTGTAGAAAAGTGCCCAGTTGAGGGTGAAGAAATTAATACTTTTAGCCAATTTTTCGGTATTTGTCGTCTGAAGGGTCGGGCTTAAAAACGATTTTGATCTGGTGAAAATCTGTGTCCTCTGTCGAAAGTTTTAGGCAGATATGCACACATAATGCATACATACATGCATACCTTTATATATTAGTAGCTCAAATTTACGACCCAAACCGATTAAAAAGATTGCCTTTTCTCGTAATACCCTTTATGTAAAATTTCAAATGTTTAGACCAGAAATTGTCTGAGTATTTTTATAGAGACCGCAGATGTCAATTTTTTTTAAAACGTTGACCCTATTATTACCCCTTACCATTTATTGTTTGTAGCTCAAATCAAGTTATTTAGTTAGATCCATGTCCAAGAAATCTATACTTAAAATTTCAAGTGTTTAGACCCAGTTTGGTAGAGTTCTAAAAGGTCAAATCGTTGAACTTTGACCCCTTAGCAGTCAAATTTCTGGCTGAAAACAGATCACATAGATGTTCCCAAATCTCAGAAACTTGTATATCAAATTTCGCGTCTGTAGACTTAAAATTGGCAGAGTTATTGCGTATGGACATGTACACACACAGACAAACACACAGACACACAGACACACAGATACACAGAAACGTTCAAATCGTCATGCATGGACGGTGAAACCATGAATCTGGTTCCAGTTTACGATTTTTTGGTTCAATAAAAATAAAGCCATAAAAGTTTTTTTTTTTTTGAAATCGACAATATTGTTGAAAATAAAATACTAAGTGTATTTTATATTGATGTATTACACAATTTAGAATAAAAAAATGTTTACTTGCATCCCCACAAAGGCAAATGTCCCATTGTGCGATAACAGGTGTGTTCATGTTTTGTCGTTTAAAACGTGCAAACAAAAACAAAACTGTAAATGTCCGTTGCTTTTTTAATCGGCATTTTATGATTTTTATTTGTATTTTTCATAGCAATTTGGAATCGTTTTCAAACATAAACAAAACAAACATGTTTATAATTTTAAAACGTTTATATATTCTGTAATTGACAATGTAAAGACGTAACACTACTCAGATCTGCTGTCCCAATTGTAGAAACCGTGCGAATAAAATGAAAATATTTAACTATCAACACAAAATTACATCTAACTTTTAAAAAAATAATATACTAATATAATTAAGATAATAAAACATGACCATTTTAGCGTCCTAAATTAAAAAAACATTACTTTGATTATATTTTCATTGCAAGTTGGAATCATTTTAAAACAAAAAAAAACACAAAAAAACAAAATGTTTTTCTAATATAAAACAAACAAAAACTACTTGATCATTAAAAAGAAATCTTTGGTATTTTTACGACCTAACCTAGCGTATTTTACTGCCTTAAATAGAAATCAACATCTACTTTTTGGCTAATACGTTTCAACGTTTTTTAAAGATATAATGAAAGAAGAAATGTAAAAAAAATAATAAAAATTAAACATTTTTGTGTTGGGGATCACTTTCCTATATACATTTTAAGTAAAATGAGTACCCACTTCCTGGTCACTTAGAGGTAAACGAGCCATCTAATCGTTAGCATTTTTTCAAGTTTGGTTGCGGAGTTGGGGTGAACCATAACTTCCAAGAATTTCAAAATATATAGACACTCGGCTAGGGATTTTCATCATAGCCTCCAAAATCAATAGAGATTTGATCATTCTTGTAATGAGCCGGTCACTGTTGGTTGTTTATGGGAGTTTAGTTCTAGGAGGTCAACTCTTCCAGGTGTTGCCCTCTTTCTCCGATAAGGTGTTAGTTTATTGCTAATCGCCTGAGGAAACCTCACCAGAGAATGCCGACCTGGCTGCCCAGACCCTTTTTGCAGATCATAGCCTCCTCTACTAGTGCGTTGTCTTATCAATTCTACTTTCTGACCCTGGTTCCTAACTGTGGGAGAGAACTAAAAAATAAAAATACGTAGGAATAATTCAAAACGTGTGTGGGGAGAGCTAAGGGCTCACCGCTAAATAATACTTAATCAGTTAATTATGTCATAACATTTTTAGGCCCTTAACACACACACACATGCACTACTGTGGACGTAGAGTGGTACAGTGCGCACTCCTTCCTTGCATTTTGTTTTATCCCTTCTCATAATCATTTTTTCAACGGTTTAAACTCCTCGTATATAAAAGATTTCTCATTTAATCTAAGGCATATTAAGACATGTATTCCGTGTTTTTGTCACTAGTCACGGGTAGTCTAATACATATCTAATGTCGGTAATTAAAACCCATCGGTAATTAAAACCGCATTACTAATTTCCATACAAGAGCCAGACAATTATTCCGACAGATTTGTTAATTTCTAGACTTAAACTAAAATCGTAATTGAAATCTGATGTTATTTTTAAGACTAAAATTAAATCTGTAATTGGAACAATGTTGCCAAATTTTCCACTGGAAAATCTAGATCCATACTCTAAGCTGAGCTGTAAATGCAATCTAATTGCTAATTTCTTCGAAAGAATTAGAGTTGAAATTGAAAGCGAGATCGTAATTTCCATATTGAGAAATGACCAGTCGTTTAACACTAGTCGTTTAACACTAGTCGTTTAACACTAGCTGGTAATGTCAATTAACTAAACAATATGTTAATGGAGCACAGTTCTTTGTAGACTGAAAGCAGAATCTTATGCCATCTAATCAGGGATTGTCTTAATAGAACAGAACCGTAATGTAATCCAATTGGCATTTATCATAATACAGCCGTAATTGTCCATTTTATTCGTCAACTGGAACTGTAGTAGCAATCTTCTTGTTAATTTTTATATTAGAAACTAAATCCTAACTGTAAGCCGAGTTATTATTTTCAATACGTGCACAATTGTGTAACTTTCTTTTTTATGTGGCTTTTGCGATTCTTCATTGATAGCAGGCTATACATGTCTAAATATTTTACAAACCAGATTATCTGTTAGTATTCAAGTCGATGGTTAATCATACGAGCGTGCCGTCCATATTGCTGTCAGATGGACGATCAATTCGCTACAAACCAGAACGCTTCTTTCGGAGTTAATGGTATTCATAGACATATATGCGGAATTATTGAATAATTCATGGGAACATGTTCCGAATAGTGCATCTTAAAGAAACTCAATTTTTCCCTAGGGACAAAACTTCTGCTTTTCGGAACGACTTCGTTTTGTTTTTACATTGTTTTGTTTGTCGCTTGTTTTGTTTGTCAATATTTTTCCAATTTACTTTTTGTTCATTCTGCCTTTTTTTTGTTGTTTATTTATTTCTCTCGTTCATTTCTCATAAGTTTGATTTCTCGTTTTGGTTTTGATTTATCAGAGTGGTGTTGTACGACATTCGGTCCGTCAATCTGTCACGTGTAAGTCTGAGATATCATTTACATCGTTGACGCACACATCTGATAGACATTCTTTATTAAAGATGCGTCCAGGTATCATAAACAACATTTTTCTATAGATTCTCAAGACAGCGATTTGCGTGGGGCATTTACCATTTCTCAATATTAAACAGAAGGTTGCTCTTCATGATTATGTATCAATTAAACATTGATAATTAAATGTTACCCACGCCTAAAATTTTTTTAAAATCTTATTTTTCCTCAACCAAAGATTCCGTTTTGCATTCTGATTCGTTATTTCTTCATCATAATAATTTTTAGCAGTTTTGGACAAGAATCCCTTTTTGATTCATTTCTCTTCTATTTGTCTCTATCTAGGTGTTGCTATCTACAGATCCTATTGTCTCTCAAAGTAGCTTCTGTAACGGGTTTTCAAATTTTCACTCTATCTTATCCATGTTATTGGGATAATTTATGTCCTTGTAAGTTTCTACGTGTTGTTATATCTCGAAAGGTAACCTGTTAACTTATTTTATCCGTTTATATTGTACGGATGTCGTTTATTCAAGTTTGCTGTCTTGTCCAAGGTTTCCCTTTTCTTACTTCGAGACTGATTATAAGTATAATACGTTCATTCATATAGGATTTGTGCCGGTCTTAGCGTTTCTATTATTGCATTAATAAATGTCCAGGTTTCGTTACAATATCCCATAACATAGTGTATTCATTAAATATTTTGAATTAATGTTTATAATATTTTTTTTATTTTTCCTGATGTTTCTACTTTCGGATAGATTGCCCATCTGTTCACGCTACCCATAAAATATCAGCTTTGTAAAAATATATATTGTGATAATATCTATCTATCTATCTATCTATCTAACTATATATATATATATATATATGTGTGTGTGTGTGTGTTTGTGTATGCGTGTGTGTGTGTATACTGAAAGGTAGAAGAGGTAAAAAAAACAGGATAAAAGTGTCCAATACAATAGTAGAGCTGCATATATTTTAAAATGCAACAAACTGGACGTATGTTAACTTTTCGCCGGTGAATACGCCCCCCCCACCCGCTGAAAAACTTTTCACTTTACATAAACTCCTACAGCCCCAAAAACGTCTGATTTGTTGACATACTTAACTCATCTCAAGTACGTAACCGCACACCCGTCTCTTTTTTAATTCAACTAATTTTGTTCACAACGCAAATGTATGTTTATTTCTTTCTTTTTCTTTCTCTTTTTTTGTATAATTATTTTTTATATTTTTCTCTCTCTAAATTATCCCTGTTCTCTTAATACCCACACGTGCCCCTTAAAAAGTCATATCTTCCTCCGTTCCATCTAGACTCTTACCATATGAACACAATGACAGAGACATGTTTTATCCGCGGAAACAATTCTGATTAACTCTGTTAATACTTGAGGTTATACAATAAAAGACACCACATACATAAATACATACATACATATATACATGCACACATACATACATATATACATACATACATACATATACATATATATGCGTATATATATATATATTTATACATATACTAGCATTTCAGCCCGGCGTTGCCCAGATGTTTAGATGTGTATGTTGAGCAAAAAAAAAAAAAAAAAATGGTAGTAGGAAGGCAGGCCCGAACCTGTATCGCAAAGGAGGATAGCTTAAAAAATATCGGCGAAAAAAGTGACCCCCCCTGTTGAGAATTGCCTAGTTGAAGGGGAAGATAATAATGTTTTTAGTCAATTTTTCGATATTTGTCGTTGAAAGGTCGATCTTTAAAACGATACTGATCTTGGTAAAATCCGTCGCCTCTATTGAAAGTTAAAGGCAGACATGCAAACAGGCATACATACATACATTTATATATTGGTAACAAAAAAATTTCGACCCAAACTGGTGAACAAGCTTGTCCTATCTATCTTTTTGTAAAATTTCAAATATTTAGACCAGAAATAATCTGAGTAATTTGGAAGAGACCGCAGATGTCAATTTTTTAAAACTTTGACCCCTATTATAACCCCTTAAAATGTATTGTTTTGGGCTCAAATCGAGTTATTAAATTAGATCCATGTCGAAGGAATCTATATCTAAAATTTCAAGTGCGTAGACCCAAAATTGTGGGAGGAGTTTGGTAGAGTTCTCAAATGTCAAATCGTTGAACTTTGACCCCTTAATCGCCAAATTTCTGGCCAAAAGCAGATCACATCGATTTTCCAAATCTCAGTACCCTGCATATCAAATTTCGAGTTGTAGACTAAAAATTGACTGAGTTATTGCGTAGGGAAATGTACACCCCCACACACAGACACGTTCACTTTATATATATATATATATATATATATATATATATATATATATATATATATATATTGATTATAAGGATTAATAATTATAAATTATGAATCAGTTTCAACAGGAAAAACAAACAAAATCAACTTGGGTGTAGGATTGCTTCGGAAACAATATTCATTTTAATTAAAATTGACATTACTCATTGAGAATAATTGTATTTGTATATTCATCTCCCTATCAGTACAAAAGAGGGAGGGAGGGAATTTAATACACCAAAATAAAACTAGCATTTTGTAGTAAGTTAAGGGAATGGCCCTCATTGAGTTTCATTAGGAAATTTGTTTGTAGTTCTTCATTAAATTTTGTGTGCATGCTTCCATGTTTTGGGCTCGAATTCCCCCTATAAAATTATATATATATATATATATATATATATATATATATATATATATATATATATAATTTCCACAGCTAAAGAACGTCGCAGCCCACAAGAGCCATGACAATCAACGGAGCGGAAGTTAAAGGCTCTCGTTTCGCTCTTATTTAGGCTCATCATTTAAACACATCCGAACTGAGAATTAGAAGCCCGAGCCAATTCCATGCAAGGCAAGCACTCTGCCAATAGCAAACGCCAAGCACGTAAGAAATTCTTTTAACTAGTACAGATCAAGCAACCCGCGCCGAAATTCGACTGTGAAATGAGCTTACTTCGTCTCAAAAAGTGATGCAGTCTCCAACCAGCTAATAACTACAAGCTGATGTCTCACAAGTAGGAATTTCCATTCGAAAGGTAGATGCCATCCAGCAATGTTAACCTAGCGAGCAATTAGTGATAGAATTTTCAAAATGTGAGAGATTATATATATATATATATATATATATATATATATATATATATATATTGCTCATACCGTTCAATTTTCGCGAGTACTGCTTGTTTTTATAATTATTGTAATTAGGTTTTTGATAATTTTCATATCGCTATAATCTAATCTACTCTGTAACATCCGTTTGTTATATATGTCCGCTATGTTTAAATTTTATATCCAATTTTCTCAGAAATGAAAGACGTGGATCTGTGCGAGAAATGTCTTATAATATGAAAGGGGCGCGAAGAGAGATATATAGAGATTAAAAGAGAAAGAGATGAAGAGAAAATCTGTTACGCATGTTTCAACTATTACCTTGACAACGCCAGTCATGGAGCCAATTATATCCCAGACCGTTTTAGAACAATTTCTAAAGAAATGCCCAGAGGTTGAACATTGCAAACAATGCATCGATTATGTAAATCATGTGTAAATCATGTGGATATCAGAGAGCCAACCATGAAACAAAATAAGCACTAAAATCAAGACTGGAAGTCGTAAAGTTCCTGCCACAAATTTAAAACAAACAACTAATAACAAATACATTAGTGGAAGATTTTCTTGCCGAGGGTCAACTCTCGAGTCCAGAAATTCGGATAGAACGAATTAATAAATATCCATGACAATGTTCACGTCAATATATGTAACCCCCATTCTATATGTAAATAAATCATAACATAATTGTATAAAAATCCAGTTCTTCTCCTTAAACAATCCCAATGCACCCTTAAAACCACTGATTTTCATTTTTTTTATTACATTTTCACTCCAAACAAAGCACATTGCCACTTTGATGTAGCGGGCTACTATCAGGGAAATAAGCATCAGGGGAACTATGTAGGAGGTTGGGCAGCAAGATGTCGGTTCATGTTACATTTGAACTTCTGCATGTCAGTATAGTTGGGGAAGTAGGGACCCGAAAGGAAATTCCAAAGTCTAGCGGTTCTCGGGAAGAAACTACTGGAGTAGAAGGCTCTCTTACATCTAGGGATCTCTACTGTGAAGAGGTGGGATTAAGCTGCTTGTCGGGTTGGTCAGGGGTATTTACGTCGAGAGGGTACACGTGCTTGCAGTTCGTTAGATCATTCACCCTTAAAGTACTTGTAGAACAGGCAGAGGGATGCAACATTTTGTCGATGGGACAGAGGTTGAAGCTTAAATGAAAATTCAGGACCTATCAGATTGGCGACTCTCTTTTGAACCTTGTCTGGGAGCCGTAGACTACTGGCAGATGCATCATCCAAAATATGACAACAATACCCCATACATGGGCGAGTGGTGGCCTTATAGAGGTACAGGATACTTTCAGGCGTTAGTAGCTTTCTAGCATGTTAGAGAAAACCTACCTTCTTCGAGGTGGTTCTGGCATCGATTTTTCCAAAGTCCTGCTATAATATGTATGTACATTGTCTTAAATATTGTTTAGAGCGACACACCCCCAAGTTCTTGTGTGGATCATATCTGAATATACCATGTTTTACTTTATAAGTATTAATATAAACATAGACACATACTTCGACAACAATATGAGCACCAAAAGTCCCAGAAAAATTTATGATTTTCATTTTTCATTTAATAAAAAAATGTTTCCCAGCATTAGTAGGTTTTTAAAAAGTTTTCAATTTAACCTTACGTAACAATGCTTGCAAAAGAAGTACACGAACTCGTATTTTAATCTACATACAGGTAACGCACATGAACCATATAGACCTTGACATACCCCTAAATAAAATATCCGTCTTCTGGCAATAGTTCTTTCTCTTTTGTTCTATTCCTTACATTTTGAGAGTGTTCATAGTATCAGATACGTAAAATATACTTGATATAGCGTTTTTTTTTATTTTCAAACAATCATTGTCATAATAGGGTTTTTAATTACTTTTCCCTAGTTTTCTTTCCTTCTGTTTTATTCCTAACTTAGCGTGATCACATAGGACACTGTTTGCTGTCAGGGCCATCTTTCCAATGATTTTGGCTTTCCCTATGTCTTTTGCATTAGCTAAGGGTTCAATCTTTCTCTGTGTCCAGCTGCTGTCTGAACGTTTTTAAAGCTTACATGCAAATTTATATTTAGCTCTTTATATGGAAGTGACGATGCCATTTACTACCGTTTGGCATCTCATCCACGTGTTTATTCTTCTTTCATAACAAATACTATTCCTATAACATGATCACAAGTATAATAATTCTTAGCTTCGTGTTACGACATCGACTTACAAATAACACAAACAAATATAAAAAAAAATTGTAAAGTTCAGAAAAAAACTCGTACAAAATTGGCCTCTCTGATAGACAACGTTGGTTACACTGGTCTTCCGTATTTCGGCAAAAACATTATTATCGACAAAATGTGGGTTAATAAATATGATCAACCTAGAACAAAATCCACACAAAATGAAATGTACTAAAACCAAATTACAGTAGTAATTGCATTCTATAAGGGGAAAAAGCCAAACATAAAGAGATTGTAGAAACATGCGCATAATCACCAAATTTTGGCGTCGATTTTTTAAACAGACTGTATATTCTTATACGTTGAAAGAAATACCCAGAGAATAATAAATGAATGCAAAATTAAGTAAATAAATGCAAGCTTGCAAAACCTATAGCAATGGTAATTGAAAATAATCCCTAAGGATGAACATTCCTTTAAAAACGTTAATATATACGAAGAAAGCTGCATCGACAAGCTATTCATAATCATGTTTCAAATAGTAATTACCTGGTTTGGGGAAGAAATGATTTGAAAATTGAATAAATCAAAGACATATAAAGACAAAATGAGAATATGACAAACCTTAAAAATGGTTGAAACATGAGAAATAAAATATTCGGAATCGAATAACGCATAATAATAAAGAAAGACGGAGACACCAGAATAATGTTTCGATTTGTCTAACGTTGGATGCACACATTCAGTCTGTTGAGCAATGCAAGTACAGGGTGCAGAAGAAAATACTATTCATATTTGGACGTTTGAAAGAAGAAAGAGGAAACCAGTTTTATAAAACAACGTGCTGAAGTTTTGTTCAGTACGTTTTTACACTAATATCCTCTACATAGTGATCTGTATTCGGTATACAGTAATAATCCGAGATAGGAATGCACAAGAACGTCATTTTTCTTTAAATATGACCACATATTTTATCAGTATTTACGCCCTAAATACGATTTTAACACGCAAAAAATGTTAAAGAAAAAAAATACACGCAACACAAGAATAAAATGTGTATGTGTTCCTCAGACCTTTCTCCTGTCTCGGCCCCCTCTTAACACCCATTCTTTAGTAGCTATCCCAATTCACACGATTAGTTGGTTACAATTTTATTTTACTCAGTCTTCCTCCTACATTAACAATGTCGCAATTGTAAGTCCATTAAACGTTTTTAATAGTGTATAATATTACTCCTTTATAGTTACCATACTGTGTGTGTATGTAGGTAATATCCTTGCTTCTCCTCCCCTATTTTCATGCATACCTTGCATTAGTATCTACCTAGGTGGTTAGTAAAAAAATATATTTTGCATCGATGTCTAACAAGTTATTATTATACAGGGTGTTCCAAAAGTCTTGGGCACATGTCAAGTCTTCATATCTTCATAACTCTGAATAGTAGAAAGATGAAAGTGGAACCATTTTAAAGCTAAATGCATGAAGTTTTTTGTAAGGCTTTTGATATTTTTCATTTCTTTTTAGATCCAATATCTTAATAGTTCTTAAGATATTCAATGTCAAATGTGCCCAAGACTTTTGGAACACCCTGTATATCAATGTCTGTGTCATTACTGTCGTATTATTTTTCTATAGTGATTGTATTTGAGCATACTTTGAAATTGTTTTGTCGGATATTTCTTACCCTGAGAACGGATCAATTTCATTTAATCGTGTTTTTTTTTATTTAAATAAGAATGATTATTTTGATATACGATGGTTTTGGAGATACCTCGGCAGTTTTGGAACGATTTAAAGTCGTATCTCAAGATATGACAATGTTGGAAACGGTACCAGACAATTTCCATACTTAGAAAAATCATTATAGACATATTTTAAAAGGTAGTTTTACATTACAAAATATAGTTGATATGCCTAACGTGTATGTGACTGAGTAAGATAAAGTTTCACGGCTTGATTACCTTCATAAGTTACGCGCTTCGACGTCTTTCAGGAGGCCTTCTGTTATATGTTGGTCCGATGGCTTTGAAATATCCGCAACATAGCAATATATATTTTTATCTGGAATGACAATATTCAACCTGACATGTTATAAGTTCTAAACGATCTCTATGTTTCAATGATAATATTTTCCTTAAAAGTGTCAATAGCAAAAACACAATGTTCAAAAACGAAAACAATACTGCGAACTTAAATTGTATATAAAAACAATTGTATGTTAATAACTATTAGAAAGCATCAATAATTTTTACATGGTTTCATTTGAAACAGTTTATTCCTGCTGAAGTCTTAGCTGGACGAGCATACGAACACATTTATAGTTGATGAACTCTAATGATCCTTAGTGTTCTGATGTTTGCTTGGCAACATTCCATTTTTCTTCTAGATATGAACATGAAATAAATTAAGTGTGTCGATTATGACATCACAATGTATTTTTTTTTTACACAGTGATCACCACTTATCAAGGCCCGGAAGCCACTCAGGGATAAGGGTTATTGCAAGTACATTACGTTAGTGAGGAGATTTTATGAAGTGTTTAATTAGGGGGGCGGTTCATTAGGAATTTGTTAACATTAGACTTGAATACATCCAAGTTGTAGTCCGGAGGGAAGCAGGCAGACGGAACAGAGTTCCACAGGCGTGCAGTTCTAAGAAAGAAGCTTTGCTCATGAAATCCGCGTTTTGATTTAGGCACAGATATAGAGTGGGGAAAATTTTTCACAGTGGATTCAGCTAGACGGGTGTTTTTCGCGAAAGATTAGCGAGGAGGGACCAGGGATTGGAGTTCAAACGAGCACCTGCCATGAAAATAACGATAAAACAAGGATAGGCTCGCAACGTCTCTTCTGTGGGAGAGGGGTTGCAGGGTAGAGAAAAGGGCATCCCCCACTAAACCACGAAGTCTATTTTGTACTCTATCAAGGCATGATAGGCTGTTTTTGGCAGCTCCTGCCCAGATATGGCAACAGTATTCCATCCTTGGCCGTACTTGGCTTTTATATAGATAGAGAATTGCATCAGTAGTGAGATATCTTCTGGAGCGGTAGAAGGATCCCACCATCTTTCCAGTGACCTTGGCAACAGACTTGATGTACGTGTTCCATTTCAGATCAGGAGTAAAGGTCAAACCCAGAAGCTTGTCAAAACACGGGGCCTCACCCAGACGAGAGCCATCCATCACAATTGATGCCAGCTGGGGATCAGAGCGTAGATGATGTAAAGATAGGAGTTTGGTTTTGGATGCATTAAAGGTAACTAGCCACATCTTCCCCCACTGAACCACGCGCTCGAGATCAGAGGAGAGAGAATCCGAGAGAACTTCGTCATTTACAGCCTTTGATGTGTTGCCGTAGATGGTCGTGTCATCAACATAGATGTCAACGAATGATTTAAGTATGTGTTTAGGGAGGTCATTGATGTAGATCAGGAAGAGAGTTGGGCCCAGTATTGACCCCTGAGGGACTCCAGCATTTATATTGCAGGCCTCCGATTTTTGTCCATCTACCACTACTCTTATGAGCCTATCGGAGAGAAATGATTTAATGATTGAGAAAACATTTCCAGTTATACCGTAGCTGGAAATCTTGTGAAGTAGACCCTTATGCCATACTTTGTCAAAGGCCTTTGATATGTCAAGAGCAATTGCCCTAGAAAGGAAGCCTTTGTCAAGAGATTCACTAATCCTGTGGGATATAACCGTCAGCACATCTTCGGTAGATCTTGAAGAGCGGAAACCATATTGTGTGTCACTAAGAAGGTTATTCCTGCTGAGGTGGTTGACTATTTCTCTATTTAATATTGATTCCAGCAACTTACTCATAACACAGAGAAGACTTATTGGTCTGTACTGAGAGGGAGATGACTTATCACCTGAATTCTTAAATACAGGGCAAACTGATGAGGTCTTCCAGGGGGTCGGAAAGCACTTCTCCTTAAGGCAACGCTTAAATAGTTTCGTAAGTATGGGAGCAAGTTCTGGTTGAAGCTTTTTTAACGCTATAATTGGGATGCCATCAGGGCCAGTTGCTTTACTGGAATCGAGGTTTTTTATTAGCTTGGCGACCTCATGCACGGATATTTGTATGTTACCTAGCTTGTTCTGTGTTATAGGAGGAAATATGGGGAGTTGATGGCCTTCGTCGCACAGGGTAGAATTAGCTGCAAAGTTCTTTGCAAATAGTTTGGCCTTGTCTGACGCTGACGAGATAACCTCTGGTCCATTGATAATGGTTGGGATAGAACGCACACTTCTGTTCAGGATCCTATTTGTTATTTGCCAAAACTGGTGGGAACCAAGCCGCTGATCAGCTACCTTGGATTTAACAGACTGGGCATATAGCTCTCTTGCATTTTTTATTACTCTTTTACAGTGGTTGCTGGCAGTGCTGAAAGCAGCTTTAGTGTCAGTGCATCTATTACGTTGGTAGCTATGGAAAAAGTGATTTCTGTGCGCGATAGCAGCAGCACATTCTGGGGAGAACCATGGCTGGCTGTTAGGTTTTTGTTGAAATTTTTTAGATGGTATGAATTGGTCTATGCCTATAATTAACCATTCGGTCAGATCTGATACTATAGAGGACACTTCCTTTTTAAACATGGAGTGCAGAGGTAAATCAGCTATGAATGTACGGAAGCTATCCCAGTCAGCCATAGAGTATCGGTGTACAGTACGGTGGAGGGGTACGTCGGATGGCTTCTTACATTTCGTTTTTATCTTAACTGATACGACGGAGTGGTCGGAGGATCCTAGAGGAGAATGAACGGTACATGAACATAGCTCAAGGGAAGTTGAGAGAAAAAGGTCTAAGAGGCTTGCATATTGATTGGGTGTATCGGGCACACGGGTGGGCTCACGAACAATCTGAGTGAGGTCATAAGCAATGGCAAAATCATGACAGAACCTCCCTCATCATCTGTCTTATTTGAATGGGTCAGCCATTCCACGTTATGGACGTTGAAGTCACCACAGATGTGGATGTTAGCCGAGGGATGTGAAGACAGTATGTGGTCTATTTTCTCAGATATGCTCTTAAAGATAGTAACTCCGCTGTTGTGGGGCCTATAGAGGGACAAATATAAATGCAGTGGTGTTAGCAAGTGCAACCCTGAAGCACATATAGGGTAAATTAGGATCTTCTCTAGAGATATCCCTGCCACATGGGAAGCCATCCTTAATGTAGGCACATATTCCATGCCCATGGCGATCTTGGGAGTCAGATTTAGCTGTTAAATTGGAGTATCCATTAATTATGAACTCATCTAGGGAAGTGGTCGGCCCTATTCCAGTTTCACATAGAAATAATATGTCCGGTTTCGTCTCCTGTAATTGGGTTTCAACCTCTGGAAGGTTGGAACGTAGACCCCTGATATTGGAGAAGGAGACCTGGTAGTAGGGGTCTACGCTGGAAGATGGGGTTCTAGGTTTAATCGAGTTTTTATTCTGGAGATATTTCATGTTGAGGTTTGGGGATTTGTGGAATAGGTCGGCATACTTGGTTAGAGCAGTACAGAGAGGGAAAGTAAGAGAGAAAAAGACAGGAATTTTTTTTTTTATTTGTAGCACACGAAAAGGTAAAGCCGTAACAATTACCCACTAGTATGGCATCGAGAGGCCCCACCAGAGACTACTGCATGGTCCAGATCCACTCACCAAATGGAAATACAGCAGTCCCAGTACTTTGCGCCTGCTGATAGGACAGCCTCCTTAGTGGTTAATCCAAGGTTCGGGTCCCTGACTATCAGGCGGATAACGTCAGCCCAGACAAAACGTTTACCTCCAGCACCCTTACTAGTGACATGGCAACAAGGACAGTCAAAGACAGAAAAATATCCGACATCTCAGACTACTGGTCACCAAGTAGTACCGACCTTTAAGCAGCTTTTTCTTCACCCTTTGTCAGAAACATCACTCATTGAATGAGGACTGAATGACAAAATAAGAGAAGCGAGAGTTACTGGAGCTGCCGATAACACATCCACTGTATTATCTACTCTCCATTAAAAAAAAGGGGGAGGAGGAGAAAGGGGAATGAGTACAAGTGACTTATATCTAAGTAGTAAGTCCGGTGCGAACTTAATAATTCATGACACTTTTGGTGATAATCTCCCCTCCCATATTAATGGATGGAAGTTTGTCGTTATCTATCTAGTTTGAATCATTAAAGTTTCATCTTATAATTGATTAAAATCCAATAATTAACTATTATCAATTTGTAAAGACTGCTTAATATTAATTTACAGTAGAGTTTAAATGATTATTCAAGGTTTTAATTTAGGAGGTCCATTTTCATGAGCGACTTTCTTTGCACTGTATTATATTTCTAATGTATATGAACATAAGGCTTTCTATATAAGGTAGGATTCGCAAGCAAGAAGAAAGTATTTTCAATACAGCCAATCTTGCAGTAATAGTATATATTAAGTATACTACTTAAATAAAGTCCTAAGTTTATCTACTCTAGAGAATAATTTCCGGCATTTTTTTTATCGTTAGTTGCCGGCATTTTGTTTGTTTTAAAACGTTCAGCTTTGTAACAGGAGGGGAGGACGGATAATACGGAATACAGACAAAAAGACAGGAGAATTACTGACAAAATACATAAGACACGAACAGCAAATTTAAAACAATGTAACAAAACATTTAGGATTAGTTTAGAGAAAAAAAATAAAAATAAAAAATAAAAATACTTAACGTTTTTGCACTAGAGATTCCGCCTGCTGTTTTTATCAACTGTTAGCTAGCATATGCCTTTCTAGAGTGACAGAAGAGTTCTATTTCCGGATAACTTGGTCGAGTGCCTATCTATAGAATAAAAGTCGATACGTTCCTATGTGTAAAGAATATCTAATTTACATTTTTTTTTGTAAAAAAAAAAAAAGTTCTAGCTTTTTTTTTTTATATATATACAGTCCTAAGTTTATCTACTCTAGAGAATAATTTCCGGCATTTTTTTATCGTTAGTTGCCGGCATTTTGTTTGTTTTAAAACGTTCAGCTTTGTAGCAGGAGGGGGGACGGATAATACGGAATACAGACAAAAAGACAGGAGAATTACAGACAAAATACATAAGACACGAAAAGCAAATTTAAAACAATGTCGAGTTCAAGAGCTTCAATATTGTAATGGACCCTCATATATGAGTAAAGGAAAGATAAGAAGATAACAGCTGAGAAAAAAAGAAAAGTGAGCAGGAACGGAAAGAATACACCCCACACACTCACCCCCATATATATATATGTATATATATGTATATATATATATATATATATATATAGAGAGAGAGAGAGAGAGAGAGAGAGCGAGAGAGAAAGTGCAGATAATTAGGCATCGATAGAGGTGAAGCAAAAAACAATGTGGGTTCTTTATTACATCACAATGTATTTTTAATTTCTGTAATTCTTATGTTTTGTAACATATACTAAACATGATTATAGAGCTGTGACAACAGCATATTCTTTTTATTGTTTTGACTCTTGAGTATATATCCGTTCATATCTTATATGTTTTTATACATATTAATGTGTTCTTATATGTTTTTATACAGATTAATGTGTTCTCGGTTTATTGACTTTGTGTTTCTGTGTTGGATATATACTTGAGAGTCAAAAGAATGAAAAGAATATGCTGTTGCCACAACCCTAACGATTTGTCAATAATTTCAACCCTGAGAAATTACACAAACACACACCAACCCACACCCATCCCCCCCACACACATGTACGCTCATGCAAGAATTCAGTTCCTTAGTTATGAAGTTTCCATTAAAAGTTATTAAATACATAATTAAAAATGCCCGCTTTAGCTATGAAATTACATAATAAAAAATATTTAATATGTAAGAACAAATACATGTGAAATAAAAACGTGTCATTTTTCATAACAAATAAGTAAATTCCATAGGGAGTCCTGGTTTTGAAACCGATAGCTGGCTCGCATTCCCACGAATAAACCCGTCATAGGCAAGGTTGCTGGTGAAGTGGATGATATCTGTGTTCGTCTCCACGGTGATAGCTTGTTGAAAACACTATCGAGAAGACCGGCATATTGTGATTGCTTTCATAGTTATGAAATTATATGAACATCTGAATTTTTATTATTAAGGTTTGTTGGTTTGATAAATAATTTCCCGCTATTTTTATTCAAATGTAAAATGTTTAATTAACCCTTAGGGTACGCTGGCTGTTAATGTTTTACACATAGTTTTCTATTACAAACAACTGCAAAATTGTGGTCTTCAAGGACTATGGACTTTTTGCCCTTACTGCATTAATTAATGAATGAAATCAATGCTTAAAAATGTTTGAATGTTTGCATTGTTTTTTGATAAAAAAATATTTTTCAAAGACCCCCAGACTTGATTTTATGTGATGTGAAAAAATTCACACCCGTCGTAGGCAGCGTGTGTAAAAATGCCATCGTAGCCTAAGGGTTTAATGTAAAGAATTAATATAATAATAATGGAGTCTCCAATACTTACCGGTTCTTACAAGGTTCAACGAGACTTTGAATATTTCGTTAGTAGAAATAAAAATGAAAGAAACATAAAAAAGGCAAAATCAAAAATATTCATCATCTCTTAATTTGATATTCCATTTGATTAAAAAAAAAGAAAAACAAAAAACAAAAAATCAAATAAGATTAACTTGAAAGAAAACAATTAAAAAAAATTCTCGAAAAATTAGATTTAAAAATATGATATCACAACAGAATTTCAAAATTTTGAAAAATACAGAAAACTTAGTTGTCAACCACTTTATTAATTGCAGAATGTTGTTTTACTCTTAACCACTAAAAAAAAATACTATATTGACATTTGGACTGAAATGGCTTTTATTTGATACCATGTTTTCACTGGTACTATGTATCGAATTGTAAAACGAGATGCTTGTTCACATTAAATTTAAATTTCAACATGTTTGTACATTCAAGAGAGCAGATACCGTGGAATGCATTTCTAAAATCTAGTAATTCCAGCGAATAAACAATTAGAATAATAGGCTTTCAACAATCGATGAACCTCCACAAAAATGATGGACTTTTTCTGTTTGTCGAGTTAGTTGGGGATATTTACGTTAAGAGAGCATAAGTGCCAAAAAAACCGGCGAGCGAATGCCATTAAAGTACTAAAAGGGACTATAAAATACTTGTAAATATAACACAGAATAAAAACTCGTTGTGCTAAATAATAAATTAATATAATAGAAATGGGTTATATTATGAAAAAAGATAGTAGCTAAAATATTTGTTAACATTAGACTTGAAAAGACGCATAATATAGTAGTTTAGACGCAACCCTTATATTGTGCACGACATATTGGAATAACTATGGTATGAACATTTTTCGGCGAACCTCTGTATATTTTTTACTACATCGAAAGCGAAATGACGGTTTATTGCATTCGTTGTATGGAGACAATTTATTGTTGTGAATATTTCACGAGTAGAACAGAAAATTAGGTCTCCGTTGATCACTTCTCATACAAAATAACGATATAGTAAAAAAATACAAGAATGATCTCCATGAAAAAGACTCTATAGGAAAATGAGTAAAGCATGTTACTTGTATAAAATATATGTTGTACATTTTCCAGGCAGCACGTGCGCTGAGATACATCTGCGTAGGTAGGGTAGCAATATTTTATCTTAGCATCTATCCATATATCTAAACGTTAGAGGATTAAGTGATATTACACATAAGTACCAGAGCTTTTCAAAGGCATTTAATTACCAATAGCAATCTCAATAGAAATAAAGCCCCTCTCAACAGTTTTACTGATCCTAGGCAGTATTTGATTCATCACGTCAGATGTCCTTTATTGAGATTCTATTTGGTTTGTCATCCACAGGTGTAGTTTGTTGAGGCGGTTTACAATTTATTATTTCATCACATGTTTCAACAAACTTTCTTCTGACGCAACGTAAACTATTTTTCACACATGGTGATCAGCAGTGTGTTATCACCTTGTGGATTTGGCACTGATTTCAAACCATAGAGGTAATGCGAGTTGTTTCCTCCGTGGACTAGATGCAAGTAAAATAAATTAAGATACCACTGTTTTAAGTTTAATAAATATTTTAAATAAACATATATGTATACATATAACTGCTTTATATAAACATTTATTTATACTAAAAATTTCATTGGCTTAGGATGGAATGGTTCTCGAGTTTTAGTGCTGCTTTTTAAATTAGTTGCATCAATTTGTCGATTTGAATAGAATGTGATTCCATTTTCTTGTCCATCTTTAAGGAGACTGGAATAAAACGATGATATAAATCTAACTTACTTATTATATACAAGGTGATTCATAAGTTGGTGGATAATAAATTGTGAGATTTCTTCTGAGGTTACATATACATACACTTATATTTACTAATACGATTAATTTGAACTTTTATACCAAACACTAATATAAAAAGCCGTTAAATGTTTCAACGCAGATGCTAAAAGCGTTTTCCATTAGAATTCACATAATTGATGAGTCTGCCTCTTACGCTTCGGCAAACATTTTACACAAATCTGTATGAATATTAATTACTTGAAATAAGTCTATTCAGATTTTTAATACATCTATAAGGAAACTTTTTAAATGTTAGATTTCGATGCGAGAGTTTTTCTTTGACTACCTCAAGAAAATAACAAATCAATCAAGTTCGTTCAGTGTATCGGCTATTTAATTATTCCTCTACAGACAATGTTTTTCTCGGGAAGTGTATGAAGATACTCATGAAGGTCTTATCGATTATGTAATTACACGAAATATATAAAAAGGGCTTTATCTTGTTAAAGAAAATGCGCATTAGGCCTATAGTACAGCTTAAGGATAAAAAAACAGCCGGTCCAATAGAATTTCATATCGCAATCCTTGTTTTTGTAGATTCTCTGTTGATTCTTATAGCATTTTTGTTTGTTTCATGTTTCATGTTTCATGTTACAAACAGTAATATATTTATAATTTTAGTCACAAACTTGAAATTCTCACAACAATCAAGGTAGAATTCCAAACACGACGTCTACCCACACGCTGATGTACATCTCGTTAATATACAAACTATAATTCTTATTAATTATCTTGTTTTTTCCAAATCACCCCAGGATTAATCCACTAAACATCGTCGTTCTGGTGATTTATCGGCTAGTGAGTCATGCTTAAATAGAAATAAGGCTGAGGCTTAATGCGTAGATATTTAGAATACCCGTCCTATGTAATAATTATCTAATCGATTTCCTGAGTTAAAACGACAAAAATGTGGTTAAATTTACAGTTAACCACGGAACAATGTCTAAAACCCGAGAATAACTACAAGAAAAGCGATTTCTTCTAGACGTCATTTCTAGCGAGATTGTAATCAAAAGCAAAACCACATGCGCAATTGAAACAGAATAAATAGAACATTTTTTAAAAATTTAGAAAAACAAAGAAACAAAATGAAACGTGTCAGACATAAAGACAGACAAATAGACAGACTATACCTCTCTAAATGAAGAAACGTCCAATAAATCGGAGAATTTAGCGATGATAAGGTTTTCCATAAAGACCAACGAACCGGTTAATAGGCGCACGCCTATCTTGTGATGCTTATACGCATCTAAGAAAATTAACCAACTTTCATTACGTATTCAACAAAATCAACTAAGTTTCACTAATTAGTTGATAGTTCAAGTTTAGTGAAATGAAAGCCAATTTACTTCGACATGACCTAAAACCAATACAAAATGGCCGCCGTCAGTAATTGTTGACACTTTTTTTCCTTGCTTTTTCGCACATAATCTCACCGAGATGACACTTTAAAGAGACACATGGGACGACATACGATCAATGGCTGTAAAGATGCAATTAACCTTTAGGAGATTAGGATGTCAATTAAATCGAATAGTTTTCAGGCTATTAAACAGCGCACTTTTTTTCCTGTTTCGGAGCACATTTTCTTGTTTCTAAAAATTGTGTACAATTTTTAAACTCGAGTTATTATTGCCTACTACTGTGTAATTATTTCAAATCGACATTCTCCCTCTAGAGTAGAAAAGACCATACAACATTGGATAGATCCTCCGAAGATAGGATTCGTCCAATTTATATGAATGTGTGTCCATAAAAATACTAATTTTAAATTAAACGTCAAAGACGAAGGAAACAAAATATTTAAAAGCGCAATGATAAAACAACCCATAACGAGTATTTGATGTAAATCGATAATATCAGACTTGATTGAATAGATAAGTGTCAGCATAGATCGCTTCATACCCTCTAAGAAACTTCAGCAAATACACAACCATGGTTCTCTTCAGAATGTTCCACAACCAATGCGCACAGAAAGGACTATTTTCAATGCTTTCAGCTAAATAACGCGTAACGCAACATTAAGAACTGCCAGCAACCACTGTAAAAGAATGATAAAGAATGCAATGGATAGTAGGCACAGTCCGTTAAGTCTAAAATAGTTGAGCAGCGGGTTGGTTCTCATGAGTTTTGGCGATTAGCAAACAGTGTATTAAACTGAAGCGTTTCTTCTATCTTAAGCATCATTAATAGACCTGTGGTAATCTCAAAGTATCAGACGAATCCAACCTTTTTGCCTTGAACTTTGCAGCGAATTCTACCTATGCGGTCAGTGCCGCCTACTTTTCGTATGTTCTGCCTTCTCTGAAAACACTATATAAAATACAAATAATTGTGTGTGATGTGGCCAAGTTTATCAAAAATCTCAATACTAGTAAAGCAACCAACCCTGATGGCATTCACAAAAGTTAAACCAGAACTTACATACTTCCAAAACTGTGGAAAATTATATCATTACTTACAAAGCTGTTTAAACGTTGTCTTAAGAAAAAATGCTTCCCGACACCCTAGAAAACCTCTTCAAGCGATCAGTTATCTCCCTCTGAGTACAGACCAATCGATCTCCTGTGCGTTATGAGTAAACTATTGGGATCTGTAATAAATAGGGGTGGGGTTTATCTGCTTGTCGTGTTTGTCGAGGACATTTATGTCGAGGGGATGCAAGTTCTTCGCAGTACTTTACATTAAATTACTTGTAAAACATGCACAGGGCTGCAACATATCGTGGAAAGGACGAGTTTCTTCATTTTTGCGCTTCAATACGTTTTAGATGCGGCTATTTCTTTCTTACAATTACTTCTGGCTTCTATACAATTGTGTCTATTTGTACTGGATTTAAGTCGGACAAATCTGCGTTATGCATGTTGTTAGGTAATTGAAGCTGTGGAAGTAGAATTAAAGCATTGGGGAGAGTGGGGTTTGTCTATAGAACTTCCGTGTGGAAATGTACGCTTCGATTGTCGCTTTTGAACCAATCACTGGTCTTATTTGCGCAACTATATACAGGAAGAGCAAATATATTTCTCCATGGATCATCTCTGATGTGACCCCTGCTTGCTTCGCAGCAAGCCTTATTGTAGTACCTTGCTGTTTGACATTAGATTTTAAAACGACTATATTAGTGTTAGCTTGGAAGCAGCCCCACGGTATTGTGTTTCAGAACCGAAGAATTCTAGGAAAGAAACTTTGCTTGTGAAATGTAGATCTTCAGTTTAATGTTTAACATTGTGACCAAAGATTGGAGCTCAGTCAAGAACTTATGCATATATTTGCTAAAATACATTCTTTTAGAAATTAAATGAAGTGAATGTGAAGTGAACTGTGGTGTAGATTTTGGTTACAGATATTCGCAAAAAAAAAAAAACTTCCATTAGATTTTTATTCGAGTAATTTTTTTACCATGTAAAGGTCGTATATCTTATTTGTGAATGTTTGCGTGTGAAGGATTAATTATTATTTAATAAGTTAATCGTTATGGAAGTAGAATGATACCATATCAGCTTATCAATTAACTAAAAGCGTTTATTTTTCAGTGTGATAAACGGTTATTACAGAGTGGGGTACCAAAACGACGTATGTTAAAACCAAACAGAAAAAAATTACATAGTCCTCAGTACCAATCAATACATATATGCTACGTTGGCTTGTTCGCGCAGCGCCCAGAGTAGCATATTATATATTGGGGAATGGTACTATAAGACCAATGTATATATTTTACTATCTGTGCTTGCGTATACGTGTCACTAAATGTTTATATTTGTTCTTCACTTTTTGAACCATATATTATTGTCTTACAGACATTTTACGACCCGTCTAGGTGTTGATGCGTTTCTGCGTGTCAACATAATTACATAACCATGTATATTTGACAACATACATGTTTTTTCTGCTGTCTTTTGACCTATCTGGAAATTTGCACTTCGTCCTTAGAGGAGCTGGAAATCCGTTTTAAAAATACGTTTCCACGACCCAAGACAAATATATTGTTTTATACGATTTTAACTCCCTCCACCCAGGTATTACATCCAGTAGCGCAATGGTCGACAATATTTGCTTGGGCGGTTAGTTCTTTTACGTCTCAAATCTGAGACCTACCTCGTACCCCGGAAGGAGACTCCTTTCAGATCACCTTTTTCTTTTGACGTTGTCAATCCAACGCAACTATCTGTCCAAATAACCCGAACACGTGACAAACGACCTTTCACTTCCGATCAATTGTTCAGCTTTTTGGTGCAAACTTGATCGGTCACCGAGTTTTATGTATTGACATTTGTTATAATATATCAATACATAACGTTACGTCTCTTGTTTACTTCGCCAGTAAGATAGAGGGGCAGATAGAAACATAAATAAATTAATAGATACATAAATAATAGATAATTTACTAATCTGTTCGGCTATTACATAACAAGGTCATTTCAATGATACGCATTCATTCATTCATTTATATTAATCAAAAAATAATAATTGGCATTTGTTTTCCACATATTTTTGTTTGTAAGTCTCCATAATCTTTCTAGAAATCGCTTGCAAAAATACATAGGATACTTACAGGAGTTATCACGTAAATAATGTGAATATCCTTAATGAAAGCGTCTCTGAATTCGAATTTGATGCACGTAGATAATCAGTTCGAGTGATTAAGTACTTCATAGAGCAATCTTATCAACAAGTATATGGCGTGAAAATGTGGCAAATACTCATATTATTTCCGTTATGATGGTGATAAATAATAAGAAAATATGTTTATCTTCTCTTGATGAGAATCCGAATGTGTCGCTTTCCACGCGTTGGTGTCAATTCCAGGTGAAACCTTAATTATTTGGAAACATTTTCCGTATTTTCCGAAGTTTTCAGCGCATTTACGCGTTCAAACGCAATAATAGTTGCAAGAAAACATCACTTCAACGTTATATAATATGTTATAAAGAGATAAACAAAAACATATTCACACCTAGCGTCTACGAGTGTTAATGAAGCCTTTTGGAAACGTGTTACTCTCATCACGAGAGTATATACAATATACAAATACGTGGATACATATAGAAAAGGACTAATAAACATATATATATATATATATATATATATACGTATATATGCATGTGTGTATGTATACATATATGTATGATAACTTTGGTAAATATATATGGCTACACAGTAAATAAAATGTCGGCAATTAACGTTAATTTACAAATATATATCCAAAAGTTACTACTTGATTGGGCTCTATTGAAGTAAATACTGAAAATAAATACATAACATGTTATATAGATACATAAAATAATATATATATATATATATATAAATGTTTATATATTTAAAATGCAATAATCAATGGCCACGTGTTTCGTCGTTTACGATCCACAAGCAGAACTGAACCTTGCGAGGTTCGAAACAAGGACATCAGTTGAAAGGCTTAATTTCTATCAGTTATCTAACTCCTTCTAGTACTGAAATATACAGTGGATTTGTAGGTCGCATTTTTTATTTATATTTTATTTGCAGTAAATCTGTCTATATACCTATAAAATTAAAAGGCTACTTTTTCTATTATTAATATACTTGTACTTGCACGCATATATATATATATATATATATATATATATATATATATATATATATATATATATATATATATATATTAGTCCTCGCGCAAAAGAGCGGGACACAAAAGTTTTTAAATAATAATAATAATAATAATAATAATAATAATATAATAATAATAAAATAACAATTACAAAGACATTCGCTGGCGAGGACTACTATTTACCGTAACCAGTTGTACAGTCCTTTTGAAAATTTCATCTCTATTTTTCTCGTTATGTACTGAATATTTGTTAATGAAACCTATATGAAATATGTTCCTTATTAAATTTTAAAGATTTTATATTCTGAAAGAAGTTTAAACAAATTTAATCTAAAAATGTTATTTTAATGTTTTTGTAATACAGGTCTGAATAATGAGAATATTTGAATATTTTAACAAAGAGAAGGCTGCAAAAATGGTTGTAGTATGAGCAGAAATATACACTGAAATTGAGAGAATATTCAGACCTGTAATGATACAAGAGGGGTTTCAAAAAGCGAGTTCTCGTGTGAGGAAAAATAGAAACTGAAATAGAGAGAAGGAGAGTTTTAAAATATAATCTTAAAAATATAAGATACAAGCTAGAAAAGAATTTCATCCAAGCCATGAAAATTGTTAAACTTACTGTTTTTACTATATTCTTTACAAATAAAGGTACACGATTCAATTTGAAATTTATTTATCTTCAAAATGCACGTTTATAAATTTTACAAAGTAAGGTATAAATATTTAATTTCAATTGAATAAAAAAATTACCTTGGATTTATTTTATGTAACACAAATTCTAACAAAAAAATAAAAAATAAAAATAAAATAAAAAATATATATATATATATATGAATACTAAAAAAGAAAGAAATGCATATATATATATATTAATCGAAGTATAGAGAATAAATAAATAATACGATACTCATAACAACAGCATGATAGAAAAACACTTATATAAAAAGAAAGTAAAAAAAATTAAGTCCAATATAAAACATATATAATAACAATAATAATAATAATAATAATAATAATAATGATAATAATAATACATCTAAAAGAGATAAAATAAGGTCTTAAACTGCTATCTTCCCCCCCACACACAACAGGTCACGTGAATCTTCACTGAGATACTATTATTGTAAAGAATTAAGCCCCTTGTCTGCATAATAATAACGATAACAATCATAATAATAATAATAACGATAACAATACCAATAACAGTAATAATAATAATAATAATACTAATAATAAAAATAATAATAAATTATAAAATATTGTATAAAATAAAGGAAAAAAATTATATATATATATATATATATATATATATATATAACCAAAGCTTAGAACAGAATTAATCAAAAAAATAATTAAGTAAAATAAAATTACCCCCAACTGACCCTGCCCTGTTTCTCCAGTCCAGTCGCGTTCTTTTCCGCCACCTTGAATCCACTTTTGTCTTTTGAAAAAAAGAGAGGTCCCTTTCTCTCGAAATTAATCAAAGTTCCATATCACCCACGGACTTTATATACGCCGGACATACCGGCAACTTGGTTATAAATAATTATACGTTGAGGTGAGGAAAGATAGACGAATAAATGCTAGACACTCCTCTACTCAAGCAGACCCCTCTACATTTGTTTGTATTTCTTTCTTTACTTTCATATTCCGGTCTTTCCCCGCATTGTCTTTGGCTTTAAAAAAATCTCTCTCTCTCTCTCTCTGTCTCTCTCTCTCTCTGTCTCTCTCTCTCTCTCTGTATATATATATATATATATATATATATATATATATACAAGCTTGCAAAGCATTTCATCCAATGTATGAAAATTGTTAAACAAAATGTTTTTACTATAGGCTTTAAAAATAAAGGTACAAGATTCATTGATTTTCCAACATACTCCTCTATCTATCAGATTTTGGTCTACAAACATGAAATTCCACATATAGGGTCTCCGAACCCATGCGAAATTTTATATTTGTGTTTTCTCCATATAGGTTTTTAGGGTGCTGAAATCGAAAAATGAGTTTAAAATTCTAGAAAACGGGTAATTCCTAAGATATAAAAGAAATTATTATTTGTAAATGGGGGATCCATTTTCTATATTAATTTAACGTAAAATAGACACCCGTTTATGGTCACCTTTTCTTTGGAGATGTCTGTATGTTTTTTTTTGGGGGGGGAGGGTTTATTGTTTCTTGCATTAATAACTTCTTTTCCACAGGTTTTCAGGTAAGGCAAAAACGAATATCGCATTTCAATTTTCTGCAAATAAGTATTTTTTCCGGATATTAAATAAAATCTGCACATGTTTAAGCGTACAAGAATGCTCACCACTTATAGCATAAATAATTGTATTGTGTAATACTTGGAAAATACTTATTTGTGGAAAATTTACATGCGATATTCGTTTTGATCACAGCCGAAACAAGTTTTTTAAAGTAGGTTTTGTGTTGGTCTACTAGGCGACAATAACCAAATTAACATGACGTCTACAAAAAAAAAAAAAAAAAAAAGAAATAGATGCTCCCTCCTCCAAAAATGTTTCTATAAAGTGGATGTTCATTTTACATCAGATTAATATAGAAAAGTGATCCCCACTTTTTTAAACTATATTTTTTCATATCAAGGAAAATGCTCGTTTCTTGGAATTTTGAACATTATTTTCCTTTTCAGCACCATCGATCGTAACTATAAAGTCTTTTTTGCAGTGTTGAAAGATCGTGCATTTGAAACATACAATGAATTTAATTACTTTTTATGAGACCATTCTGTACTTTCACATATCAATTTTATAAACAAAATGAACCCCAAAATATGACAAATTCACTTTCTTTTGTGTGTGTGGGGGGAGGGGTTACATTAGAAATATTAAATGACGAAAAATTTAATTTAATTGTTTTTGGAATTAATTTTTGGTTTTTTTTTTTTTTTTTGCAATCGCATGGGAATTCACTGCTATTTTTATTGAAACAAAAGTTGTAATGATTTATTTGTAATTATTTTGAGGGGGGTCTTTCCAGTGCTCAATATCTCGAAAATAGTTCCTTTTTTTTGTAGGCCTTCTGCCGAAACATCTGGTGGAGAGGGTATCGCGTACTTCTTTTTTATGGGGGGGGGCGATTACATTTACATGTTTTCACCCATGGCGAAAATGATTAGTATGCAGGTGTGTTTCGCACGGAACTTCATGTTCACCCAGGCAACGCTTAGTAGTAATGCTAGTATATTTATATATAAGTTTCTTTCAGCCATAGTCGATTAAGAAACTAAAACTTATGAAGACTTCTGGATAAAATTATGGAAGAAATGGCAGATCATAACAATCAAACGACAGTCACTCGGAAAAATATATAAGCGTAGCAGACAAAATAACAGTCATGCTATCGTATTATTATAATTTACTAGCAGGCTGGCCAGCATTGTCCGGTAGTAAAATACGCTTACATATCATATTTTGATTCATGCAGATTTCGTATTTATTATCACATTATATGAAGCCCAATATATAGTAATGATTAAAAAAAAATGACTCGAAACAAAAACGTTTAGTTTACGATTTACGTTTTACTCTTACGTTTATACCAGGTAGCTAGGACTATTTTTATTGGGGCCGGGATGCGGGCTCTATTTGGTCTTTATCACGGCAAGTCCCACTTATAAACCCTGACGATCCTTTTGAGACAGTTCTTATATAGCCGCACTGAAGAACAACTCTGTTTGTGGTTGACTACAACATGCTACCGTTCTTGGATTGAGGATAAACGAAAAATGCCCTTTATTTAAACAACTGGCGATTTAGATGTTTGACAAGTTTATCGTTCCTGCTCTTGATGTTATAAGTCTTCACTTTAGTTAAGACAATCGAATTTCTATTCTAGATAGAGCTTATTTAGCAACGCTGAATAACTATAACATAAGGAAAGAACATTTCTGAATACGACTATCTAATATGTTACGCCTTGGATTAAAAGCGTTATATTCGTGTGGTTATCAAGCCGCCCCACATTGATATTTATATTTTACCGAAATGCTTGTCGTGAAAACGGGAACGATACGACTAACATTTGCATACACAAGATAAGATGACTGAGAGAGGAAACAAACACAAAGCAATAATTATATAGTCAAATTTTATATTATAATAAACACGTTCAAAATCAAAGTAAACCACTACAACGGTATTGCTACTTCTCATAAAAATAACGTTTAAGCGATAATTTTAAAACTAAGTAAATTCGTGTGGGAATAATTTTTTCTTTCTTTTTGGCCGATCATTTCTTTTGGATTTCAATTTAAGAGCACCATCAGAGATATATATTTTGAAATTAAAATTTAAGTGTTGAATTTCCCTCGCATGCAATAATATGTAACACTTTATATATATATATATATATATATACATACGTATATATATATATGTGTGTGTGCGTGTATGTAACACCATATATATGTATATACTATATATATATATACACATATATATGTAAAACTATATAAATATATATATATATATATATGAGGTTTCTTATATGACTTTCCAGAATTGTTTTTGTATTTGCATTTAAAATTGTCGCAGACTCTTGAAAATTCAGTATGTTATTGCTATACGTCATCTGTTATAACTGACTATTTTTTATGGTTTTAGGTTCAAGTAACAGCTAAAGCACACATTGGAATACAGCTAATACTGAAACTTGAATTGCACAGCTCGTGAATTTCAAAAATGCAATCTGGACGTGAAAGAACTGTACTTCAAAAATCTGTTTAAACTTGGAAAAATGTCACAGAAACGTATTGCTTTTAGACAATCTTGTATGAATCTAGCATCAGTTTCTGTCATAAAGGATTTAATAAGGCAGACAGTATGCGAGGGATGGTTAGATGCATGGGAGTAGTAAAGAAGTTAGACCGTCAGAGGTAATTGCCTAAATAAAAGAAAAATCATGAATAAGGACCATCGTGTGTCTATAGAGACAATGAGTGGAAACTTTGAGGTCAGCGTGGGAACTGTGCACAAAATTAGTCGCGATAAACTGAAGATCCGAAAGATTTGCGCCAAGATTGTCCCAAGGGTGCTCAGAGGAGATCAGAAAGAAAAATGTTGTCATGACGAAGATAGCCATCAAGACACTTCTCTGCCCTCCTTATAGTTCAGGCCTTGCTCTCCATGGCTTTTGTTTTTCCCTAAGCTCAAGGAAAACCTTAGAGGACGTTGGTGTGAGGCAATTGATGAATAAAATAAGCTGTGATGGGAGTCATTGACACGCTCACACAAGAAGATTCTATGAAGCCTTCCGGAAGTTGTTTGAACGGTACAAAAAGTTCTTTGCGACCGGATGAGATCACCTTGAAGGTAAGTAGAATTTCCTGTGTGTACTATCAATAAAAAGTGCCCATACAAAAAACCCCGGAAAATTATTGAAGGATCTTCGTATGAATATATTTTATTCCATTTCATTTAAAACAGAGCAAAGTGCCACTTTGATGTAGTGGGCTACTATCGGGGCTATAAGTTGCAGGGAGACTATGTAGGGAGTTTAGCAGGAAAGTATCTGTTCAAATTACACTTTAACTTCCGCATGTCAGTACAGTTGGGGAAGCAGTAACCCGAAAGAAAGTTTCAAAGTCTAGCATTTTTGGGAAAGTACTAATAGAGTAGAAAGCCTTCTCACATCTAGGGATCTCTACTGTGTAGGGTGGGATTTTGCTGCTTGTCTTGGGTATTTACGTCGATGGGGTACAAGCGCTTGTAGTTCTTCGGAGAATCTATCATTGAAATACTTGTAGAACAGGCACAGGGATACAATATTTCGTAGATGAGACAGATGCACTGAGATCCTCCAATGCTTTTTTTAATTATTTTGTTGGAGTTCTTAGGACCATTATCCGTTAAAAGCAGCAGTGGTGCCCCGAATCTGGTAAAAATCACGTCAATCAACAGATGCACCAGTGTTTTTGCTTTCTTATTCGGAACCGCAAAAGCCTCTGGCCAACCACTGAACATATCTATAAAAGTCTATAAAAGTCACCATGTATTGGTTGCCTGATAGAAATTTTGCATAAGGCCCGGAAATATCTAACGCTAGTTTAGCGAAATGAAAAGGAGGAAAATCATTTTCCTGCATTTGAGGTTGCTGTTTCCTCAAATTTCTGGTTTTGCGCGGAATACATTTACCTATGTATTCGTTTACTTGTTTAAATAAACCAGGCCAGAAATATTTTTGCTTAATACGTTTTTTTCCGCGCCCATATGAGCATTATCATCATGGTATTAAACTGACACCCTGTTTCTTAGATGCGACGGAATACATAGTCTAATATATCGTTTGTCGTCGGGTTGCAACAAGTAATATACTATATCGTCCATTATTATGTACTTCTGTTTCATCTTGTACGCTTTACCGCCTTTCATTCGCATTTTTAAATCCCCAATCTCTCTATCTGCTTCCTGTTCCTTAAATACATCTTAATCCGATAATGTAGGGCGCTCGTGTGCTACCGATGTGTCTTCAGCATCCTTATGTGATGCAAACTCTTTTCACTCAAAATGATTTGCGTTTATTGCACTCACCGTATTTATGTCTATATCTACTGGGGGATCATCATTGTCCTGCCTCGAATCCACAGCGCGTGACAAGAGATCCGCACGGACGTTGTCTTTCCCCTTCAGGTACTGTGTGGTGCAATTATAGTACCTAAAGGGGAGAGACACATCGGTAGCACATTACGGCCATTTTCACATCTTTATCTCTGAGGCTTTCTATAAAAAATCCTAGAACTTGTTTTTTTACTAATTCATTACCTGCATCTATCGCTCCTTCTGCTAATCTCACTATTTTCTGCATATAGTCTTGAATAGTTTCTTCTCTACCCTGTCTTACATAAGCTAATTCTACTATGTTTTTGTTGGGATTTGGGACTATTACATAATAGTCTTCTAAGGCTCTTTTTTAATTGCAGCCAAGTTAAACCTTCATTATTTGCTATTAATCCATTAAGGAAGAGTCCAACGGGCCCCCTAGCGGTCAATAGTGCTCCCAGGCATTTTTCTTTATCCGCAGCATCGACTATTCTAAAATATCTTTCTATATCCCCCAAGCACACCCTATATCCACCAACCCTTCTATTTTCTAAAGTTGTTATACTCTTTAGAAGGGAATCACCTCGAAAAGTTTTGGAGATGGCCCCCACCGCGTTCCTAAGCGCCATGGTTAAGCCCTGTACGAAATTCCGGAAAAAATTGCTGTTCCTTCTTTTCTCAACAAACAAAAAAACAACAACGTAAGACGAGAAAACAAAAGTCAATTAAAAAAAAAAATGTTTTCCTTTTGTTTAATAATTTTGTAGAACAATCACGAATTTCCTTCTTTTTTAACGAAAGCCTGAAGTCTTTTTTACGTATATATGTATGTATATATATATATATATATATATATATATATATATATATATATATATATATATATATATATATATAACCTCAGAGCAGAAACAAGTAAAGAAAAAAATCGGATTCGACTTACAACTTTGTTTTTTCTTTATGCTTGTTTTTTTTCTGCAAAATGAAAGTTTTTATTTGTTTTTTTTTTTCTGTCTTTTTTTTTAATATTATGTCCATGTAAATTATTTTTTCAAACTGGCAGTCTTTGATTTGGTTTTTTTTTTCAATATTCTGTCAGTGGTAATAAGTTTTTTTTAAGGACCCTTTTGGTGTGTTTCGGTGTTTCGTGGTAATGTTTGTGTATTTTTAAAATTTATTCTTGTTGAATAAAAGTGGTCACGGTAACCAAATCATATGTATATTACAAATATGTCTGGCTAGTGATCATCTAGCGATTAAATGGACAGTTCTTTAATTTATCAATGAATACGAGACAATTTGCTTATAAAAAAGATTTAATTTATTTTACGATATATTTAACATACACACTTTAACACAATGAAGGGGTGGGGTTGTGGTAGGGGTGGGCGCAAGCTGTCCGTCTCTCAGAGGGTCTGCCTCTTGCTTTGTTCCTCTCCTCTTTTTATGGATATCACTTCGACCTCTTAACCTATTTTCTTTGCCACTAGTTACTACACTTTTACTGGTTTTCGGTCGTACCCATGACCGATTGACGTCATGAATCCAGGTCGCTACAAGTCCAGGGATTCCATTGTTTATTTTCGTTTGAATAGATGTAGCTTATGTCACCTTTCCTGGAATCCATTGTTCTTCCTACTTGGCTGGGCATTATTCCGCTCGCACTTCTCCTTAACATCTTTAGCGATGGATATTAGTGATGTAGATTTCTTGTAATTATTGAAAGAAAACACGCGTAGTTTTAGCTGCACTGAATGAAACTGTCTATTTTTGTTCCCATTCCACTAGAGATTGAAGGTCTTCCTCTAGTGTTTATGTAATTTCCTTTGATATGTGTTCATTTGTTTTTCTTTCGTGCGTGTTATACAGTGTGGTGTTATTAGCAAATACATCCATCTCAGAGAATATTTTATCAGGGAGACAATTTATGAATATTATGAATAATTAAGGTGCAAGTATAGACCCCTGAACTACTTCCAAATTAATGTAGCATTGTTTAGATGAACGACCGTCGCCGAAAACTTTAGTCTTCTTTTATTAAAGAAAGATATAATTATGTTAATATTCGTCTAGTGATACCGTATATTCTGATTTTTCCCCAGAAGACCATAGTGCCATAACTTGTCAAAAGCCTTAGAAATATCCAGGGCTACCGCTCGTGCCACCCTTGCTTTGTCCATGTGTTCCAGATTATAGTTAAGATATCTGCTGTAGAACAGACTTGCTTAAATCCGTATGGTTGGTTACTTTGAAGGTTAGCAGTTTACGGTGATGGACTAGAGCTTGGTTAATTATGGACTCAAATAATTTAGTGAAAAGCGAGAGAAGGATACTGGGGGATAATTTAATGGGTCAGTGCTTTCGCCAAATTTCTTATTAACTGGTACCACATAAGCAGATTTTCAGCAGATTTTCAGCAAAGCAAGATTCGTTAAGTCATTTGTTGTAAAGCTTGGAGAGGACTGGTGGAATTTCAGCGAAACATTTCTTTTTTAACACTGTAAGAAAAAGATCAGGTCCACATGCTTTTGAGGTGTCTAGGATTTTTATGATATCATGCGTGCTTTTCAGATCATCTAGTCTGTCGTCTGCCCGCACAGGGGAGTCAAGGAGGGAGTAGTTTCTCGGATCCAATGTGGAGTTTGAGGCAAACCGACGGGCAAGCATGTTAACCCTCTCGATTTTTGTGCAAAGAACCTCATGATTATTGGATAGTGGGGAAATACACTATTGTATGTTTTCCAAAAGATACCGGGTTTTTAATTTCTGTGCTTCGATGGGGTATGGTGGTTTGGGTATATTATCTATTAGCTGTCGCTTTTTCTTTCTTACAATTACTTCTAGCTTCTTTAAACTTTGGTCTGTTTTTACTGGACTTATGCCAGTTAAATCTGCGGTATGCATGCTGCCTTTGAGCAATTGCAGCTGCACAAGTAAAAGTAAACCATTGGGGAGAGAGGGGTTTTCTATAGAATTTTCGCGTTGGAACATGTACCTTAATTGTCATTATGGGCCATTCAGGGGTTTAATTTGCGCGCTGTTATCAGGAAGAGAAAATATTATTTTCAATGGGCCATCTCTGATGAGATCGCTGAGGGCTTCCTAGTCTGCCTTCTTATAATACCTTAGCGTTTTGAACAATGACTTTGCAGTTTTGGATCGAGAATTTACGGCGTAATTGGTATCTCGAGTGGGCTATAAGCATTCGGTACACGATATTGGGAACTGTTTTCAGAAATAGATCTAGAAGTGGAGCGGGTAAATCTTGCTGATCCGGAAAAGATGTGTATGATCTGCGTCTGTATAAGCAATGTAATCCAAGCCTGTTGTAGAATTTGAAGTAACCAAACACATGTACTTGTGCGCTAGTATCGAGGAAAAGTGCTGTATTTATGCTGTCAAAGACTTGGTTTAGTAGGGTACAGTCTTTGTTTGAGGGAAATCGGTACAGAAAATAAAATTAGTGTTTCGAATATAGACTCCAAGTCTCTGCCTATGTCTGTCTGCGTCCTTATTGCAGAGTGAGGGATAACCAAGGATGTAAAAGTGGTTAGAAGGGATGGAGGAGTGAAGGTTATATAAACTTACCGCTAAGATATTCAGGGTGTTTGCCAGAAAAAATGATTCAACATTATCTAAATTATTTCTAAGCCCGCGGAAATTCGCGAATGCAAGCCTCGACGAAAGAGGCAAATTGGGTTTCATTGAGTTTAAACGTGGTTTAATCGTAAATTTTTATTGCACTGCCTTTTTATTTAATTGAAAAGTTCAATTTTTAGGATGAGAGGTGGTGGACAAGTGGTTTTGCAGAATATCAAACAGGCAACACAGACTATTAGCCGACCCTTCATCTACAGGATTTTTGACTCAGGAAAGCCCACCGGAGATTGGCGCAGGGTCACTTTTTCATGCGCAACATCACACTATAATCATCCCGATATAAGAGATAATGGTGCAGTCGTTCTAAGCGCTAAGGAAGAGTTAGAGCCTCTGTACTATCAGTCGAAAACAGCAGCCAGAAACTATCAATAAGTTACCATTAACGGATCTGACAAAAACCAAACCAATTTACTTGCCTTAGTATGAATTGTACTCTAGCACTCCCACAGTATCCAAATCTAGGAGACGGAATGTGGTGGGAGCGAGGAACGGCGTTCATCGCCCTTGTCAGGAAATAAGGCCGACTGGGTGTTTCTTTTGAGTCCCTGTTATCGCATCTCTGCGGCTGCGCTACGTATTCTATTAAATATTTTCCCAGAATGTCTCAAATGTCATTTTCCACGCTCACTACCTCGATTGAAAGTATGAATTGTATTTTAAAACACTTTTAGACATGATGACATAAAAGTCTGCCAAACGTCACTTTTATATTTTTATATTCAACTAGCCTGGGTGCCCAGCGTTCCCGGGTGTTTGTGTGTGGTGAGCCCAAAAAATGAAGTTGTAGTATGCAGGCAGGCAAGCTCGACCCCGTGACGCGAAGGCGAAAAAGAAAGTGGATTGTGTGTAAGGATGTTGGTTGAGAGGGGTAGTAGACAGGCAGTCTCGAACCCGTACCGCGAAGGGGCAAGAGAACGTGAAAAATAATGTGACGCGTTAGCGGTTGCGCCTATCGCAAAACCGGAAGTGGCGTAGGTTTAAATTAAAGCTAGGCAATCGAAAACAGGCGATAACTTTTGAAAATATCGGCGAAAAAGCGACCCCTCCTTGTAGAAAAGTGCGCAGTTGAGAGTTAGGACATTAATGTTTTTAGCCAAATCTTCTATATTTGTCGTCCGAATAGTCGGGCTTAAAAACTATACCAATCTCGTTTCAATCTCTCGCCTCTGTCGAAGGTTTTTGGCACACATGCAAACATACATACATCCACACACCAACAGACAGGTGAGATTTATGTAATAGATCCAATGGAAATTATTCCACAGTTTGTCAAGATCAAGTTTTAAATAGAATTGTTATGAGCTTTTCTCTCTCTCTCTCTCTCTCTCTCTCTCTATATATATATATATATATATATATATATACATATATATATATATATATATCATTCCTTAATTGGAATTCGTTTTGAGATGAGCATTATATATATATTAATTTATTTTTATTTCGGACTATTAGTCTCATCTTTAATAGTTGAGTTGTTGTTTATTCATCTTATATTGGTTTGGTTATACACAACGTTTCGGCCAACTATTCCTCTGGCCTTCGTCAGGTGGTAACCGCGACGGATAGGTTTACTTTGCCAAAATGTGGTGAGACAACAACAACTAAAACGAAGGCCAAAGGAATAGTTGGCCGAAACGTTGTAAACAAACCAATAAAAGATGAAAAAACAACAACTAATAAAGATGAGAATAATAGTCCGAAATAAAAATAAATTAATAAATTTTCTATATATATTTTAGATGTCTACGTATATATTGTATTACGTTTAATCTGTCATATTTTTCTAGTTTTTTCCTCTCTTGAAGAAAAAGGAAACGTTTATTCAGAAGCACATCATAAAACCCTATCAAATGATACCAAAAAGACTGCTTTGGCATTTTTGGGGCTAAAATGTACTTTTTATAGTACATAGCTCGAGAATCCACCATTTTATTTTGTACATTATCTCAGAAAGAGCTTCATTAAGTAACGTTCAAAACAGAATGTTCGTCTTGTTCAAAATAGGAGAATGTTTAATGGTGACGTCACGGCAGAAACAAAAGTATATATGGATACTATAAAGAAATGAGAGTTAGAGTTATTTCCTCTGCTTTGTACCCGGTTTCATTTTCGGCTGAAACTGCTCACAGCGTAGATTTGTTCCCGATAAACGTTACACGTATATCTGTTACGCTTATGGTTTAATGTCATTTTTCCATGAACGAAAAGATCACTGTATACATCTATTTTAGATACATTTCAAATATAGTCATAAACGAGTTCTGTTGGTTGATATTTCACACCGCGTTCAAAATAACATGTTTGTTTAGAAGACATTCACTTTAGTCTACCAAGCTTGTCTGAAATAACATACTAGCCTATCTGTTATGTTAAGTTCGGAATAGCATTTTCATATTTCTCTCACGTTTACGTTTGAAATAGAATGTGCATGGCTAAATGCGCAGCGTATCAAATAATATTTAGTAACTTTTATATATTTTCGTTGATTTTTTTAGCTATTCCCCTATCCTATTATCCTATTTTTTAAAAAAATTATTTTTGCTTTTCAGAAGAATGTATTTTTTCTTCGATTTCTTATTGATTTTCATCAACCTTGGAATTGGTTTTCTGTTTTTAATTCAATTAATTACTTTGTATTTAGTTATTATTTTGTTTCAGTTTATTGATTCCGCTATTCTTCCTGTTATTTGCGGGGGAAAAAAACTATTGTGCTTCAAAAAACTACTGTGCTTCAAGCAAGTAAAACGCATACCCTTCGTTTTTTTCTGTTAATTTCACTATTTTTTTTATATGATTACTGAACGTTACTTTTTTATTCAGTAAAAAAAAAGCATCGATTAGAAAGTTTACGAGACGTTTATTTAAAGATTTTGTATTTTGACGGAGAGAAAACAAGATTTCTCTCCAAAAGATTTCTACATTTATTTGTCATCGAGTAAGTTGCGATTAGTAATTTCTATTATTCCGATTATCGTTCCATCTTTTGTGTTATTCTTTGTTATCCAAATATAAGTAGTGAGAAATCACATCTAAAATAAAACAAAATTTGGGTTAATGCGCCTAAAATTCGTGCACAAATTGGTAACATGTGGCACGACAAAAGGGAAGAGTAATATATTTTCTTTGCAGTGACAGTTTTCATAGATTGGAATTTCAATTCAAGTACAAAAGATTCTTAATAATAAAATAAATAATTATTTTAGACTTCCCTTCCGAACATGATTGACGAAACCAGAATAAATTACCTCGTGGATTACATAAACGGTTCTGTCGGAATTCTGTGCAAAGTAAATATTTCCTGATTCTAATGTCTCCACATAAAATGCTTGATTACGTATTTTCTGTAAAACAAATGCACTTCACGTAAGTGAAGTGGTCCAGATGCGTTTCCATCCAGCGCCCTGTAAATAATGGATAGATTTTACACTCTTCCGAGTTAAGTTTACCATTACTATAATATGAAAGGTTATGGAAACAAAAGGCTACATTCCAAAGAGTTGTTTTAAAAATTTACATTTGTATTAAATTAGGCTTTAAATACATGGTTATTATCAGACAAGAGCAAAAAATGCCATTAAATTGTACAAAAAGTGCATGAAAAGTGTATGAAAACATTCAACAATCAAACATAATAATGAGTTCTACCTTCAATGCTTTTGATGACTTCAAAAATTCTTTGAGGCATGCTAGAAATATGGGTTTTCATTAAGGTACGGGAGATCCTGATCCAGTTTCTGAAGATGGCTTCACAATGACTTCCTATTCCAGTTTCTGAAGATGCCTTCACGAACGCCGGATATCCTGCTCCAGTTTCTCAATATGTCTTCATAACATTTTTTGTTTAATATTGTTTGCCATTTCGATAAACCTCTCTTGTCATCCATCCCCAAACATTTTCCATTGGGGTCAAGTCAGATGAGCATGTACGATGTCCAAAGAGATAGACTCCATTTACTTGTAGAAAGCTCAAGGTCCATCTTGCAGTGTGGATCGCGGCATTATCCGGTTGGAATAACCATCCATCCCAACACAAACGATGACCCTCCATCATCAAAGATGCTTTTTATAGCATGCTAACATAACCAGATGCTGTCTGACGACCCTGCACTACCTGGAGCTCCATTGTTTCTCTGTAAGAAAGGCACCCCATAGTATTACAAACCTTCCACCACTATGACGCGTGGAAAAAATTCAAGCGGCATGTGTTTGTCATGCCAATATCGCTGGAAGCCACGAGGACCATCTAAATTGAATGTTTTCTCATTAGAAAACAGGACTTTCTTCCATTTCTCAATGTTCCAGGTTTGGTATTTACGACCAAATCTTAAGCGGTCCACTTTGTGACGTGGAAGCAATCGAGGAATTTGTTTACGTTTTTATTTACCATGCCTTTTTCTTGTAAGAGTCGTCTGATGATTATTGAACTGCAATCCGCATCTATACGCGTCTTAATTTTACTAGCAGAAAGTCCTCTGTCATTCATAACAACATTTCTGATTCTCCTACTAAATGTAGGAGAAATTTCGGGGGGCATACCAAAGGATTTTTATTTTCCATAATTCTTTAGAAAGTTGCAAATGACAATTTTACTGCGATTTACCTTAGCTGTTATCGTTCGTTGTGACAAACTTACTACTGGAATTCTTGCATTCGGGAGCGCTCAACTTTGGTTGGTATTCTTGCTTTAGGCATGGTAACACCGTTACAGAGTGAGTGGTAATCTCCAACTGAACTAAAACATTAGAATTACCATGAATGTAAGAATTTATACATTTGGTCTTATAATTTTGATAATGTGTAAAAAGCTTAAGAATGAACATTTTTAAATAAAATTTTTAGAATGTACGTTTTTGTTTCCATAACCTTTTAGATTGTAGTATTAGTAACCTTAAGTCAGAAGAGTTTAAAACCTATTCTAAAAAAAGTTTATTTTTAATAATTTTTATGTGGTCCTCAATTTTCGATCAGCGGTATATATATATATATATATATATATATATATATATATATATATATATAGAGAGAGAGAGAGAGAGAGGGAGAGAGAGAAATAAAAAGGAACAAACCGTATTATGTGTTCATCAACGTTTCGTCTTCATTTCGAGACTTCCTTTGTATGAATGAGATTAAGAAACAAAAATACCAGTACAAAATATTTGAAAATGTTTCACGTGAAAATGTGTGACGCTTTTCTATTTCAGAAAAACGGAAAAAGACGTTGGCAATTCAAAAACGAGGGAGGGGCTTGCGCTGTTAAAGAAAGGGAAATTTTAGTGACGTCATATAGTCGTTAATGTAATTTTAACAGATATGAACGCAGTTAATATTCTTACTGGAGAGAAATATATCTGTTGAAATTCAAATATAGGTTTGTAACAGAAATGAAATGAGTTTTATGTAATTTATTGATTGAGATTGTATGTATTAATTATTATAGGGGGTGTTTGAATGGTGTGAGAGGGTTAACCTGTATCTACAGTTAAATTATATTCTTTTAATAAAGGTTTACTTATTAATGGCGCTATGTTATTGAAACCTGCACGTTGTTTAATTGTGCTTTCATTTGCGACAAGCGCAGATTCAAGAAGTCTCCGGCGCGGTTTATTTGAAATAAATTTAACTACTTTTGTTTGTCTAAAGTCAAAGGTGTGATTATGCTGCAATAAATGAGAGAATAATGCACTTAACCCCACTACTGGGCACTATCAGCACCTCCCACATAAATAATTCCGGAGATTTACTCAACAAAATAAAAAAACATTAATGTACAAAACAAAACTATACACAGCTTAGATATGACATCATTATATACTAATGTGCCCATTAAAAATGCTTGAATTTACTTAAACACTTTAAAAAATCTAACATTAGCTTACCTTTTTACTCCCGACACTCTTATAAAAATCATTAGACTTATAACTAACATGACTTATTTTCACTTCAATAACAATTTCTAAAAACAAAATGTTGGTCTTGATATGGGTAACCCTCTTAGTGAAGTATTAGCTTGCCTTTTCTTAGAATTCCTAGAATCTGGTCCTTTCAAATTCAGATTACCTCCAAACACAGAGTATTTTAGATACTTTGACGACATTCTAATTTTCTTCCTGAAAACACGCACATAGATAACATTAAATACAAATTAGACTCAGTCGAACCTCCATAAAGTTTTCCTATGAAACAGAAAACATTAACTCATTACCTTTTCTAGAAATACTTATAATAAAATCCAATAATAAACTATCCTTCAAAGTTCACCGCAAAACTACATACAAAAATGATTACATGCATTTCTATTCACACCATAATAATAAAATAAAAACAGGGATGATAATTGGTTTCTTCTTATGCGCTTTCAGAATTTGTAGTCCTGAATATCTGGACGAAGAATTCAAATACCTCGCAAAAATTTTGAAAATCTTGCAATATCCGACATATTTCATATTGAATGCTAAGAGAACAGACACACAAATATTTTCCAGAATAAATAATAAAAAATTATATACACCAGACTTCTCCCATGAACACATCTTCTTTTACCTACACATACCAATAATGTAATAATCTGTAACACACTAAACAAACTAAAAATTCCTATCGTACAAACCACATCACTAACCGTAAGACAAATATTAAGAACTAAGAAACATCTCCAAAACAGACCAGTTTCCAATGGAGGTATATATACTATTCTTTGCCAAAATTGCCATTAGAAATACGCTGGTGAAACCCAGCGTAAATTGGAAAAAAAGCTCAATGAACATAAAAAAAGATATAAAAAATAGATATCCTCTGAGTGCATTATTCTCTCATTTAATCCAGCATAATCACACCTTTGACTTTAGACAAACCAAAGTAGTTAAATTTATTTCAAATAAACCGCGCCGGAGACTTCTTGAATCTGCGCTTGTCGCAAATTCAATCACAATTAAACAACGTGCAGGTTTCAATAACATAGCGCCATTAATAAGTAAACTTTTATTAAAAGAACATAATTTAACTGTAGACACAGGTTAACTCTCACACACCATTCAAACACCCCCTATAATAATTAATACATACAATCTCAATTAATAAATTACATAACACTCATTTCATTTCTGTTACAAACCTATATTTGAATTTCAACAGATATATTTCTCTCCAGTAATAATATTAACTGCGTTCATATCTGTTAAAATTACATTAACGACTATACGACGTCACTAAAATTTCTCTCTCTTAAACAGCGCAACCCTCCTCCTTTTTGAATTTCCAACGTCTTTTTCCATTTTTCTGAAATAGAACAGCGTTACACTTTGCACGTGAAACATTTTCAAATATTTTGTACTGGTATTTTTGTTTTTTGATCTCATTCATCCAGAGGAATCTCGAAATAAAGACGAAACTTTGATGAACACATAATACGGTTTGTTCCCTTTTGTTTCTCTATTTGGTTGGAATACTATTTCCATATTTCTCATTATATATATATATATATATATATATATATATATATATATATATATATCGTACTCACCTTACAAAGCCGGTTGAGTACTTCTGAATCATTTCGTATAAACTTAATCCGCAAAGATTTGTTTTTTAACGACTGCTGTTGTGTTTTATAATACGTTCTAACACTTTGCCAATGGAAAGATGAAGTCCGTAACAAACATTTGACGATACATTATAATTTAATAGTTCACTCACAATCTCCTTGGCGATTCCATAATCGACGTTAGCAATTATGTATCTTCCTATTCCATCCGACTGGTTATGAGCAAGAATAGGTAAACTTTATTCTCGTTGAGAAGAGTTGCGAGCCTAAGCAAATATTATTCAGCTTCTAGGCGCCTCTTTACTTAACGATTTGCTAAAATCTACTCTTCAATTACTTGAGCCGACCACTCAATACTGTTGTAGTTGGCGGCAATAGCAATTGTCTGCGATTATATCGTAAAGATGTCGGGGCTACACGTTGTATGAAATAAGCATTGCCTTGAATTGCGCGCCACCAAGAACGTGGCGCATTCAGAATTAGTTAGACTTACGGTCATGTAAATGTCTGATGAACTAAATTGTAAGAACAAGAAGACGACGATTGTTCATTATGTAGTCATGCATAAGATTCTGTATATAATTTGTATTTCTTAGTAAAATATTAGACCATTTGTCTTCAAATGTTATGTTCAAATAATGTCGCGACTAAATCATTACTTCCACTAATGAAGTTTATGGATAAGATAAAAGTGCGTAGTAAATCTAATTGAGAGATAAATCCTTATTTTTAATTTATTTTTGTGTATTTATATGAAGGAAAAGCAACCGATAGTAAAAATACACTGGTTTAAGCATTTAATAAATTAATTTGTATTGTCTTATATATCAAGTAGAGTGAGATTTTTCCCTATAACTTTAACCGGGAGTTTTTTTTTGCCAAAAGTTATATAAACAAATAGGGTTAGTCAGTCAATTAAAAAGAACATCGTTAGTATTCTAAAAGTATTTTCAATTGACACAAAATATTTTATCCAATCATATTCGTACTTGTTGTTTTGATGGATAGGATCGGATGGAATGTACCTCTATTAGTTACAAATCATTTTCCTGCCATCCAAACAGTTGAATATATATAAAGTAAGCGACACATTTTACTCTGCAGAATACGAATATTATCATTATGTTTAAAATTTTTTTTCATTAACTGATATGAATATATTTGTATTATCTTAGATATTTATATCATTGATGACATGTGATCATAATTACTTCATTTGTTGAACTGTACTTTGTCAAACTAAATAATAATACAAAATTCATGTGACCCACGCGTTTGTTTTTTTTTGCCAGTATTTAAAAAAATAATAACTGTAATACTTCAAATTGTAAAAGCATTAAAAGAAACCCTATATCTTTCATAAACATTTGCTTTTTCATTAATGTGTTAAATATATTATCTAATTTCAATGCAGTTTTCTACTCATTGTGTTGGCCATACAATGAAATATATTTGATATCTGCTTGCTGAAATAAATATATGTATAAAGGATATACTTCAGAATTTATTAACATATCTGTTTTAAAGACCTATGCCACTACATAAGACAAAACATATAAGACCAACCGAATACGTATCCATTATTAGCAAAAGTTAAACACTATGATTTTAAGTTTTCACTAATTCTTTGAATACCTTTAACTCCTCATGAACCAAGAAAATGCTTTAGATATTTTATGAGTGCGTATACGGATGCGACTAGTAGTTGAAAAGAGAGAGAGAGAGGAAGAGAGAAAGGAAGAGAGAAAGAAATATAGGAGAGTAAGAGTGACGAAATTTACAAGAACGCGCATATAATTTCCCTTTGCAATTCAAACGTAGAACTTTACATAAAACATCGAAAACATGGAAAACACATAACTATCACCAAAGGACAGTTACAATAAGCATTGTTAAAAGAAGACAATAACTATTCTAATTTTTATTAATATTTTATATTTTACACTAGTATATAGGACTGATATCAAAAGATCATGCGTAGGATGTTTTGAATATTTAATCACGGCATTTCTACATTTTGTTAATTTCGAAGATAATTTAATTCGGTATGATTTATCTCCTTTATATATATATATATATATATATATATATATATATATATATATATATATACTAGCAAAGGTACCTATCGTTGACTGGGTTCAAAAACAGTCTAAAGAAAATGGACTCTGATTTATTGAAGTGTGATAGGTTATGAAAAGGAAGGGTTGTAAAGAGGTAGCTTCGAATTCGGGGGTATCAAAACAAAAGCAAAATATGATGAAAGTAAAAATAAAATCGATAAACCCCATAATTTATTATACCATATCTGTTCACACTGAAACACTTATCACAATATTCTGTGGATCTATATTAAAAACACCTTGTTAAACTTTGTGACATATATCCATTCTATAGAGGTCAGGCGCGAACGAACACCCCATAATTATATTATACCATATTTCTTCTAACTGAAACATAATTATCAAAGTATACTTACGCAGATAGATATGAAAAGTCTTTATTAAAGTTTGTGCCTATTTCTATTCTATGGTGGCCAGGCGCGAACGCAGAACCCACAATTTTATCATACCATCCCTATTTAAGTTAAAACATACTTATCAAAGAATTATTATGTACATATATATCAAAAACACTTGTGAACGTTTGTTTTAAATTTTTTAATTTTTTATTTCCATACTTTGTGGACCAGGCGCGAACGCAGACCCCACAATTTTTATGAACCACCGTTCTGCAGGACCAAACACACCCATTCCTATGTTTCGATACATCTTCTATCATTATATAATCATTTTTTTTTAAATAGTCAACCATATAGGAGCCTATCCGTGACCAGACACACACACACACACACACCAAATCAGCTTATATATATATATATATATATATATATATATTTATATATATATATATATATATATATATATATATTTATATATATATATATATATGTTTTACTTGACTATATCATGTTTAAAATTAAAACAATTGGTACCATTCGAAAAAATACAAAACTTGATGCAATCATTTTTTCTTTGTTCTTTTGGTTTTGTATATATATATATATATATATATATATATATATATATATATATATTCAGGGTGACCCCAAAAATCGAGCCCCAACTCTAATTAGACCCCGTTTTTTAGTGTTTTGTCTGAATGAAATGAAAGTTTGGTCATAGCTAGTTTATTATATTCAATACATCACATCAAAACAATAGGGTCTTTGTACCTTTTTTTCTCCATTCGACAGCATATGTTCTAGATGGCCTCCATTTAGCTTTATTTTTGCCACCCTATCTATCTATCTATCTATCTATCTCTTTCTCTCTCTCTCTCTCTCTCTCTATATATATATATATATATATATATATATATACTAAGCTAAACCTTAATGTGTATATATTTATATATTTATATATACATGCAAATCTAAACAGACCACACACACATACACACGCACGCCCACACATACACACACACACATATATATATATGTATATATTTTTTTTTCGTGTTATTGTTAGTCGCGCAAATGTACCGAAGATGGGCTGAAAATGTATCAGTACATAACTATTTTATAATATATGTATGTGTATGCAAGTATGGTTTGCTGAGTGGGAATTACTTGGTTGAGGAGACCAGCTTCCCGCGTGTTTTACACTATATCTAACGATAGACACATGGAAACATCAACGAGGCGAGATGGCGTAGACTGTAACTGGTTTTCATGGGTCTCTTCTTTAGTCTTTATTCACCGAATAAAACATAATGCGATCGGCCACTTGATTGATCGACCCATACTACACTTTGTGTATAGTTACTTGGAAGCCTTCTTAAAAAAGTGAATGCATATCTTGAATTAGTTATGGTTTTACCTGGTTCTCAATTTCTTGAGGATGACTTCTTCCGGTCGGGTTCTGACTGAGAAGGAATGCAGACCTCGCCTTGATGTATAAAGCCGATTAAACAACCCGAACACACAAAGTGTGGTATATATGTATAAGAAAATCTTATCTATTTTATTTTACAAAAATTTTAACAAGATATTACAATTAAAAATAGACAATTCATGACATTGAAACTTTTAACTATTAAACTTTTTAAGAGCTAACTAACTGGAGAAGAGGGGGTGTCCAAATTTGTGGAGAGACAAAAATATGCGTGCACACCCCATGCTTGCCGGCTGAGAAAGAAAGTGAGTCATGGCGAATTGCATTATTGTCTTTTCCCTCGTATTCTTCAGCGAGTGACCAAATGACTTCCCGGTCTATGGGGCAGTGCCAATGCAGTGGCACTTACAATATATAGTGACCCATATGCATTAACATATATATATATATATATATATATATATATATATATATATATTTTTTTTTACAAAGGCATCACCACATTATCAAGGCCCAGAGGCCACTAAAGGATAAGGGTTAAAGAGTGTACAGTAGAAATTGGTCAATATAGTAATCATTAGTAATGAAAATTTGGTAAATTTAATAACTTATATGGAACGGCTCATCAAGAACTTATTTACTTTAGACTTGAACACAACCATATTGTAGTCAGCCGGAAAGCAGGAAAACGGAAGACAATTCCACAGGCGTGCAGTTCTAAGAAAGAAGCTTTGTTCATGGAATCTACGTTTAGGTTTAGGCACAGATAAAGAGTGGGGGAAATTATTGATAGTGTTTACAGCTAGACGAGTGTTTCTTGTGAAAGTTTGGCGAGGGGGGACCATAGATTGAAGCTCAGTTGAAAACTTTCCATGAAAATAACGATACATCAGAGACAAACTCGCAACATCTCTTCTGTGAGATAGAGGTTGCAAGGAGGAGAAAAGGACATCTCCTACGAGGCTACGAAGTCTATTTTGAACTCTATCAAGGCAGGACAAGTCCTTTCTAGCAGCTCCTGCCCAGATGTGGCAACAGTATTCCATCATTGGACGTACCTGGCTCTTATATAGGTAGAGAATAGCATCAGCAGTGAGATATCTACTGGATCGATAGAAAGATCCCACCATTTTTCCAGCGGCCTTGGCAACAGATTTGATATACGTGTTCCATTTAAGATCAGGAGTAATGGTCAAGCCCAGAAGCTTGTCAAAACTTGAGGCCTCCTGAAGACGAGAGCCATTCATTTCAATTGATGACAAATGTGAATTAGAATGTTGATGATGTAAAGAGAGAAGCTTGGTTTTAGATGCATTAAAAGTAACCAGCCACTCCTTTCCCCATTGTACTACGTGCTCAATATCAGAGGAGAGAGAATTGGAGAGAACTTGGTCGTTTACTGTCTTAGATGTGCTACCATAAATGGTAGTGTCATCAGCATAAATGTCTACAAATGATGTAAGGATATGATTTGGAAGATCATTAATGTAGATCAGGAAAAGAGTTGGGCCCAGGATGGATCCTTGAGGGACACCGGCATTAATACTGTGAGCTTCTGATTTTTGCCCCTCAACTACTACTCTTATGAACCTGTCAGAAAGAAATGATTTAATAATTGAGAAGACTTTTCCAGCTATACCATAGCTAGTGATCTTATGAAGTAAACCTTTATGCCATACCCTATCAAAGGCTTTAGATATGTCAAGAGCAATTGCCCTAGAAAGATTGCCACCGTCGAGAGATTTGCTAATCCTATGCGATATAACTGTAAGGACATCTGCTGTAGATCTAGCAGAACGGAAACCATATTGAGTGTCACTAAGAAGGTTATTTTTGTTGAGATGTTTGTATTACTTCTGTATTTAACACAGATTCTAGCAACTTACTCATGACGCACAGGAGACTTATTGGCCTGTACTGAGAGGGGGATGAGCGATCACCTTAATTCTTAAATACAGGGCATACTGATGAGATTTTCCAGGGAGATGGGAAACTATTCTCCTTAAGACAACGTTTAAACAGTTTTGTAAGTATGGGCGCTAATTCAGGTTGAAGTTTTTTGAGTACTATAATTGGAATACCGTCCGGGCCAGTTGCTTTACTCGAATCAAGGTTTTTGATTAGCTTCGCAACATCACGTACAGATATACGTATATCACATAGCGTGTTTTCTGATACAGGAGGAAATATTGGTGGTTGGCGGTCTTGGTCGCAAAGGGTAGAATTAGCTGCAAAGTTCTTGACAAAGAGTTTGGCTTTGTCTGATGCTGACGAGATTACCTCAGGTCCATTGATAATAGTTGGGATGGAGCACACGCTTCTGTTCAGGATTCTATTTGCTATTTGCCAAAACTGGTGGGAACCAAGCCGCTGCTCAGCTACTTTGGACTTAACAGATTGAGCATACAACACACTTGCGTTCCTTATTACTTTCTTACAATGGTTGCTGGCAGTCCTGAAAACGGCTTTAGTTTCCATACATCTATTACGTTTGAAGCAGTGGAAAAAGTGATTTCTGTGCGCAATGGCAGCAGCACATTCTGGAGAGAACCATGGCTGGCTGTTAGGTTTTTGCTGAAACTTTTTAGAGGGAATGAAATGGTCAATACCTACAATTAACCATTCAGTTAGGTCTAATACTATAGAGGACACATCCTTTTTAAACATGGAATGCAGAGGTAGATCAGATATAAATGTACGGAAGCTATCCCAGTCAGCCTTAGTGTATCGATATACTGTACGATGAAGAGGTACGTCTGGGGACTTATTACATTTCATTTTTATCTTAATTGATACAACAGAGTGGTCGGAAGATCCAAGAGGCGACAGAACAGGAACTGAACATAGTTCAGGGCAAGTTGTGAGAAAAAGGTCTAGTAGGCTCGCATACTGGCCCTCATTATCGGGCACACGGGTAGGTTCCTGAACAATCTGAGTGAGGTCATAGGCAATGGAGAAATCATGACAGAACCTCCCCTCATCATCGGTCTTGTTTGAGTGGGTCAACCATTCGACGTTGTGAACATTGAAGTCTCCACATACGTGAATGTTAACTGAAGGATAAGTAGAAAGGAATTGGTCAATTTTCTCAGATATGCTTTGAAAGATAGTAACTCCGCTGTTGTGGGGGCGATAGAGAGTAAATATAAATGCAGTAGTGTGAGCTAAAGAAACCCGGAAGCACATATAGGGTAAGTTAGGATCTTCCCTGGAGATGTCCCTCCCACATGGAAAGCTATCTTTAATATAGGCACATATTCCATGCCCATGGCGATCTTGGGGGTCAGATTTAGAAGTTAAGTTAGAGTATCCTGAAATTGCAAACTCATCTAGGGAAATAGCCTGTCCAATGCCAGTTTCACTTAAAAATAAAAGGTCTGGTTTAGTCTCCTGTAATTGGGTTTCAACCTCTGGAAGGTTAGAACGAAGACCCCTGATGTTGGAGAAGGAGACATGATAGTAGGGGTCTACGTTGGAAGTTGGAGAACCGGGTTTAATCGTGTATTTTTTCTTGAAACTTGTCATGATGAAATTTTGGAATTTGTGGACTAGGTCGACAGATTTACTTAGAGCAGGACAGAGATGGGAAATTAAGAGAGAAAAAGAAACGAAGAATTTTTTTTTTAATTGTAGCTAATGATAAGGTAAAGCCGTAACAATTACCCACTAGTATGGCATTGAGAGGCCCCACCAGAAGCTACTGCATGGTCCAGAATCCATTCACCAAATGGCAATACAGCAGCCCCAGTACTTTGCACCTGCTGATAGGACAGCCTCCTTAGTGGTTAATCCAAGGTTCGGGTCTCTGACTATCAGGCGGATAACGTCAGCCCAGACAAAACGTTTACCTCCAGCACACTTACTAGTGACATGGCTACAAGGATAGACATAGAAACAGAAAATTTCCGCCATCTCAGCCAACTGTTCGCAAAAATACTGCCAACCTAGAAAACAGCTTTTTCTTCTCCCTTTGTCCGAAAAATCACTCATTTAAAAAATGAGGACTGAGGGACAAATAAGAAGAAGCGAGAGTAACAGGAGCTGCCGATATATATATATATATATATATATATATATATATATATATATAAATATATGCGTATGTATGCATGTATGCATGTATGTATGTAGCATGCATGTATATGGGTCACTTATTCAGATCTAAGGGCAACTAGATTCTTATTAACCCAAAGGGAGATAATTCAGACTCAATAAAATTGTCGTTGAAATTAACAAAAATAAAGTGATAAAAATAGAACAGACTTCCGACTGGGGCGCCGTAACCATACAGTATGTGTACTCGATCAGAATCTCTGCAGTTGAGGTTCAAGCCCTGCCATAGCTAGCCTCGTTGCTAAGCTATCAAAAAGGCAAAATACATGTCCATAAATGACTATATATAAATTATATATATATATATATATATATATATATATATATGAAAACGAATGTCGATAGATAAATATGTCATAGATTTGAGAAAGAACTATATACAACCTAACAAGTAGTTTAATATATTTTCATGTTTAAAATATATATTCAATCGCACAACAACCTACGCTTATAGTTTTGTATTAAAAATTTAAGCCTTCGTTTATAATTGAAAATATTTTCAAATTATTAATCATTACTCTATTAAAAACAAAAAAAAACTACATTAGGACATTTATCACACCAATTGTGAATATTACATGACAATTATTGAATACGTGAAAAACAAAATTGTTGTGTCGTATACAAAGGTCTTTGTAACTAATTACATATACGTCAAACATTTACTGTTGGATTATATTTAAGAATAAGCTATACAATAATGGCTGGAAAGAAATACGTTTATCTTTGCTAAGGAACCTGAGAGTGTTTGTAATACATTTCTTCCTGAATCTTCTGTTCACATTTCTGATGTTCAAGTCGTGCATTGCCGAATTATAAACCCACGAAATGGCTTACTATTAAGAAATCCGATGTTCATGATTGAATTTGAAATTCCTACGATTTCTGTCTAACAAGATCATATAATTTCTATTATTTTTGCCTCTTCAAATTTATTTGATTTACTTTTCAATTCATGACAAATAAGAGAAAATACGAATAGTATACTTTTTATTATTTTCATTGCTATAGCATTTTGTTTTATCAACCGTAAAGGTCTGATCATTAAACGAAATGTTCTTACTGAATTTTAAGACTATCTTGTTAAACATGGAAATCGTTCCGTTAAACTCGTGAACCTTTAACATGTTCAAGGTGAACCCTTCCTCTTATATACAACCGTACATTGTTTTCATTCTGTCAGTTATGATTGCTTTATAGATTTACTTTATGTTAATCGTCTCAATTATCGACATGATGAAATAATAAACTTACAACCTCTAAACGATTGTAACTGTAGAATCATCAAACGCGACTTTACCTGTTAAGTGATATATCCATGTGTACAATTTCAGAACTTTTCCTGTTAAGTGATATATCCATGTGTACACTTTAAGAACTAATATTAGAAGCCTCAGATATTCTTGCTTCCATATATGTAATATATCTATTTATGATTATTCAAGTATTTATATAAATATATAAATAAATATATATTCATATACGCATATATAAGCTACATTCATCCGGCGTTATTTGTGTAGAATTATATTTGCAATCAGAAAAATAATTTAAGTTTAAAAGAAAACGTTCAAACTTCCATTTGATATATCAGCTTAAGTATTAAACTCTTCGCGCGAACGTGTTTTCATTTAAAATATCCCTACTTGTTGAAACTGCGCTTTTGTTAAATTGAAAGTAGTTTTATCAAATCGAATCTAATTCGTTAATATTTCCGATCCTAAACATTCCAATAAAGTAATGACTTGAAATATTGAATTATATATTAAAACAATTCTTCACCAAGACATTTTCTCTTTCAGTTTCTTAGTGTTTAATGAAGCGATTTACATTGAATATATTTTAGTCCTTTTATCGACCTACCATGTATTTGCCCGTATTGATTTCAGATGTAATCAAAATTAAGTGTCAACCCTGTATTGTAATGTAGTTGTTAGTACTGTGTTCTGATCCTTACTATTTGTTAATCTATAAAATAAAATAGAATAACATAACTATCCAAACCCAAAACAGTATACGTTTCACATTAGTTTTCTCCTTTTATACAATTCACCAAAAATTACAGCAAACATTGCATTTCGCCATTCTGAGTAATATTTTTATATTTTAACAAAGATTTACCGTTCAAAAATATTCATATAGTAATCGGATTATTATGCCCGCTTTTAACAAGTTTTCCTAGAGAGATAGAGACCCCTGCCTTAAAAGTTAGGCTTACACTTTAGCAATATGTAGTATTTGTTCGCTTTTCTCTGAAGTTTTGGAAGGTTAGCATACAGTATATTCCTCAGCCTTGGTGAGTTCAATGCATAAAAAAATTATAACCTGTAGAATCTCTTCATTAAATATTCATGCATTTATCTAGCGATTTTAATTTGTTTAAGCATTATTATAATTATTCTGTCACTAATTAGATTTTATAATCTAGTTGCTTTGTGAACATTTATTTGCAATACACTATTTATTTACGAACTATCTATACAAATTACAATTACTATTTTAATATTACACGTATGTAAATTAAGGTTTCTTAAAAATATCCTATTATTCATACTGTTAGTTTAATAAAAATATGATCATGCTTAATAATTTTGGAAACCTCTAAAATTACCAGTAGGAAGTATTGAATATAGGTCAGTCAAATGGTTTCATACAACTATGCACATACTTTGTTTTTCCCTCTTTTTTAAAGAAGATATATTGCCAGGTTTTTCTACTTCATCTTTATTCAATATAAGATGTCCAATCGGTCTCCAATCTCTAATCAATTTGTTTTCATGAAATTTGCAGCAAAAAACCTTTAGAAAAAGCAAATTAAAATACGTGTTTTTTATCACATTTTTTTACTATCTGTAAAGAATGCGATTGATTTCTATATAAACTATGAGATGATCGTCTTTCAAACTAATGTCAGCGGATACTTGTCATAACGCGTCCTGATATGTAATCACATTTTGTAATTCCGTCTACTTTTTTTTGTTAAATCCGTCTATTATTAAAAACCAGATCACAATATTTATTATATTTTAACTGACAATCAATGCATCACATCATCATTATCATAACGTTTCACCATGACAATGGCCGACCTTAAGTTAAAAAATGCAAGGCTGCTTTCGACGTCTTAAAAATGTGATTTATTCTTAAGTTACAGAAAAATGTAAATGACACCTTGTAGAAAGAAATTTTAAATTAATATCCATTTAAGTAAACATATTTAAATGTAAAATTAAATAAAGTAACGTTTTATTCTATTTTCCAAAATTTAAAAAATTAAACACTCTAAATGTTCTTTGGGAGTTTTTAGAATAATTCAATTCTAATGTTGTAATTGTGTGAATCATTGCACGACTCTACAACGAACGAAAAGAAACAAACCATTAAGATGTTACCATAAAAATATTCAATTAAAATTTATGAATAATGTGAACGTGAAAATTGTTACGTCAAATAAAGATTTCGCCATCAAAAGGAGTTTTTTTATTGATATCGAAAATAATGTGCTTATTTCATTGCGTGCATCAAAAGAGACCCCAAATTAATTATGCACATAATGATTATAGTGTAAGGAACATTAAAAGTTAACCAATAGCACATTTTTACTTTACAGTTGAAATTTCCTAGGTTTTCTATTGCCGATTCTCAGAAGCTTTTACTGTCGCTATTGATTGCAATGCATTATACAGAAATTCTCAAATGATTAGAGATTCAATCCGCAATAAACAAACCAAAGCAAACGGACACAAAACATAAATTTTATATCACATATAATGTGTCCGAATTTTATTGCTAATCTTTAGTTATTTAATGTAATGAAAATGAAAAATATTTAAAATTTAAATTTTAATAATACTAGAATGTTTTACAACACTTATTAATTAACAAAAGAAACGTGCCTCTCCTTCTATGAACGCCTTCGTATTTGATACTTAATTTATATTAAATCAAATTGGATCAAATTTCAGACGAGAATTCCACGGTGCTTTCTTCATTACCCAGAATGATAACAGGTTGTTGTCTAAATGAGGTATACTCTTCTTCAGTTCTAGTAGGTTTCCGTCCAAGATTTAAACTTTTTTTTTAGAATAAAGTAGCTTATTGCTAAGTTTATGCTATCAACTAAAGCACCGCTACCGTCGAATACTAGCAAGAGTAATCGGACATGTTTTTAGACTTCTTCCTTCACTGGATTCTCCAAGACACAATAGAACTTGTATTAAACCTTAGGTGAAGACATAAATATACACTTTTCATATAAATGGAGCAGACACCTGTATTGAAACAATTTTGCTAATCGTTAGAAGTTAGTAATGTTGGCAAACCGAATATCTGAACAGGGACAATTTTGAAAAAAAACTTTATGACAAGTGTTCATGGTTAAGAATTAATGTGATTCCCGAAATAATTTTGTTCTGACAAATATTTCGAACAGATTGAAACGATGATTAGAATAAAAAGAATATGATCATGAAAATGATTCATTAAAACTATGCATTCAAAATTGATTTGAAAACAACTGTTATAGACTGGAGTGAAAAAATCATGTGGTAATGTTTTCTACTGACAGGGATCTTTAAGAAAGACGCGATAACCTGTCTTGCTCAAGTCATACCATAAGAATGTTGACAACTTTCGTATGTTCCATCTCGTAAATAACTGACTCTAAAAATATAATGGCGTAATCAGAGACAATTCACAGTAATCAAACAAATCAATATATTAATAATATAGGTTTTAAACATTTAGCCATATCCAGTGTTGTGTTTTATTCAGATTTGAGAAATGTCTATTGATTTTTCTCTCTAACTTTTTATTATGAACAGACTGATTGTACCTACACTTTGTTTTTAATTCAGGTCTGTTTCAAACTTTGATCACCATGTAAGTGTGTCATGAATTTTACTAAATAAGATTTGTTAAAGCAAGCGCATAAAATAATGTTGTGTATTCGATGATTCCAAAGGTGAAGAACACTCTAAACCAACTAGATTTCATCACGTACTGAATCAAAGCATTTACCATGAAGTGTAACGTGCTAAACGTTTACACACAGGGTCCACATGTTATATACAAAATACGTCGCAAAAATCATACAACAAGTAATAACTCGACTCCAGGTATGACCTCTCTTACGTAATCGTCGTCTCGAACGTACTCTCTCTTTTTTATAGATTTTTCTTATCATGACGTCATCACCCCGCGTCTTGGTATCTGCATATAGTTGTACCCGCTATATTACATATATAGTTTTCTTAACATATTTTGTAGTTATATAAATATGCTCTATTTCGTTTTGTTATAGTTTGTCTCACGGATTGATTGATGACTGTTTGATGGTGACACTATTTGCATAGGAGACACTTTATCCTGAAAATTTTGTATTTTATTTTAATCAAAATTTTAATTTTAATTTTAATGATCAACGTATCAATACGTAACGTCCTTATATCGCTTTGAACCACGACCAGGACAAAATAATATGAAGGATCAGACTTTAATAGCACCTCCAAATTTACTGAATATATTTTGTATCCGTAACTCCGTAATTTTCTCCTGATGATATATTTGAATATATGTATTCCTGTCTGTTTTACAAACTTAGGACTGGCAAAGTAGCTATGAAAAAAAGCAACCTCGACACGCCGAGTCGACAGTTCACATCCGTAATTATTATACAGAAGCATTTAAAAAAAAAAGGTTTTATTAGAATGTGATATATTGTTAAACTGACGTTTGGATAAATTGAAATCATATTTCTAATAATATTTTAAATCATCCCATTTATATTCCAGACAATAAGCAACATATTATTTTCATTTGGAATATGTAAAACGAACTTGCAAAATCATATGATTTATTTAATTTTGCGATTCCCGTATTACTTAATATATATATATATATATATATATATATATATACTCGAAGAATAAAGATACTAAATGTATATATGCTAGTAGAATGCACATACATTGTACATATATGTACTTATATATGAATAGCACATTTGTGTGTCTGTGTGTGTGTATGATATTTAATAGGTTTTGTATAAAAATACATTCTATTAGTATCGATAATCGAAAGGGAGATTTAAAAAAGTCTAATATAAACCATTTGTCAGAGAAGGTAGGCGCGTAAGCAAAGTCCGAGTCGTGTGCGAAGATAAATATTACACATAGGGTGCATGCACCAACCGACGATCATGTTAGAGATGGGGATGGCGTTCGAGAGGAAAGAGGTCAGAGATAATGGAACGACCACGTTTTTTTTCGGTAAAGTACTTGTAAATAAATGTCGTTGTTTCAGAAAAATGGCGTCGAGTTGTTACTTGTACCTTGTAATGTACCCTGAAACATCGTGTTGTGTCTCGGGTATCTATATGTTACGCGTATGTAAAGGTGTACGTTACAGAATATTATGTGGCGGGGTAGATTTCAAGCTTCCCCTAAGCTTCCCTAAATGATAATAAAGTATCTGAAGTTTTGAACATTCGTTGATCATCCCATGCAGTGTCAAGCCTTCCTGTCAGTATATACTTAGAGAGTACACAGCACAGCATAATTATAAGTAAGAAATAAAATATTAGGGTTCATTTTTATGTTATTTTTTCTTTATGGGCATCAAGAAAGCAGTCGATGTTGCCAGCTGAAATCGACACCGGCCTTCGTCATTACTAGAGCGATGAAAACAGACTATTCTTTTCATTCTTTTGACTCTGGGCATATCCCCAAAACAGTTGGACACACTTAATCAACCGAGAACCACACGCGTCTATGTAAAAACAAATAAGATATTATCGGATATATACTCGAGAGTTTAAACAGTTAAAGGCATATGCTGTTGTCAGCCCTAGTCATTACCTTCTGCGCTATCGCCAGATGGGCGAAACGGCTAAAACTTTTACATCTGTTAGCTAAAAAGTACGTGCACGCATGTTCCGAAAATGGTCAATTTAACCTTCTATTGTAAACTGTACATTTTTGCAATGTTGACCCTGCATCAGATAGCTTTACAGGCTAAAACAAAATCACAAGTGTTTTCGAGGTTCAGACACCCTATATATAAAATCTCACGTCTGTAGATCAAATATTCAAGGAGGAGTTTGGTAGAGTTGTTTGAAGATGTGTGATTATAGAACATGAAAATCTAGCGGAATGAAGACAATTTAATAGAGAAATGAAATAAGGATTTTGTGTTTAAAAAGTAAACAGCACCATCACGCTGATAAGCAGAGAAGAAGGAGCAGTGCACCGCTTCAAGCAGCACAATTCTTAAATGAATCGTATGCTTAGCTTGTGATAAGATATGCGGATTTTTAATTGGAATATTTTTAATGTGATAATCTAAGAATAAAAGCATTGAAACCGCATATATTCGATTGCAATGACTTGATTGGCTTAATTGATTTAATCTGCATTTTAAAAATGATTATAAATAACTTACGAAAATATCTGAAGACAAGCAGGAATTTTAAACTAGTTGGAATTGTTTTTTTTTATTTAGTGGTTTAAATGCATGCTGATTGATGTGAATTATCGGATGATAACGACTAAAAATCTTTTTCTTTTTTCAACTCATCAGAAAATAATAAAATAGGCTAATTCTTTAATTTGTATTGATTTTAATAAATTACTCTATGTCATATGTTATCTGAATTAATGGTTTACCAATATTAAAAGATTTTAAACAATTAATCAAAAATAACCCGGAACCATGAGTGAACACGTGCTCTGCCTTCGAAGCTATTTTCTTTGTATCTCATTAAAAAGAAGGAATATTTAGTTTAGAAAAAAATATTTCGAAGTGGCGAAAACATGTTTTTTTAAAGAAATTAAAGCGAAATATTCGTAGTATTCAAAAAAATAAAACGAAATGAGTCATACACCAAAATTGATATTGTACGAATTACTGATGAGACAGTTCCGATAAAATTACCGATTCTGGTTTCTTTAAATTTCTAAAGACAGAGTTTTTTGTGGGAAGAGTTGTCGAAAAAACCCCATCTAATATGTACTTATAATTTTATAAATATAGAACAACATTTATGGGGAAGATCATTAATACGGGTTATGGCAAATAAAAATGGATTGCTCTACTGGTGATATTTTCAGTTTTATTGCAATCACATATCGTCGCAGATTCTACAACAATATACAATAATTTATTGTGTCTCCAGGAATGCTCGCATCCAGTGAGAATATGCTTGAAATTTGCAGTTTTCCCAGATGCTTTGCATCTATAGGATGTAGTAAACCCTCAGTCATGAAGGTTAACAGCTGTTGGTAAGATATTTTATGATGCTTTTATAAAAGCAGAAAACTTAAGAAAGCTTAATTCGTTAAGCTCTATGTATTTAAAGTCGCGCCATGTAATTTTGGTGTTTTTTTACTAATCTCATACGCCTAGTTTAGCAATGCGCTTGGCTTCTTAAATATTATGAAGTTTTTTCTGAAATTTTGTTCCTCTGATTCACATTCATTGGACCACCATTGTTTTGGGTATATACCTAGACTTGCTTTCCCACATGCCAGAGCACCGACCATATCTTGCATACTAAGGGCAGATTCTGCCATTAGCTTATTTTTCTTTTTATTTTCCGCCAGATATTAGTGTAGATTGGCCATTCTTACTGTCTGAATCAAGAAAGTCACACATCATCGGGAATAGTCACGCTTTGCTCAATTTATCTTCCTCAACAAGCGTCGACGTTGGAAGTTAATGAACAGTATAATGCCACGTCAGTAAAGAACTTAGGCATCCCAAACAACTTTTCTATAAACGTGTAGATCTGGCGTTCCATTGTATCACATTTTATAAGTGAGATTTCATAAATCTGCATTGGTAATAATAACTTGGGAATTAATCTAAAGTAAATGCACCATATCTTGTTTTTTAAGAGTTCACACTCATCAATTGAGCGTAATCCATCTTTTTGCATTTTGTGTAGCTCCTGCCAACGGCGTCGCTCAGGCAGAAATAGAAAACAACAGCAGTCATTTTACGCTCTTTTCGCGGATTGTGAGGATTTTGTTTCCGTCGACAAAGAATCTTGTTTCATTGCAGGTTCCTTAAATTATAGATAAACTGCGACATTTATGAAGCTTTATTTTCATCACAGTCCATTTAAACATATCCTGTAAGCAAGTAGTCATTTGTTTCATGTGTGATTAGGGTTCGGTAACAAACGTCACGTCATCCATGAACGCCTTCATAGAAGGGATCTTTTCTTATTGCCTAGTTTTCGGCACTACGCAGTGTCAACTATCTGGCAGTGATCTTTGTTATGTTTTGCACGGAAATTCACCCGATAAGTATCAAAAATAGAAAATATCCGATCTAAGAATGACCTTTTCTCTCTTATAGATAAAAAGAATAATTGTTACAATGGACTATTTTACATTACAACTGCAAAGGGAGGTAATACAATTTCAGAAAAATCATTGCATGATTCTCTTGTCAAGCCCAGGTGTTCTACACATATTTTTTTCCTATTAATGAGTTAAATTTATGTGATTGCTTGTCTTACTATTTTCATTCGACTATCGGTGAACGTCCGCTTTCTTTGTGTTTCCAATATTGGTTTGCTAGTGTTGTGTTCATTCGTTTTTTTTGTTCTTGAACGTACTTGTTGGTGATATTATCGGGTTTTGATCGTCTAAGCAACTCATACCTACATAATATTTCTTGTTATTCGGGGTTTCTTTCACAAATATTGTGACCTGGTAAACTATTCCTTTGGTTGGACATTTCTTTTGAAGTAGGCAGCACATGCAGGGACCTACACGGTCCATATAGACATGATTGAATGAAACATTTGCTATCCTATACTTTAAAGAACCCCAATCTCTATTAAACTGTTTGAGAGAAATAGCGAACAACAGTATGCACAGCAAAAACTTTACTCTAGGATAGCGATACAAAACAATTTTAAAATTTTAAAATTGACTATAACAATAGAAAATAAATAAATAAAATAAAAATAAAATATAAATAAAATAAACGTATATATATATACATTAATAATTATATATATATATATATATATATATATATATATATAAACTAAGATAATATAAAACAAATAACATATCTATGTCGTTGTCGTTTTTTTTTTTTAAATAACACCTAGGTTGGAAATAGGTCAGATTACTTAGATATCTACTCACCTCACCTGATTGTGTCTAGCTTCTTACAGTGCTATTCAAGCATTTGCAATCAGAAACATGCATAAACGCATACATATATACATACATGTATAAATCCAATATAAACACTAGCACATGCATACATTCAGGCACGTATACGCTCTCGTTTCTTCACATTGCTATCTTGCCAGGATCAGAGAAAAATAATGTTTTTATAATTTCTTGTCTTACTACACTTACAACAAGACATGTACACAAGAAAAATGCATGTAAACAAGCTACACAAATGTAAATATGTATCAACTTTTTTTTTTCATTTTCGTTCTTTGAAGATTGTAATACTGGGCATGGGGCAGTCACACCAGCTGCCAACATTCCACTGCTTTTTATTGAAACAAACCGAGAGCTTTTTTTAGTATCCTCGCTGTTGCCTTAAGTGCAATTGTCTGGATTTTTTTTTTGCACTTGGCTCACCAGTAATATAAGTACGGTAGGACATAATGTTCTTCATAAACCCTGTAGCACCTTTAATGACTGGTATGATTGATATCTCCCTATGAGTCCAGTTTCTTTTAATATCATCCATGAAACCTTTATATTTGATCTGTTTCTCTCTTTCAGCTTTGTCCAGCCCTCCATCATTAGGGACACTCACTTCAACACAAGGTTACCACACACTCTTACTTATTCCATATAACTATATCAGGTTTGATAGCAGCATTTTCAAGGTAGGTGGTTGTAGTGATTACGTGGTTGTAAGGTATGGTATATAAGTCGTTTCCCACTGTTCTTTCAGGTTGATTTTCTCAGGAATGTCTTCCACATTATTTTGTAACATCCTTCTCAAGTGATATATATTATACATTCGGTGACATACGGTAGCCAATCTTTTGTTTAATCGTTTAAGTTAATAAATCAGGGTTCTTTGTATTCATTATGGACAAACAAATAATCGGTTTTATTAGAGTGCACATATATATATATATATATATATATATATATTATCGTTGCACTGAAAAGCTTTATATAGCGAAATTGTCTGCCTGTAGATAAGTATGCATAAGTTTGTAAACAACTATGAGTTTATAATGTACAAGCAGTCCGCTCGGCACTGCCTGGTCGTAAGATACGCTTAAATATAATATTTTGATCAATGCAGATTTCGAATTTATTATCATATCATATTGGACCCAATATATAATAATAGTTTAAAAAGATAAAAATTACTTGTGTACCACCACCGAGAATCGAAACCAAATCGTTTAACTTGCGATTTATCTTTTTCTTTGACATTAATTTTTAAGCTATGTAGACATGCTTGTTGCAAGGCTAAAATTAGAATATTAACGAATAGCTATTACGCTACGAATGCATATTCGTAATGCCGTCATTTGCCGTTAACATAGAAAATTACATTTTCTGTAATTTCCCACTTTTGTACTGTTTTCCTTGGCTAAAACACTAATATAAAGTTTCGCATGGGTTCAAATACTATATATATTTAGTGGCATGTCTGTAAACCAAAAGCTAACAAAAGAGTTTGGTAGGCAAACATTTTTAAACAAATCTATATAAGCAGACATAAATATATAGAGAAAGGGATTTATGTTTACTATAACGTTTTACGAAATATTTCGCAAGTATAAATCAGGAAGAATATCTGCCTTAATATAAATGCACGTAAAAGTAAACTAAGAATGATAATCCTATGAGAAAACACACAAAAAAAAACTAATCGGAAATTAAACTGAATGTTAAAAAAAATATGCAAGTTAGTAAGATCTTACGTAGATGAATGCACTTCCACGACCCATGCATAACAAAATTTCATTTGCTTTTAAAATAAATAGAAAAAAGAGTTTAAATATAAATATTAATACACACAAAAACAAATTTCCAAGAGGATAGCTATCTATATTTAATAAAGTCCAAATTATGACTATTAATTTAGCTCAATAAATAGTAATTTAAACTTTCAGACCATATATAACTTTATTAAGCATTCTTAACTCAGAGAAGTATTCACTTAATACACATTACTATTGTTTTATTGCTGTGCTATACACGTGTTCCAATGGCTTCCGACTAAACGTGTAACATGCAGCAATAAAATAAGTGAATAGCTTGGACAGTGGAATGCTTAATTTATTAGAAACCCCGTGGCAGAATTATATGCAAATCGATATGCTTGTTCTAACTCCGATAGTTTTCAATGAAAATTTGTGAACTTGAGGACTTTATCTGGCAACACTAACACAAGCGCAGATCTAAAATTTTCAGCTAATCTGCACGGTAATAAACTATTGGCAGCCATTAAGGTGATTTGCATTGTTTTTCAGCGTGCCAACTTTATATGCAAACCAATGCTAAAATATGGTGAAGTGCTAAAAGATTATCGAAACATTGATTATTCTCGGAATTTGTAAATTGAGAACAACAATAATAAAGAACAAACAATTTCAAGATGGTTTTATAGTACAATCAATATATTATATAATTGCCATTTTTATTGACAAGAGCAACAAACCGTTGGTCCTTTGAAGATGTCAAACATTCGATTTCATATGATGAAATGTCTTTGGCAGCAGTCAGAATAGCATTCCAGATGTCATCCTTGGAGTTGTACTGCCTTCCTCCGGAGTAAATATTTTGTTCAAGATGCTCCACAGATGTTCGATGGGATTTAAATCTGGAGAGCAGGATGGCCATCGGATTATTTTCCCTTGTCTGGAAAAACTCTCGCCAATAATTCAGCAGCTATCATTGCAGAATTAGATGGTGCATTATCATGCATGAATACAATCTTTTTTTCCGGAATGCCAAATGCTTCTTCTTGCGCTAGGTTTCAAATGTTCCTTAATGAAGTCAATGTAGAGTTTGGCGGTAATTTTCACTCTATCTGCGACTCTGAATGGCCCTACCAGCTCATTGCCAATGATTGCAGCCCAAAACATCACCCCCCTTTTTTTTTGACGTCTGATCCTTTGGGGACGTAGACCCTCATTATGGTACCATCCTTCCCTACACTCATCGGGTCCATCAAGGGTCGCTCGATACTCATCGGTGAACAAAACAATTTAAAAATTCACCTTCATGTGCTCTCTTGCCCACTCCATCCTCTTTTTCTTGTAAATATCCTTCAATTGAGGGCGAACCTCTGGCTTTTCAAATTTTGCAATCGTCCTCAGAATACGGCAACTAGTTGATTTGGGCACATCAGGAACGCCAGCTTTTTCAAAATCTTATTTGCTAGTTTATAGTGGGTTACGGCGAACTTCTCTCTTGATCTTGCTCATTGTTCGACGTGACAGATATGATTTCTTACGAATTTTCCATTTGTCAGAACTTCAGTTGCAAAGTTGAGGGTTAGTACAATATTTTTTATTGTACGATGATCACGGTGTAATTCTCTGGCAATTTCAAGGTGGACATCTTATTATGGAGCCTTAGAGCAATTTTAGACTTCTCAGCTTGACTTAAAGCACCTTTATGTCCTATCTTGCATATAAAGTTGGCTCGCTGAAAAAAAACTGCAAGTCACCAAAATTGCTGCCGTTTGCTCGCTATTGCGCAGATCAGCTTAAAATTGTATATCTGCGCATGTGTTAGTGTTGCCGTGTAACGTGCGAAGTTTCGCGAATTTTCATTGAAAACTATTGGAGTTAGAACAAAAATAGCGATTTGCATATACCTCTGGCACGGGGTGTATATATACATATATATAATGCATATATATAATGTGTATAAATATATGTATATAACTGGCTAAAGTCATTAGTTATCACGAGTGTAAATGATATAAATTCACTCGGCGAATACAATGGTGATCAACAGATCGTCAGTAATTAGTTTGCCAAAGATGTTTAATGACTTTACCGTTATTGCGAACCTTATAATATAATCTGTAATCGTCTCGGTTTCCATGGGTTTTGGAGACGTCACTTCTGTATATAGATATACTTTTGGTGTTTCTTTTTAATAACAAATGCTATCTTAATATGTTAAATGCTTTGCAGCCATCGGCCAAGGCTTATCGCATTATAAGATAGACTTCTGTCATCAAGTCACTATATTAATCCTGCACAGACAATTGCGGTTTTTTCAATAAATTTAGGGTCGTTTCCATTTAGGTTGTGTCTGACTTACTTTGTGCAACGTCATTATTAAAATAACCTAAACATTTCGCTTGCAACAATTCGAATTTAGTTCTGATCCATCAAATTTAAGGCCAGCGCTTGACGCACAACTCTTACAATTGAAAGCCAGAGATTTTTTTAGTGGGTAGCTAAGTATGAGTCCTTAAGATTAAAAAGTTTTCGGTGGGAAGCTGATCCATACACATCTGGAATTATAAAATTTATAGAAAAAGGACAAAGATCCTTCTTGCGTCGAGGTGACTTCAAAAACGTTCCAGACGTTTTTGTGCAGACGTGTAAATTCAGTATGTTATTGGTATACATCTTATGAGATAATTGACCAAATTTTATGAGTTTAGGTTCAAAGGAACAGCTACACCAGGAATTGGTATACACTCTACTAAAGCCTGATTGTCACAGATGGTGAATATTTTAAATGCAACTTAGATTTGAGAACAAATTAGAAGGACGATACGCAAAAGTACTGTTTTAAATTTGGAAAAATGGCAAAGAAACATATGGGATGATACAGACTGCTTTGAGGCTATCTTGCGTAAACTGAGCGTCAATATCTGATCGGCAAAAAAGATTCAAGGAAAGCAGGAAATCTGTGTAGGATAATGACAAGTGTTAGATTAGTAAGGAAGTCAGAACACTAGAGTTGATTGTTCAAATAAATAATTTCATGGGTAAGGACCGTCATGTGTCTTTAAAGACAATTGGTGAATTAGTGCACAGTTTGATGTCAATGTGCAAACATGTATCTATATATGTATAGATACATATATGGATAACACACAAACCTATATATATATATATATATATATATATATATATATATATATATATATAATGCAAATAATTTTACTTAGCTTTACTTCGTTTTACGAGGGTTTCGCTGGTGATAGTAATAATATTAAACTTCTTTTAAAACAAGTAAAAAAAATAGTTAAAACATTTTGTTTTTCATGGTTTATCTTAATTGCTCAAATATTATATTAGTATATCCCATGTTGAAAGAAAGCTTGGTATATATTTGCTTTAGTTGCAGGATATTTAAACAACAGTCACACACGATAAGAATACGATATAATACATATTCCGAAGATGAATTTTACAAAGATAGTGTTGGGAATAAAATTTTTAAAAAACCCCAGAAAACAAAACTCGCTTTATATATTATTTAGTTCATTGTTCAGATGAGTATTTTTTTATCAATTTACTTATTGCGGACTATTATCCTCATCCTGTTGTTGTTTCACGATGTTTTGATCAAATATTCCCCTGTCCTCCGCCAGGTGGTAACCGCGACGGGATAGGAACTACGAATCTTCGAACTGCATGCTCAGCGATTACTGACTTCATTAGTTGCTTTTGTCAGTAACTGCTGAGGATGCAGTTGGGAGATTCGAACTTCCTATCCCGTCGGAGTTACAGCCTTACATAGGCCTGAGAAATAGTAGGCCGAAACGTCGTGAAACCACAACCAAAAAAGATGAGGATAATTGTCCGAAATAAATAAATTAACCACTCGCTTTAGTTTAGATTTTTCGTATTTTTTATTTATTAGAGTACATCAATTATAGAGTGCTTTACATTTTTTTATTAGAGTGCATATATTATAGAGTGCTTTACATCTTTTTAAAGGATAAAAGTTCGTAATGATTACTAATTGCAGAAACGTCGGTGATATTTATTTCGAATAAATTTACCGTGACTGGCTCCTTTAAAATGTAAGAATACAAAAAGAAGTATGCATATATATATATATATATATATATATATATATATATATATATATATATATATATATATAATATTGCTTTGTGTCTTTTTTCCAACTTGACAATATATTAGGTGTTTAATAGAAAAGCATCAAACATTTCCTACTTAACGGTAAATATGGTTCTGTAACCGTCTCAATTTTCTATTCTGTTTGTACAGGGTGGCCGACTTAAAAGTAGCCCAGAAAATGTAGTAAAAAGAAGAAACATTCTTTTATTGTTTAAATTACTTATACTATTTTTAAAATAACTTCTAGTGGTATAAAGTGTGCTAGAAGTGCTTCCTGTTGACATCTATTGATTTCCGGGCACGTTTAACAACGTTTGCAGATCTGTAGATATTTTCTGGTGATTCTACTGAGACCGTTCTTAATGTTCTCCTTTGGTTGGTCTGAATTATAAGGATTATTTGCATAACCTATTTCTTTCAAGGTCCCCCAAAGATAAACATTACATACTTAAAAGTTCGGGGAACATGGTGGCCATAACCCTTTGCTTATTGTTCTCTTTTCCGAAACATATCATGAACTTGTGTCAGTGATCTGTGAGATGTGTGGCATGTAGCGCCATCTTGTTGAAAAAAGAGTTGCATTTTGTCTTGTGGTGCCAGTTCGCCGTTACTAGATAAAGAGAGTGGACTCCTTTTAAGTAGGTCACTTAATCTGCAAAAAATTGATTAGAGAAAGATCATAGTGATTGGGATTCTTTTAAGTAGGCCACCTTGTTAATAGATAAATTGCTGTAATTAAAAGTATGAAAATAAATGTAATAATCTAACAAAAGCAATGTTTATTATTTATTTAAATTTCGTGATGGGTGTATAATAATGTGTGAAACATTTTGTGAAGCTTTTTATCATGTGAATTTATTATATTTTATAATCTTTATAAAAGTTAGCGTTCAATTGCGAGATTTAAGACAAACAAGTGAAGAATGCATGGCCCCCGTGAGTGTACATTTTCCACCCATCCTCTTTAGCCCTAAAAGTAATCCGGATACTTCAAATCCTGGTGGAAATGAACGAACGGTGCAGTTTTGGGCCTTAACATATGGAACTTGAGTTCTGCAACATGCAAAAAAGAAATGAGTAAGTCCATCATTTGCACCCCACCTTTCAGCCCCCAAAGTTCCCAAGCCCTTAACATATTAAATTAGAATTCAGCACCATGAAAAACTGCCAAATAGACATAAACAGAAAATGTTGGACAAATATGGTAAAATAGTTCCAAAAATTGAGTGCTAAAAGAGCCCTTGGGCACATCCAAGTGTTATCGCAAAGTGTACACAAACAAAATTATATAGAAATAAGTTAGTGTCAACTTTTCAGAAAGTTTTATAAAAATCCAAAGTATCAATTCTTTTTAATAAGCACACAAGTGTCTATCTTAGCCATTTTAACCCGAAAGGCACCCCTAGGGGCTGGCAACCGGGATTTTCCCGGAAAATCCGTTATTACTTATTTACTCGTATCCTATTTAATGTTTTTGCAACTTTTCAAAAAATTCCAAGCGTAGTTATTGAGGAAAGTGCGGGCAGACGAACGAACGAATGAACGAACGGACGGACAAAGGTGAATTTACAGCTTAAGCCTCCATTTGTCGGGAGACTAAAAATTAATATAGCAAATTTTAACGTTGAGATTAAATTATATTTCCATTCACACAGAAATATACCAAATCTAAATCAGAAATAATATATACTCATGCATATATCATATCTATTTTTACAAAGAGAGTCTTTCAACAATTCTATTAATTATGTGTATAACATTTCTGCTTCAACTGCGCTAGAAACGTATTATTTTATTAATACACATATTTCTTCATATACCTGTGCTTAATTTGAAAACAGTCGAAGCTTTCATATTCACTTCCGTTTTACAGCAATAATAAATGACAATATTTACCCATAAATATATATATATATATATATATATATATATATATATATATATATATATATATAAATTAAATTTTCAGATTAATAAAAAATATTTGGATAAAAACTTTTTTATTAATTTACATATTCTGTCTTTAAAATCGGGATTACTTATAATATTTTCATTAAAACAAAAACAACAAAATTATACAGACCACTGTATTTGGCGCGCAATATTAAATAAAAGTTTCTTAAGACGCTAATATATTTATTAAGTAAAAGAAATATCCTAATAAAAAACGAATGAATATAATCGCAACGTTTCAGTTTATTTCGATTATACACACATACACAAAGGCATGCATACATTCACACATACACCCCTCCCTACATCTATATATATAAAAATGTGAAGTTGGTTCGTTATAAACGAATAAAACCATATTTCTACGTTACCATTTTATTTGAAATTTTCAGACAAGTCATTTTTAGAGTCGAGGTATGTTTTTATGTTATTAAAATAAAGTTACTTTGCGAATTATTAAAATTAAAATATTAAATAAAATAAATATATTTTTTTAACCGTTACTGCGAATCTGTTCTGTTGATAAAACTTCGATTCATTTCACAGCCACGAATTGACGAAATATTTCATTTTCTGTTAACTCGATAAGTAAAAAAAAACAAACAAAACATATTTCATTTGTTTATCTTCCAAATTTCTTAATTTACACATCTTTTCTTTATTATATAAGGCCAAAAAAAGTTTGTCGCTTGCTTTTTGAGTTTTTTTTGTTTTTCGCTATAAGATTACTCATGCAGAGAGTGATCCGTGCTGAAATAATGTTATTATTTAAAAAGTCATTCTAAACATTGGGAGGGAAGGATGTTTTGTACCTATTCTGTACTTTAACCTTACAATTGAATAAATAAAAAAAACAAAAAAACATACCGTAAAACGTGGAAATATGATTTAAAAAATAGCGCGGATCGCTCTCTGCATTAGCACCATTTTTATTTATTGCGGACTATTATTCTCATCTTTATTAGTTGTTTTTTCACGACTTTTCGGCCAACTATTCCTCTGGCCTTCATGAAAAAAAGTAAGTCCTTTTATAAATGTTCAGTAACTTTTTCCTTTTATTATTCTTAAAGAGTAAAACTTTTCTTATTCATGAAAGGAGTTAAGCCTACGTAAATAAATAAATGTTTGTACACGTGACAAATTATCAATAAATGGTTTAGTTACTTTTTTAAAAAAATATTTATGAAAAGAGTTAACGTAAATAATGTTTGTAAAAGTGCGAAAGGCGACGTTGTACAACCATCACTCCCATGCTTAATTTCTATACTTATAGGTTTTGGAATTTTTTTTTCACTGGATTATTATTGATTGGACACTAATTAAACCGATTATTAAAAAAAAATGTAAAAAAGAAATCATTATTTCGACATTTGAAAGTGGTGCTCACTTTTTAGTTACAACGTTCTGATAAATCAGTCACCCATTTTGTAAGCAATAAAAACGCGGTATATCAAAACCATAGAAAGTAAAAATAATGAGTCTCTACCGCATTTGTAAGTCAGAAATATATTTGTTTCTCAAAGAAAAAAATAGATTGAACAGGACATTTTTATTGTTTTAATGAAAATAAAGTTTCGAGTTTTTTTAATTATTTTTTTTTTACTTATTTAGTCAGTTTGCGTTTTTTTTTTTAATTGTTTTTGTGAAAGGTGAGTTTTTTTTCAAAACTTTTTTTTTTTTTAATTTTTTTAAAGTATTATAAATTTCACTAACATGCTGGATGTTTAATAATTTGGTATTTTTTTAGATTAGGTCCACCTCCACAATTTTCCTTTCAATGACGACATTTATGGGTTTCCGAGTATGCTGAACACGCAAATCGCATTGAAATTTTGCAGAAATAAATAGTTGTATTATGCATTGTATTCTTCGGCGGCCATCTTTTTACGTACACACGCGCCATAAACAAATACACACACGTAAAAAAGATGGCCGCCAAAGATTACAATGCATAATAAAACTTTTTATATCTTGATAACTACTTATTTCTGCAAAATTTCAATGCGATTTTCGTATTCAGCATAGTGGAAAACCATTTCAAGTCGTCATTTAAAAGAAAATTGAGGAGGTGGACCTAATCTAAAAATTTACCAGTAATGTTTAATCCCGTACGCCTCCCGATACATTGCTTCGTCAACATGCGACCATTTTATATCTCCCGAAGACACTTCCGTATTTAGAAAAAAAAATAAATAAATAAAAAGTGACCGATTTACCAGAACGTGGTAACTAAAAAGTGAGTAAATGTTGAAATGATTTTTTTTTTTTTCAATTTTTTTTCATAATCTGGTTAGTGTTCAATCAATAATAATCCAGTGAAAAAATTTCAAAAAACCTATCAGTATAGAAACTCCACCACGTAAGTAAATAAATAAAAAATGTTGCGTGCGCATGCGTTAGCCTTGACTAGGGGGCTACTAAGGGAACGACCATTAAATAATTCTGCGGGTCGCCATGGAACTCAACGCCCAAGGAGTACCAAAATAGTTTTCATGATCTGAAGAATTTTTTTTTTTCGAAAAGTGGGTGATTATTTTTCCATATAAATTTAACTTAAAATGAGCACCCACTTTCTGGCCACCTGAGGAAGGGGCATTTATTTTCGTGTTTATTGGCTTAAAGATTTTTTGACAAGGCAGTTTGGTACGCGAATGCATATTTAACAGTTTTCGTTTATGCTCACGCATAGCATAAACAAAGGCTACGTCTGTGAAATGGAAAATAGTCCCAGAGTTCAGGGGTTAATACCATGCAAAATAAATCAAACAAAAAGACTTTTTAGCCAAGAAACACACAGAAAGAAAAAAAAATAGCATCCATTTTTTTCTGTTTGAATTCATTTGCTGTTTCTATTGAAAACTATTTTCCCCCGTATTTTTTATTTAAATTTCCATTAAGGGTCGTGCTCTCACGTTCGTAAATAACAAAAAAAAATTTGTAGATTTTTGTGTGCTAAAAACGAATCTGCAAACCGTTTCCGTCGCAAAAAAAATAGTTTTTATGATACGAAGAAATTACTTTTTCGAAAAAGTGGCGATCACTTTTCCATGTAAATTTAACTTAAAATGAGCACCCACTTTCTAGCCATCTGAGAGAGAGGGGATTTTTCCCATGTTTATTGGCTAAACAGCTTTCGCATAGCGTAAACAAAGGCTACGGCTGTTAAATGGAAAATAGTCCCTGAGTTCAGGGGTTATTACCATGCAAAAGAAATCAAACAAAAAACTTTTTAGCCAAGAAACAGAAAAATGCCCCTCTCTCAGGTGGCCAGAACGTGGGTGCTCATTCTAAGTTAAATTTACATTGAAAAGTGATCACCCACTTTTCGAAAAAGTAATTTCATGAATATCATGAAAACTTTTATTTTGCTACGTAAACGGTTTGCAGATTCGTTTTTAGCACACCGAAATCTACAATAAAATATTTCGTTATATATGAACGTGAAATGGGCCTTAAAGTAAAATAATACCGGATTTTTTTTAGCAGATTTGCCGTTTAGTTGTACAAATATCCTCAAACCAGGTAATCACTAAAAGGGACTTTTAAAAGTCGTCACCTGTATCGAACAAAAGTTTAAAACCACCGATTATATGCCAGCCTACGTCATGGTAACATATTGAGTGAGTTCCTAACAGTATTTTGTATAGATTTTTAGTTTAAACTAATTTTCCCCAAATTTCCCCAAACTTAACGTGTTCGATACAGTCTGCCGCCATTTGTATTTTTCAGATATACCGATAAACATTGAATGTTTTTGGACCGATTATACATTACATAAAAACACTAAAATCTTATCCAGTTAGGTAGAACACTTACTTTTTTTGCCTTTGATAACATTTATTTGTTATATATTTATTTTTTGACAACTTCTTTGTATCTGTGTTTAGTAATACAAACTCTTTTCATTTAATGTAACGTTTAGTCGGCTCGAAAAACAGTGTTTATCGGTGTATTTGAAAGCTATAAATGGTGGTGGACACTGTTGATTACTTTAAGTTAGAGAAAGTGAGTTAAAACTAAAAAAAAAACTATACAAAATACTGTCAGAAACCTACCGATTATGCCAGCCTATGTCATGGTAACATATATTCGGTGAGTTTCAGACACTGTTTTGTATAGTTTTTAGTTTTCAACTTACTTTCCCAAACTTAACGTATTCAACAAAGTCCGCGACAATTTCTGTTTTTTTGAGCCAATTAAACATTTTACATTACATAAAAACACTAAACAATTATCCAATTAGGTAGAAACGTAAATTACCTTACCTTTGCTTTCATTTATTTGTTTTGGGGCAACTTTTTCGAATCTGTGTATTGTAACCCCCCTCCCCCCACCATCAACCAAATATTAATTACTAACTCACATTTTTTAAAACAACAACAAAAAAAAACATTTAGCGTTTCAACATTTTTGCTACGTTCGGCTTCAGCCATTGATTGTTGGTCAAGTCCAAAACATGAATGATTGACAGAAACTCCCGAGGATCGAGATCAAATTCTGCAAGAGAACCATTTTTTTCAGTTTCGCCTTCTTTTTCACTTTTTGCAGTGGATTGCTGTACTAATATAAGAAACATGCATTTTCTCTTTTATTAAATTTTTCCATTACACAAAATTGAGCCACTGCAACGCGTGGCAGGGTACAGCTAGTATTATATATATATATATATATATATATATATATATATATATATATATATATATATATATATATATATTTCAATATACTACATTATTAGAGATAGATACATAAGTATTTATTTATTTTCAGAAAATATTTCTTTTTTAGTCACAACATTGCGTACAATTGTTTAAGCCCCTGCGTTTGCATATAATCAATAATAAATATCAAATTATTATTTGAAAAACTCGGGCTTCATCAGTAAATAATATTTTAATTTTTTTTCAGCCTACAAATTGCACTTTCCAGTTTATACACTATGCTTGCTTACTAAATTTCTACCGCAAATGCAATTGACAAGATCATGGTTATATGATGCTGTGTGCATTTATTCATTCACGTGTATATATATATATATATATATATATATATATATATATATATATATATATATATATATATATTAAGTTAGAATTTAGACGAAAAGTTATTATCTATACATTCTGACAATCAGACTTAACGTGAAACGTCCATACAGTATAGCAATAACACGTAATTGCCTAAGCAGATTAAAGAGCAATACATGTATAATTCCTTATCCCAGGGCGAAATTTCCTCATTACTGTTGGGGACGCAACTCTACTACTTTAAATAATGAACAATTTTATGACGTCACTTCCAGGTAATGGAGACCGGTTAACAAAAGGAGTCAGAAATAGACATGCGGAACGTATAGTCGTCACAACTATTCCAGCAGTGTGTAAAAGTTTTGCTGTATTACCTCTTTTATGTATTTTCCTTAATACATATTTATTTAATTACTAGCGGGGGTACCCGGCGTTGCCCGAGTGTTTGTTTCCGGGACGGGGGGGAGTTTTAAAAAATGTTATGGTAGGTAAGTAGGAAGGATCAAACCCGGAGTCATGAGTAAAAGTAGGAAAATAAAGTGTGAAAAAACAAACAAAAAAAAACATCTGCAACGTTAACAGTTCGGCCACCAAGAAAAGTCCATTCCAGTTGTTTAGGAAAAAAAAAAAAAAAAAGAAACCACTATGGTAGGTCGGAGCGAACGTGAAAATATAATGTGAATTGTCCAGCACCCTAACCACTACGCCACAGAGCACTGCAGCTTAGTTTAGTGATTTTAAATCACTTCACATGATAGAACTACGAAGCCAAACCGGTGTTCTCTTCTCAACTGTTCCTTGTGAACGATCTCCAAACGGTGTTAAGTGGTGGCAGGGGGAGGAGGAATTTTTAAGAGAGAAAATATTTTACCACTTCCATTGATCTTAACCGATTTTGGCCGTGACTTCTCAGCAGAAAACGTATAGAAAGCTAAGATTATCGAGGAATTTGAGAACTAATAAGCCTATAACAAACCTCAGATATTGTTCTGCCGTTTGTGCATAATGTATTTGCATGAAATATCTTGATTTTTAATCCTATTAAGGTCAAAATCCCACGGGAAAAAATGAGTTCATTTTATTTATATAGAGAAGAGAAGAGAAGAGATAGAAAAAAGAATAGAAGAAAGAAAGATAGATAGAAGATAGAAAAGATTACGGTGTCTTCCTCGTCAATTATTAAAATACTAACACCACAGCTCTGACGAACGAGGGTTTCGAACTTACACAAGGAACCCGAAAACATTTTCGCGTTCAAACAATTCGGTTTTACACCAAAGTAACTTGTTTAAACAGATTGCGCAAGGACACTTTCCAGAAAAAAAAGAAAAAATACAACTAAACTCAGTCTTTGAATGCGAGAAGTCGTAAGTAAAACTTTATTGTCTTGTTACTATAAAATCATTATATAAAACACATTCTAGTAATGTTATTCCTTGCATTTCAGCGAAAAAAAAAGTAATTTTTGTCTTTGAAAAAGAAAACCCGACGTTTTGTTACACACCGTTCATTATTTTAACTTATTTTTACAATTTTAAATGAAAAAGAAATAATATATGAGAACGTTACGTTAAATACTATATATAACTGTCCACTTTCATGGAAATTGGACTTTTAACTTTAAAAAGATACGCAACTGTCCCTTTTTTGAAAAAAAAAACCTGTCCATTTATAAAGGTTTACCAAGTGTTGCACATGTTTTTCACCGTTGACTCGTTGGGTGAGTAAGTCATTGCAAACTGCAACTTTTAAATTGTCGAATATTAGTTTTACTACTGCTAACTGTCGTTGGAAGTAATATTTCATTTCTATGCACTAAAAACTGAATTATTCAGATTTTTTCTTGTCTCGAGTTTTGAATATTTTTCTTTTTCTTTTCCTGACTGTGATTGGAAGCGAACATTTTTATTTTATTGAAACGTCGGCATTATCTTTTTAACAGCAGACAAAGAAGCCACTTTTTACCCCCCCCCCTGTTTACACACAACAGAAAACAACATTGTTTTTCTCTTCAAGATTTTCGTTTGCCCAAAATTGTTGCCGTCAGCCTGCGAAAGATATCCATTATGGTATACTTTAAGACCATAATTACGCGATTAATAAGGGCTCCGATGGATCACCAGCAAAAGTTAGAGGAAAGTTTTAAGGACCAAATCCAGCAACGAACACACCGATAACATATGTTGTCGGAGAAATTATTATTCAGCAGAAGGAACAAGACGAAAATTAGCTATTCAAACAGAAGAGACACATGGAATTATTTTTGAAAGTGTTGAATAAAGCGGAACACAATGATGACAGCAGCGCATTTTCCCAAAACACCATAGTGAATTCCACCGATACATTAAACTACCTATCCGAGCATAATATCACGGTTGACGCTTTTTATGGGAGATACAAAGGCATTTACTGTTGATTGCAAAGAGTGGATTAATGTCAAAATAGTCCGCCTACTTTTACGGAAGTTAAGGACCACAGCACACAGTAAGTTCGTTGAATATATTTTACCCACAAGGACGAGCGAGATGGAATTCTCCGAAGCGGTCATGCTCTTATCTGAACTTTTCAGCCCGACCTCGACGCTTTTTAACAAGAGGTGGTAGTGTTCCAACGTGGGAAAACGCGACGACCAAGACTATCTCACATTCGCGTCTCTTGTAAACAAACACTGTGGTGAGTTTCGGCGAGCTGAATTATCAGCGGACGATTTCAAATGTTTGATTTTTTGCAAAGGGTCCCATCTTAGCAGAAAAAAAAACGCAGAGATAAGACGACGAGCAATATCTAGACTTGAAAGTTAACAAAGGCTCACTCTCCAGAACTTGGCCGAGGAGTGTCAACGTGTAGTTAGTGTAGAAAACGACTCCCGAAACATCGAGAAACCAGGCATATCATACGTGCGAAGGACAAGTTTCAGACTAAAGTATTATTCTCATGGAGGGGGGAAAAACAAACGAGAAGAAAAAACAGACACAACCAAAGAGTGGTCATCTAATTTTAAAACCTGATTCGCCCACAATGTAATGTTGCGCCCCTTTGGGCTATGATCATGGGGTAGTAACTGTGTTAACTGTGGCAATCCGGGCCAAGTGTGAAAACTATTATTATTATTATTATTATTATTATTATTATTATTATTATTATTATTATTATTATTATCAATTGATTCGAGCGAGCGCGAGTCGCGGGATCAATTATTATAATTAGAATAATAAATAATTAAATTGGAAAAAATTATTGACATATATAATAAAATAATATCGCAAAAAGAAGTGTGAAAATAGATGTAAACATTTTTTTTTGGTTGCATAAACAAACAACTAGATTGGGGTTACATCATCTCTTGTTATGAGACACATGATGAGATGTATGTAGATTTGGGGAAATTCTAGTCAGTCTTTAGTGTGACATCAGAGAAAACGGACGTCTCAAAAACGGCCTCTCCATGGCACAGGGGACGGCGTCATTTCAAGCAGCCAAGATGTAAGAACGTGTAATCTCTAAAAATGCCGACCGGATCATGGAAATGAATGTTCGTAAATAATTCAGGCATGTGTTGTGTTATTTACATTTGTTAAAAAGAACTGTTTGTCTACAACTGTTTCGATACGTCCACGTCAATTGTTGCCTGTTAGAAGCATTGCATAAATATTAAAGTATACACACTAGACAATCAACTAAATGATACGACGTAGCTTTTGGTTTTGTTATGGAGTAAAGTAAACATATACACGCATTACACGTACATGAATATACAGAAAAAGATAAACCCTAAATATTCAAGATGCACGTCGTTATGGAATATGTTGATGCACACAACTTAACATTAAGCCTTTTTGTGTCGCATAATATAACATGCAACCGTTGTGGCGGAGAACATTGGTCCGGTAGATGTTTTTACAGAAACAAAACATGCTATGGGTGTGCAGGAAAAGCCACAAAGCGACACATTGCAAAAAGAAAAAAAACAAGTTTCGATAAACAAGATCCGACAAGAAAAGTGGAGAAGAACCGGCGGAAATACATCACTGTCGACATCCACAATAAGATAATGTCCATTATCAACCCACAGGCAGAGAAAAGGTTGGAGAAACCAACCCTGCGTACGACGATAAAGTCAGCTTGAGCAGTTACAGGAGAAAGTAAAATTTGAGGGAGAATTGATATTTCCGGTGACGTTAAATGGCACTACCAAAAAAGTAAAAGATATATGAACACCTCTTCGGAACGGATTAGTGCATCTATTTGAATTGTGGGACCAACCTATAGACAAATTATGCCATATGGTAGAAGACTCATCTATGGAGACACAACGACTCAGGGACGAGTAAAAGGAAAATATCTAGAAGTTTCTTCATCGGGTCTCGGAAGATGTACCAAGGCTATAGCCAGATTCTAACTGAAAAAAAAAAACGCGCTACCCATTTTCAAAAAGAAGCCGCATGTTTACGGCAAGTGAGAAAATCGATAAGAAATTGGATCTGCTATAAATAGCCGAAATACTATCATAATAGAGTACCAGTGATTTTGCAGCCCCTACCATATATGTGACCAAAAACACTTCAACAGATGAAGTCGTTAAATAATTATTACACGTGTATGACATTACACCAAATCCTGAGACCCCCAACAGCGGTTTCACCGAAGGAAACTATGTTCAGACAGAAGGTGAAATCCGTTTTCAACAAACTCTTACCAAAATAGTCAAGACCACAAGTGACCACTTACGTACGCAGTAAACGCTTCATGCAAAGAGAGAAAGAGAGACAGACAGACAGACAGACAGAGACAGAGAGACAGAGAGAGAAAGCAAGAGAGAGAGAGTTTTCTACAAACGTAGCAAAAAGTAACACCTTATTTTGGGATGCGGGTACGATCAGTAAGAGAGCCAGTGTTATGGTATATCTCGTGCAAGGACCGAAACATACCCATAGAAGTTACCAAAACCAATTCCGAAGATGTCGCGCGATACATCAACATAGGAAAAAGAACCGATCGATAATATTTTTGATACATTTAATCGCGACCCTCTCCAAACAGCACCCGAACATGAACGGCCGGATCAGAAAAGAAAGATCACCGATCCACTAAACGTAAGATGTATTAACTTTTATGAACAAAAAGCTTGAGGGAAGAGTGCTGCGGACGCACCCCTGCTCTTGGAATAATGAATTATTCCATGACGTCACGTCCGTCAATGACGTAACTTCCAGGGCAATGGGAACCGGTTTACCAAAGGAGTCAGAGACAGACATGCGGAGAGTATGGTCGTCACAACTATTCCAGCAGTGAGCAAAGATATTGCCCAGTTACTCCTTTTATGTATTTTTTGTAAATATATAACCATAACATACAATTATAGTGTCGAAAAAGCTTCGACCAGAACTTGCCCCCATACTTACAAAACTGTTTAAGCGTTGCCTTAAAGAGAAGTGCTTTCCAACACCCTGGAAAACCTCGACAGTTTGCCCTGTATTTAAGAATTCAGGTGAAAAGTCATCTCCCTCTCAGGACAGACCAATAAGTCTCATGTGTGTCATGAGTAAGCTGCTGGAATCCATATTAAATAAAGAAGTAGTCAACCACCTCAGCAGAAATAACCACCTTAGTGACATGCAATATGTTTTCCGTGCTGTTAGATGTACATCAAATGTGCTGACGGTTATATCCCATAGGATTAGTGAATGCCTCGACAAAGGCTTTATTTGTCTGGCAATTGTTCCTGACATATCAAAGGCCTTCGATAAGGTACGGCATAAGGTCCTACTTCACAAGATTTCCAGCTACGGTATAAGAGAAAATGTTTTCTCAATTATTAAATTATTTGTCTCTGATAGGCTCATAAGAGTAGTGGTTGATGGGCAGCAATCAGAGGGCCACATTATTAATGCTGGTGCCCCTTAGAGATCCACCCTTGGCCCAACTCTCTTCTTGATCTACATTAATGCTCTCCCAAGACACACACTTAAATCATTCGTTGACATCTTTGCTGATGACACGATAATCTATGATAACACATCAAAGGCCGTAAATGACAAAGTTCTCTCTGATTCTCTCTCCTCTGATCTTGAGCGCGTGGTACAGTGGGGGAAGTGGTGGCTGGTTATTTTTAATGCATCTAAAACCAAGCTCCTATCTTTACATCATCAACGCTCTGATACTCATCTGGAATCAATTGAAATGGATGGCTCATGTATTGGGGAGGCTTCATGTTTTGTCAAGCTCCTGGGTTTACTCTGGATCTAAAATGGAACACGTGCATCAAGTCTGTTGCCCGGGTCGCTGGGAAAATGGTAGGATCCTTCTACCGCTTCAGAAGATATATCACTACTGATACAATTCTCTATCTGTATAAAAGGCAAAAATGGATTACTGCTGCCACATCTGGGCTGGAGCTGCTAAAAAGAGTCTATCCTGCTTGACAAAGTACAAAATAGACTTCGTGGCTTAGTGGGTGGATGTCCTTTTCTCTTCGCTGCAACCTCTTTCCCACAGAAGAGACGTTGCGAGCCTGTCTTTGTTGTATCGTTATTTCCATGGCAGGTGCTCGTCCGAGCTCCAATCTCTGGTCCCCCGTCAATATTTTACGATAAACACCCGTCCAGCTGAAACCATATCAGTAATTTTTTTTTTACTCTTTATCTGTGCCTAAATCAAAACGTAGATTTCATGGACAAAGCTTCTTTCTTAGAAGTGCACGCCTGTGGAATTCTCTTCTGTTTGCCTGTTTTCAACCTGACTATAACTTGGATGTCTTCAAGTCCAACATAAACAACATTTCTGATGAATCACCCCCTTAAGTAAGACGCTTTATCAAATCACCAATACTAACTATTACTACGATACTATCCCATTGATGACTGTACACGCAATAACCCTTATACCCGAGTGGCTTCGGGGCCTTCATAAGTGGTTATCTCTATGTAAAAAAATTACAAAAAACACATATTTATTTAATTGTTACTGTGTCTTCCTCGTGACTTATACAAACACTAACACCACAACAATTATCCGTGAAAACGAAGCATTGATAAATGATGTATAATCAGATTTAAAATTATATGTTCTGCGTTTACACACACTTGAACATTTTGACTATGACCATCTCAAAGATTAAATTATAATTTGCGCGCGCACACACACAGGCGTATCTATCTATCTATCTATCTATCTATCTATCTATTTATCTATCTATCTATATATATATATATATATATATATATATAAACATACATATATATGAATAACTATAGAGCTAAATTCAATTTCAATTTTTCATTACTCTTACCATTCGGTTCTGTAATCATATCAAAAATTTAGTTCATTTAATAGAACTGTTTCGTTATGCGAAAACAATGTTTATTGATATGTCAATATTGAATTGTTTCCTATGTATACTCATCAAAAAACTAAAAGTTTTAGTTGAGAAGAAATAATCATGACTATATAAATCGAAAACCTGTCAATATTATTCTTAGAAGAAACATGCGCATATCTTTAGATAGATATCTTTGTTTTGAAAATGACGACGTAGCAAACCTATTTCTATATTGAAATTCCTCCATTCAATCTTAGTGTTTAGCGAGGTAATATCTACGCAATCACTACGCGTGAGTAGAAGACTGACATAGTCTTTTATATAAATGCTTGGACGTATTTAAACCGTGAATAGAAAATTATATGAAGGGAAAGATAAAAGATAAACAAATCACGTGATTAACAAATAAATAGAAAAACTTGGAAATAAATCGAAAAAAATTATGGGTAAACAGCAGTGAAACTAACAAAACCTGACACTTGCTTCGAAGAGAAGGTGAATCCCTAGTGAAAAGCCATTTCTTCGCAAGATGCGCCGCTTGGAATATATTCTGCAAGAATTATTCAATAATTCCTCGCATTTGTCTATGAATACCATTACTTCCGAAAGAAGCGTGCAGCATCCTGTTGAATATTGATTGCTCCTATTACTTTTCAATATGGCCAGAATACGTTCAAGATTAATCATCGACTTGGATACTAGCAGATTATTTCGCCACAAACATATTTCGAGATGTTGATGCTTGTACAGGATCTTAACCGAACAAAACCAACTTTTACCGAACTATACATAAAACTTATCATGTTAATTTTGCGCCAAGATTTGGATTAGATTAGAGTGAGAATTGTGTTTTTAAACAGCGACATTTTAAAATTCTGTAGAAGTACCGACGTATGTACAGACCCCTATTTATTACTGCATTTAATATTATCACGTAACTTCAGAGAAATTTCGAAACAAGCCAATCGTTTCATTAATCGCTGGATTAAAACCGCGTTGAAACACAAAGAATACAATGGTTATGAGCAGCTACGAAAAATATCTTTTTTTGTTTTACATGAATACATTAGTAAAGTGAATCGACGCTGTATAAATTGTTGTGAAATCTCCAACCTTTCCTATTCTTAACTGACATTGATTGTGTTTAATAGAAATTAGGTCACGACGATTGGTAATAAGGTCCGATTAAGAAAACACATAGAAGAACCCGATCTCTGTCCTTAGTTCCCTTATGCTAATCCTGAACTAGATTACCTTAACTTGGCCTTGTTATGGAGTAAAGTAAACATATGGTTTCAGATATCACTGTATGAGAATAAATATATCAACTTACCATATTATTTTGAAGTGTTCTTTCTCCTAGACTATTTGCACAATAAAGGTTTGAGAGTATAATCTACTCTACTATTAAAACCGTATGTAGAGGGGAGATATGCATGCGTGCAGTTAAAGTGCGTAGTTTCTCTGACAATTCACAGTTTGCAAACTAAGTCCACAACCTCACTGTTTAACATATATATATAATGAACAAATATACAACTAATACTGTTTTTTTAATTTTTATTTATTGCGGACTATTATCCTCTTTTTTCAGTTGTTTTTTCACGACGTTTCGACCAACTATTTCTCTGGTCTTCATCAGGTGGTAACCGCGACGGGATAGAAACCCCGAATCTCCTAACTATTCTCGATCATTTCACTTTTTGATTGTACAGCATTTTTCATGTATGAAGAAAGATTGTATGAAAGATACACAAGCATCTATAATATAAATCTAAAACGTATCTGTATTTGTTTGTTTATTTGTATATATCTCTGCTAAAAACTTTTGGCAGACGCGTCGGAACGTGATGAAACCAGTATCGTTTTTGACCTCGAACTTTTGAAGGAAAAATATCGAATAATTAGCCAAAAGCAATTTCTTCACTCTCAGCTGGGCAGTTTTCTACAAGGAGGGTGTCGCGTCTTCGCATTTTTTTTTTTTCGCAAGTCATCTACTCTTTTCGATTGACAGGATTTTATTTTGAAGTTCGCCACTTCCGGTTTTGCGATGGACGCAACAGCAAAGACGTAACATTTTTTCAAGTTATTTGCCTCCTTCACGGTACGGGTTCGAGACTGCTTGCCTACTACCTCTTTTTTTTCCTCAACACAAACTTCCACATAGCTAGTCTTCCATAAACCTGTATGATTACAAAATTGCTTTTCTGTTATTTTTTATATTACATCGGTATTTATTAACCCACTTATATTAGTGTGCTGACGACTATGAAAATAAATAAAAGTTCGTTTTAAATGTTACAAAGGCTTATCAGTTATCCTTGTTTAACTTTCGAGAAATAAGGAATAGTCGAAAGTTTACGGCTCTCTTCTAACAAGAAGATTATAAAATTACGTCGCCGTGTCTTGTATGAAAGTCCATAGAGACACCTAATTAAATAACGCCTGCAAAAATATGATTAAACATAAATTGCAAAGTAGAATAAAAACAAGATGGTGAAGTAACGATGTTGGAAAGCTTAAAGAATAAAGTCAGAAACAAAGTGATTATTTGAAAAGGAGAAAAATAATAAAGAGAAAATACTTTAAAATAAACAGAAAATACTTGCCGAATGTCCTAAGAAGGAAAATGAATCACTTGAATTAAATTGCGTTTTCTAATGACAAGAAATAATAGTGCACACGTGACATCTTAATAAAAATTTAGTGACTGAAGTTAATGCTTCGAATGATCACATATTTGTACAGCAATCAATATCAATAATAATAATAATAATAATAATAATAATAATAATAATAATAATAGTAATAATAAATGTACGATATTCTGAAAACAGCTGAAATATTAAGGAAAGCCCTCAAATGCTGAACCTAACCAACATGAGCTAACCAGACTTTTTTTGAATTGCAACAGAAGTAAAACAAAAATGTAAAGGAATACCAGATAGAATAAAGAAAACTAAAATTGACAATGTCTTCATCTGCTGGCACCACACTGAATAGGCAAAGTGGATGGAAGGACTAAGCGGAGAGCACTAACCAAGCATTTTCTGGATGTGTGGGAATGGAGCTGATATATTGAGAAAGTCTATTGACACTCAAAATCTAATGAAAGCTAGTGCTAGTATCCAGCAAGAAGTCAATGGTAAACTGCTGTGTCAATACTGCAAATGTATTTGCAAAGATTACCGACAAGAAAAAGGAGGTTAATAGTAATCTGGTGACATTTCTTATCACCCGGAATTCAGAAAATATCACCGGTTGTTGCCAGTAGTGAGTAATCTCTTCTGATTGTTTGTGAGGGAACTTCTAATGAGTGAAATAATAGTAATCAGTAAATGCTGATAAAAACTGAAAACATAAGGACACTCTAGAATGCTTAAACTAACCACATGTGCTACAAACACTAACCGGCCACACACACACACACACACACACACACACACACACACACACACACACACACACACATATATATATATATATAACTATTATATAGATTTATGCGTAAACTTTAAGTATTTACTTCAAAAGTTCTCAATACGTAGGTAGAGCTAGTTAGTAATTTATAAAATATATATGGCGATTAAGCTACACTGAATAGTCGGCGTTTTATCCACTCTAAGATTCGTCATAAGCCTGAAGAATCCTAGAGTGGATAAAACGCCGACTATTCAGTGTAGCTTAATCGCCATTTATATTCTATAAATTACTAATATATATATATATATATATATATATATATATATATATATATATATATACAGAAAGAAAGAAAGAGAGAGACTAAGAGTGAGAGAATAAAATAACTCCAAGCGAAACAAAAATCCAAATAATAGAGAAACTCCGCATGAAACCAGGTAAATTGGAAGTACAAAAGATTAATTCTACTTTCAAATAAAAAAAATGCTAGTGTCAGTATCAATTGGTGCCACAATAAATAGCCCTGCAGAGTCTGGGATAGTGGAAAGTGCGAGAAACCGATAACCAAATCTCTATTGGAAGAGTTAGCTTGCCGCACGAATTAAAGTGAACGCCAATGATCGTTACCAGCGATCATTCAATGACAAGTTGCTATAATGCAAAAACATTTGCAAAGTCATCGATGGAAATCTGGGTAGACTTGTTGTTATCCAGATTCCTTTTTTTTTTTTTTTTGGTCAGTAAATAATCTTTTATGCTTACTTGGTTGAGAACTCCGAGTGAGTACAAATAATAATCTATTACGGATATAAAGTAAGTATATGTCTCTCAGAAACTAGAATTATACTATTGATTCTATTACTAGCACTGTTGTACTAAAAGAAAATTTTAAAGCTGTCTAAAGACGAAACACTATTACGTCTTCTCTTAATTGTATTATTGTACCTTTGAAAGGGTTATGTCTAATATAATATATAAAAACTGAACACCAATTTCCGTTGAATATCTCTAAGCAGACACATACGATAGGAAAGCCGGCAAAACATTTTTTTATTATAAAGTACTAGCAAGGGGTACCCGGCGTTGTCCGGCTGTTTAGAGGTGTGTGTGCTCGGGCGGGGGATTAATCAAAGCATAAGAATAAGCGAAGTAAATATTTTTAAAAATTACATACTAAAATGTTAAAACTTAAAAAAATCGAAAAAAAAACAAAAACTAACGCAAGGTAAACGAACGATATTAAATATAAAAATCGGAAAAACGAAAAAGAAAACGCGAATGTGATGGAAAAAGAAAACAGAAAAACGAACGTTAAAACTTGTTTAAAAAATCTGCAAAATAAAAACAAAAAAAAAACCGTGAAAATGGCTTCCGGGTGTGTGTGTTGTGCTCGTGCGGGGAGGAGGGATAATCAAATCTTAAAAATAAGCGAAGTATAAAAAAATCGAAAAAAAACCACAAAAATTAACGTAAGGCAAACGAACGATGTTAAATGTAAAAATCGGAAAAACAACACCAAAGAAAACGCGAATGTGATGGGGAAAAACAGAAAAACGAACGTTAAAACGTGTTTAAAAAAGCTGATAAATAAAAACCAAAAAAACATAGAACGTGAAAAATTGCTTAAATAACCCTGCTTCAGTATCAAAATTTAAAATATCGAGAAAAAAAAAAGAAATCTCACACCACGATTCGAACCCAAAACATTTAGATAATGAAACCGAGCTCTAAACAACTGAGCTAAGATGACGTCGGCGAAACTCCGTCGCTTTTTCAAATATTTAAAGTAAATCAGGTTACGACGTCGTATGATGCATGCGTAGAAGCGAATTCGTCATGACAGGACGGTTTTTGCTGACCCCCAACGCCGTAGAAAAACGCTGATTTCAGGGTGAGAAAATTAACGTTTTTGACCAATTTTTCGATATTTGTCGGGCGAAGGATGGGGCTTTCATATGCAATCAAATTTGTGATTTTTTGTTCTGTCTGTCGAAAGTTTTAAGCAGACATACAAACACACACACACTCACACACATTTTGCCTTTTATATATATAAAAGATGACTGGCGTCATTTAAAATAATCTACTTTACCAAAAAATGAGTGAAACATGCATGGTCCTCCGTGAATGCACAGTGAACGATGCATAAAAACTGACTAGTTCTGCACCCCCCCCATTTAGCCCCAAAAGTCCCCAGGCCACGTCAAATCCTGGTGAAAATGACAAACAGTGCAGTTTTAGGCCTTAACATAAGTTAATTCGATGCAAAATATAAATAACTAAGTCCGTCATTTGCCGTCCCCACATTAAGCCCCAAAAGTCCCCATTGCCTTTACATATTAAAATCTGAGTTCAGCACTATGAAAAACTGCTAAATAGTCATACACAGAAAACTTTGGGCAAATATTGTAAAATAGTCCAAAAATGGAGTGTTTTTATTATCCCTATAAGAATCCCTGGGACATACCAAAGACATATTTCGAAGTATAGACAAACAAAATTATATAGAAATCAGTTAGTTACAACTTTTCAGAAAGTTTCATGAAAATCCAAGTCATCATTTCTTTTTAGTAAGCACAAAAGTGTTAATTTTAGACATTTTTACTCGAAAGGCACCCTTAAGGGGGCAACCGGAATTTACCCGGAAAAACCCGTTCTGTTACATTTTTACTCATATCATGTTTAATGTTTGTGAAAAATTAAAAAAAAAATTGCAAGGCCTTGTTATTAAGAAAAATGCGGACGACAAACGGACGAGCGGACAAGGGTGAATGTACAGTTCTACCCTCCTTTCTTCTGGGGACCAAAACATTGTATTTAAATAGGAACAGGTTTAATTGGATGAAACTAAACATTTTCGAGATGAGTGAAGAAATGCCTGGATTCACTTGCGTAGTTCTATTTTAAAACACGTTTATTTTAACGTCGGATGATAAATATCCTGTGTTTGATACATCATTAGATAGTAAAAATTTCGAAATTTTATCTGAACCCCTACCATCTAGAAAATGTATAAAAACTAACTCGAATACGAATTGAATGGAAGAATATACGCAGACATGATGCAGTGGAAATATTCATTATCTTCACTTGCGTTAGATTATGTTTCGTGTAAAAAATATGTCAAACGTTGCGTGATACAAAAAAAAAAACGAAACCAATTCTTCTCACAAAATATAATGAAACATCAGCATAATTTGAAACGATATTCTTTTGACACCATTTTACAAATCGATAACTTACGCTTTAAATTGTGATTTGAAAATGATGAAGTAATAAACGGATGCAACCAATTCCATTGAATGTTTGACATATTGTCCAATAGATAATTTGCACGAGAAAAGAAAAAAGACAAACATAAATAGAGACTGCTAGTGTAGTATCTATTTGCTTGTCATGTAATTCTCAAGGTATTACCGACTTTTATTTTGAGAACAACGTTAATGTATATATTCGCTTGTCATGATACAATATTCCTATGAATTACTTTCTGAATTTTATAAAATGTATTGGGACATACATCCCCTGGTTATTATAACTTTCCAAGGGATCAGCTTTTATGTCGGGGACAATGTACTCTCTGTTATTTTGTAGTGAGATAATTCATTGAGACATTACCCCACTCTCATTTGGAGGATGTGTGGTATATGTTCTTCTATCATTATACTATCTTATAAATAAATTATATTACCTTTAAAGTGGACAAAATGGTATTCATTTTGTTTGTACAAAATGAAAGCAAACATATTTAGCCGTTATTATTATTAATGTAAATAAGTTTACTACCACATAGAAAGACATAATTAAAATATTTCGTCAATTTATATAGAAGAATTTAATTCCGTGTGAAATGCAATTAAACATCTAAGAAGAATTTATATTAATTGGAATGTAATAATGATTGCAGTTACGTCAACGTTGGCGACGTTCAAGTTGCTTAATTAAACGAATCTTAAGTGCCTCGCACATGAGCAAAAGTTGCATCTATATTCGAATTATAATGAATACAATTCTCCACTCACAAATTTATTTGTGTATTTCCGCTAATCATTTAGAATGTCTTGTTACCAGACTGTATTCATACTAGTTGAGAATACGTCGTGGGCAGCCAGTGTAAAAAAAAATTAGATTTTTAAACGAGATATATCGGGGAAAAAAATAACACATGAACACCGCTAGATCTTGAAAGTTTATATAAAAATATGACGAATATAAACACTTTTTGTCGCTTTGTTTAATTTAATATTACTGAAATTGTTGTTCGTCACTTTGCTTCTATTTGTGTTTAATTACAATTTCCCACATAAGCGAAATAACTGCCGAATGATTTTGTGCCTTACTATTCGACAAATATTCAGTTTAAAGAAAAAGATTTATCAAGATGCTATAACGTTTAATGTAGTCGTAAATAAATAGTTTTGAAATGCCAAAAATACTATCATTGTTCTAGGGAAAAAGCGGCTTAAGAAATACTATTATTTGGTGTCTAGAAGGGATAATGAAATAAGTTAACTGAAAACTGTTTTGCGGGTCGGAAACGTTCACACGAAAAGAATAAACACCAACAAAAAAACGCTAGATACTAGAAACATTTTCACCACTAGACCACAAAGAACATATAAAAGTTAGTGAAAAACTCTCTAAATTATCAACATTGTAGAGTGGTCTATTTTCATTCTGTCAGATTGACATATGGATTGACAAATGGATTGACATATGCTCCTATTCTGTATTAAAGGTTGCGTCTACTCAGTGTCCATCTTCTTTTTTTGAGAACTGGCTGTTTTTTTACTAATCGCCCGAGGCGCCCTAATAAAGCAATCTACTTTCTTTAGGACAATCAAAGTGCACTATACCGTCTGGTTTGCTGATTTTATTTTATTTACTTTCCGGCATTATGTAACATCTTCCAGTCCTGAGAAGAAGAATAAAATGCGGATCTACAGATAAAGAAAGGATTGAATCTCAACTGAATATATCTCTTAATAATTGATATTTCTGCTGGCTGCCGCTTAAACTATAATTACTATATTTGGTGCTTAATTGGAGTTACAGTAGTATCTATTCTGTTGTCATGATATCGCCCCTCATCCATAACAATCAATATCACATTTAATTTTGTATGTAGTAATACATGGATCAGAATAAGTTATTAAGAAAAATAAGAAACATCTAAACCATACATCATGCTTTTGCTGGTTAGTTATTTCGTTTCAATCGTGAAACTTTGTCGAAAATAGCATGTGTTTAACAAAGTCAGATTAAATATATAACTATTGCTAATGATGATTAGCGATACATGGGGGTGGGTAGATAACAATTAATAGGTTATTAGAGTGACAGTGTCGTGAGATTGATAGGACGTTGTATGAAAGATGTGTCGTATTATCGCTCCCCGGGAGGGTTACTTGGTTGATGAACGTCTTGGGGATGCAACCAGCTCCACGGGGAATGAACGATATCCAACGATATCTAAACGATATGCACATGCTGGAAACACAACTAAAACGGGTCGATCCGTCGTCGGCTATAACTGTTTGGTACGGGTCGCATTATGTGTGGTCATTGCAGGCATCTTCCCATCGTCGCTTGTTGCGTGTTCATTGCAGCTTTCTGTCGTCGGCATTAATGGTATGCTGAAATCGAATACTTGTATGAAAACAGCGACAAAATACATTTTTATAAAAATATATATAATTTATTAAACAGTTAACAAGTTAGGAAACATATTTAGTCGACCCATCGCGTACAGCGAGCAAACCTCAACTGTCTTTACAACAATCAAATTATATTTCATTTCTCTCTTTCAATGAAGAAAGAGATAGGAAGAGAGTCAAAGAGAAAAATATAGAAAGAGAGAGAGAGAGCGAGAGAAAATGAGAGAACGGTGCGTTTCACGCAATGATTTGTTTTTAAATTTATGTCAGCATTGTTTTTACTTTTATTATGCACTGAATTATAAACATATGTCAACCTGGCTTAAGTCATCACAGTACATTTTCAAAATCACAAACACCTTTTACACAATTGCACCGCACAAGTTAGGCACAAAATTCATTAATGTAGAAATTGTTAGCTCCCTTAAAAGGGGCTATGTCATTGTGCCACAGATGTTGGTTAGATGTTTATGTAGATATATATATAAGAAGGTTGTTTCGGATGAGCGACTTAATGAGAAAATAATGATTCAAGAGTGTTTTTGATGTCAATCGGTGCAAAAAGGGAAAAAGATAAAAACAAGAGGAAAGGAAAATGATAAAAAGACAACGGAGGAAAACGGGTAGTGGAAGAGAGGGATGCAACTTTTTTCCAATCCACACATACTATTTAATCTTCAACCGATAATCATCCACATACAAAGAGTACTACCTCGTAAGAAACTTAGTCTTCATCCATCGAAAAACAATCTTTAACTATACTAGCAGCACTATGACCGTCATCTGCGACTTGTTGTTTAATAAATGCTTTTTTCAGCAAATTCTTATAACTGAAACGAAAAGCAGAATTCAGTTAACCATAGATCTCTGTTATTTCGATGTTTTTCATTATTTAATTCGTTTCTTTAAGTCTTATATATATATATATATATATATATATATATGTATGTGTGTGTGTGTGTGTGTAGGCGTTGTGTCGAATATTTATCTTAATTATATTTTTATTATGAGCTGACATACTTGTAAAACTTATAACACGTTTTCTATTCATTTATATATTGCGGACTATTATCCTTATAATTTTGTTTCACGATGTTTCGGCCATCTAGTCTTCTGCACTTCATCAGGTGGCAACCGCGACGGCATAGGAAGGCCGAATCTCATACCTGCATCCTCATCGATTACTGTCTTCCATAGTTGATGTCGTCTCACAAGGTTTTGGCCAAGTAAGCATCTGGCCGGCCTTGGGTAGGATTGAAACCGCTATCTTCAGGCAATGCTCACCTAGAACCGTAGAGATAAAACGTCTCTATCCACTGCGCCACCTGGCGTAAGTCAGAGGAATTGTTGGCCGAAACGTCGTGAAACACAACTAAAAATGATCAGGATAATAATCCGCAATGACTAAATTAATAAATAATACTCATCTCAATAATGAATTCCAGTTAATTAAATAATATATTTTTATATTGTATTGTAGTATCAGAAACATTCACAGAACCACATTACTCTTAGATCGGTGTGTGTGTTTGGATTCTTAGTTCGGTAGGGAGATGTGATGCGTCTAGTGTGTTAGATATACGTTAGTGTTAAGTTCATACCTGCCTGTCTTCTCGCTTCCAGCTAACACCGCTGGGTAACCTCACAGTAAAAAGGGAGCAGCTATGCATAAGTCTTCCCTGACAGTACATAGCCTTTACATCATCAAGACTCCTACAGTGCCTTCACGTTGGCCACACACGTTAACCGGGAACCTTGCGGCCCCAGGCTAAACCTGTAGGAGATCTCAGAGTAGTAGGGGACCCCAGAGATAGTGCGTTATGGCCCATTGATGAGTGAACACGCCCTGGCACAATACCAACCCCTACCCCACTGTCTTTTGGGTGCCCTTGGTTGAGCGAGGACTAGGGAAACCAACACCAAAATAAAAAATCACTGCCTTGTGAGCCTTATTACAGCAAAAGGCTAAGAGATGGGAACCTTTACTTCAAATCCTACTGCTTCCTTGCAGTTTTCCTTAAAAGGTTATGGAACCTCATCCCGAAAGAAACGGCGTAGTAGCGGACACGATAGGGCGACTCTCTACCTTACTGAGATTACTTTCGGCCAGAAGCTTCGGTCTCCTCTGCTGCCAGTCGTCGCAGATTCGCTCCACTGGAAATGAACATTGGAGGTTCAGAGGTGTTTACCTGACGAGCAAGATATAGTACACCTAAACTGCACAAACAAGTTAGGAGCCCAGGGGGAAAGTGCTGTACCGAAGGTTAAGGCCCCGAGGCTCCGATTTGTCATCGTCAAGGCTGACGGACTGCATGATGATGATGATGAGATCGGCTAAAGATATGCATACAAGAGAATTTTGAAGCACGTAATTAAGGGAACATTTCCAGATAGATTACCGCTCTACAAGGTTTAGGGATACTTGAGTCCAAAGGTTAATGTATGTTGTCACGAGAGGATTAGAGTCATTGGGTGAAATGGACAAAGGTTGCTAAATAGTATTCGATTGACCAAAAGAAAGACTGTAAAAGTATTTTTTACAATAGACTTGAAAATTTATATGCAGTAGTCGACTGAAATGATGAAAGGTTGTATCTTGTTTCATAAATCTTATTTTACTAACGAGACCAATGAACATTGGTACAGTAGAGGGAGACTAAGTATCATTCTTCTGTGTGAAAGATACTGTAGGGTTGATAAGAGATAACTCACGACTAGATTACGAAGTTGATTCTGTACTATTTGAAGACAAGAAAAAGTAATCAAAGATGCACTTTCACATATATAGTAGCAGTGTTTAATTTTTTCATAATCTGGTTCAGGAACAGAGAGAGGAGTAATGTACATTTTTTAGCAATAGAATGATCAAGTCATTTTTCTCAGTAACTTGAACATCAAATTCAACAAAAGTCTTCAATTGAAGTGTAGATTGAAAATCGATCACGAAGTTAATCGAAGATAATTAAGATATTGATTCTTCAAAACTTATCTTATTAATGGATTTTTGAGTATAAGAAATTTCACATTGTTCGATTAAATATATAATTATACATACAGCCAAATTTCGCTTAATATATAATTGCAGAATATTAAATGATAAAATAAGTGTAAATGAATTGAAATTGATATTAAACATTAAATTCTCAAATTTACCCGCCACACGGTTTTCGTACATAATAATGCAGTTAATTACTGTTTTCTGCCATGGATAGAGCGCATTCCATTCGTCGCATATATATATAAGTATCGCTTGCCTGTTGTTTTGACCAATTTATTTAAAGCATGGTTTTGTGTTGTTTAAAGTTAGCAGAAGGAAAGGAGAAAAATAAAGGGAAAACATATCAAACAAACAGAGATCTTACCGCGTGTGTGTCGGGCGAGGTTGGCCTAAAGAGAGAGAGAGAGAGAAATCAAGATGACGCCGATAGTCTTAAAACGTGTGCTCTGGTGGAAGGCGCGTGAAATCACAGTAAATCAAGCGGGAGACGTATAAAAGGAGTTGACAGGTTAGGTCGGCGACTTGGTGTTCAAAGAGGAATTCTTTTTTTATTTCTTTAATTTTATTGTCCTAAACCAAAATACTTCAAGCTATTTCGGCGATGGCTACCGCCCTTAACAATATGATAAAGTCGTCTAGTGGCGAAGGCGATGTGGCGGCTTGATTAAAGAAAGCCGACCTAGTGGCAAAGCTCCAAAAGATAGGCGACGTTGCCAAAGTGATATCGTTGTTCCTGGATGATGACGCGCTAACCCTATATTTGGAGCTGAGCTCCCGTGAATAGGAGGACACTAAGACGATCATCGCCAGATTGGTCCAGGCATTAGCGGAAGGGCCGTTTGAGGCGTACAACAAATTAAAAGAGAAGAGGTGGACGGGGGAATCGATGCAAATGAAGTCAAAATATCGGAGACAGGTAGCGAATCACATAGCAAATATGGCATTCGTTATCGGGTTGCCGGAGGAGATTTCCAAGATGCATGCCGAAGATAGAGGATGAGATCATAGAGTGGGAGGAAGGACGACCGCCTTGATTGAAGAGGTCCTGAAAGAAGTGGAAAAGCATGACCCAGTTCGGTGAATGTTGAACATGCCGTGAACACTGGATGGAGTCGTATGGTGTGATGCAAGTACGGGGGTTGTCTTGAAAGTGGGTGGAGTGGTTGCAGAGGATGCGGCCAGGCTACGGAAGAAGGATGATGTTAATCACATTAATGTAGCAGAATTTGATGCAGTTACAAAATGGGGTTTATCTGGCCTGAAAATGGGGACTGCGCAACATCTGTGTGGAAATAGACTCTGCTACTGTGTTTGCTTAATTAAAATCGATGATTTTCCATGACAAAATGATAAGAACGAAAGGGTCAGCAGAGATTCTAGTGAAGCGCAGGGTCGGGATGGTGGCTGAGCTGATGCAAGGGTTTCTTTGAAGCTGCGCGTAATCATGGTTGCCTCTGTAAAGAACAAAGCGAATGCTCTCACAAGAGTGAGAAAAAGCTGGCTTGTGCCAACAAAAGAGCATATTGTTGCAGTGACTCACATGGATAAATCTCGTGTGCGAGAGTTGCACAATTTGCACCATATGGGGCTAGAGAGGACATTGTACCAGGTGGGAATAGTTGATCCGAGTGTCCCAAAGGAACAAGTGAAGCAAATGGTCAGGATTGTGACAAGTGCCAGTCAATTGACACTGCTCGAAAGGCGCATGAAGCTTAAGAACTAGGTGTGACTGGGACCTGGGCAAGACTCGCAGTTGATGTCACCCATTACAAAGGTAGGCTTTTCATGACAATGATCGACTGTGGCCCCGGGCGCTTTGCCCTATGGAAAAGACTGCGAGGTGAAACGCGCAGTAAAATAGCAGCAGTCATTGACGTGGTGTTTCTGGATCGCGGTCCGATGGAAGAGCTTCTAACTGACAATGGTACTGCTTTTAGATCGCCAGCAGTTGCGGATGTGCCAAAGAAATGGAATATCCATAAATTCTTTAGAGCTGCCTATAGACCCAATAACAACGGGATTGTGGAAATAAACCACCGAATACTAAAAGCAGTGGCAGAGAGAGGGAACACCTCGCTTGAGCAAGCGGTCTATTGGTACAACATGTCAATATTCAAATACTCCTGGAGGCATCCTAGGGTTGAGCCGGCAAGCAGGGAGACGGAGATAACAGGGGGGCGATGTACCACACAGTGGAGCAGAGGACGCATAACTGGGAATAATACTAGAAAAAACATTGCATAGATGGAGTACCGAGACATATTCTTGATATCAGTGGAAAATGAAACGGTGGAAAGCGATGTTTACCGGGAAGATGACGAGATACTTCAGAGATGAAGTAGGGAAAGACGGCCGCCACAGTCGATGAGGGATTATGAAATGTGATCCAGAGATCAGGGAGGCATAGTTAGCAGAAGGAAAGGAGAAAAAAGAAAGGGAAAAACAGATCAAACAAATAGAGGTCTTACCGCGTGTGTGTCGGGCGAGGTTGAGCGAATGAGAGAGAGAAATCAAGATGGGGCTCATACCTTTAAAAGGTGTGCTCTGGTGGAAGTCACACGAAATCACGTGAAATCACGCGGGAGACATGTATAAAACGAGTTGACAGGTTAGGTCGGCGAAAGGCAGACATACGAAGGTTGGGGTCAGTGGTGATCTCAAACCCAGCTTGGAAAGACGAATTCTGTTTTTTATTTCTTTAATTTTGTTGTCCTAAACCAGGAACACTTCATTTTGTTTTTTGCGATAATCTCAAAGACTAACGACGAAAATAGACGATTTTATCTATTTCATCTATATATCGGGATATGGAATTAATACCAAAACCTTATATCAGTATAAGACTTATATATGGCATAAGACAGTATAAGTATTTCCCAAATATGCGATGAAATAAATTATATTGCTGATTAGTGCATTAAAGGTGTTTTAATTAATGTAGTGTTTTCTTCTTTTTGTCACGCCTGATTGGCAGGAATATTGTATTCTTGTAGTTGTTTACTTTTAACTGTTCGTTTAGGCCAAAAAATATGAATCACGCTTATAGAGTTTTACATTGTGTGGGGATTTGGATTTCAATATATGGTTCAGGTTGCGTATAATTTCTGCATATTGGTACGGTTGGGGAAGCAGGGATAGGAAAGTAATTTTATAGGCAAGCGGTTTGAAGAGACAGTCTGTTTTTGGAAACTTTATCTGCCAGTCGGGTTAATGGATGATATTTCTCTTTAAGAAAATCTGTTTTTAAATAGAATTTATTTTAACGTAGTTATTTTATTTTAATTTGGATTAACTTACATACATTAAAAAACAAAGACGTACCATAATAATATATGTGATAAGAAAGACTAAACCGGCATTCCCTTCATTCCAAGTGTGCCTTCTCGTAATATGTTTATAAGTGCAGTGATTGAGCGTAATCTACAGATATACTTTACAGCAATTGATTAAGGATTTTCAAGATGTTTGTTGAAGTGGAGCAACAAGAGTGGCATGTTATTTTTTTTTTTTGACTGAAATCAATTTCTTAAGCGACCTTGCAGAGTGAATTGTAAGAGTTTAGAGGAGTTCAAGAGAAATCAAGTAATGTACAAATGCGGCGCGAGGTGTGTTAAAACTTAATGAAAAATGGATTTTTTTATATGAAGCTTAATTAAAAGAGGATAAATTGTGTCAATCCACATACTGTAGTTACGTAAATCATTAATATACATACACATTCACACATATAAACACACACACAAACACACATACACACACACATATATACATATCTATGCACATACATATACATATATATATATATGTACATAGAGTACATTTATATGTTTGTTCATATATATCTATATAAATATATATATACGTGTGTGTATATGTGTGTGTGTATCAAAGATTTACGTAATCACACTTTGTGGATCCGTGCATTTCTTCTTCTATTTGTAGCAGGGGTCGTTCGGTTAGAATACTCAGTGTTCCAATAAATACCGAAAACTACCATGAAGCGGAACGACCGTTGTTTAAAACCAAATCGAAAAAAAATGTCAAATGTAATAAAAATCAATAAAATTAACTATTATTCTGATTTAATATAACTTCATAACGCCTAACTGATTTAAAATATTAATCTATACATTAATTCCGTAGTACCTTTAATGTACATACTTAGGAACGTGTGTCACAGATTCCAGATTAAAATTATTCGATCGGGAGATTATATTTATTAAAAATAAGGATATAAGATGATAGCACACTGCCAACATAAATTAGTATATAAATCCGCTCATGTAACGGTCGCAATATGATATTCTTCTTTTTTAATAAATAGGATCTTCCTATCGCTGAAGACGCAATGTAAAAAAAAACATTAATTAAAAAATAATATCGCTTCAAGGTCGCACGTGATACTAAAATATACCTTCTTGGTTCTTTGGCCAGGATTTTAGGGAAGTATATGTTGTTTAAATATGGTTTATGATATTGTGGGGTGTCCGTTCGCACCGGGCCTATGTATAATAGAAATAACCGATTCTTATTAGGATCTTATATAACCTATATATTCTCGAACTACATTAACCAGATTAATTATATAAATAGGTTTTACAGTTTTAACAAAGGATACAATAATATCGGAAAGTCACCATTTACATTGAACGTCCACAGAAGTCCCGGCAAAAATATATAACATATAAAAGGTGCCGCTGTGGAATTTCCACATGTCCTGCTAGTTAAATACAAATATAACACATTTATTCATTATTAGTAAGAGAAAAACGGTCTGATTTGAAGTTTTTTGCTCATTCGTTCTAAATAAAGATATAAAAACTAAAAGTCTTAAATTTACATTAATTAGATTCGAGTTCATTATCAACAATAATGAACATTTTTATTAATCATTATTTCTTTGATTTTTTCCATTAATTAAAAATAAATTAAAATGTAGTGCATAAACAATCGTAATATATTACATATCTTTATATATAATAGCAGAAAAAAATCCGTTTTTTTCATTTTTTTCAAAAACCTCAAATTTAAGCGAAATTGAATGTACCTGTTTAAACAAGCTATAGCTCATTTCAATCGACTATTATTACTCTATAATTTTACCTCTTCATATTTGACTTTTAATAGTGTTCACGTCAATTTAAAAGAAATTAGTTCAAATCGAGAAGGCAGAAGAAATCTCTGAAGCCACGAATGAGCTAAAAACTAGCTAAAAATATCTACTTTTTAGGCAGCAAAGCAACTGTAATCGTAATTATTTTTGTTTCAAGTTATACAAGGTAACATTTAGTCCATATACTTCGACTTTCTCTGAGTGATCATCAGGAGTTCAATCATCTCCACTGTTCTGGTTCATCCAATCGAGAAATCGACAGCAGATTTAAATGTGATGAAAAAGCGGTAAAACGACCGCTAAAAGCACCAAACCAACGGCAGTGTTCATGATGTCCCTAAATCTGGTCGGACTAGAGTTACTTCTTACAGTGAATACAATGCGATCAAGATCCGCAGCATCAGAAACAGATTTGAAACGGCTCCTTAAATCCAACAAATGCGTAATCCTATTAAAAATGTATTATCTAAAGAACAGATTTAATAAATTTTATTTGCCTATTTGATACTGTGTTGCAAGACAATGATTTCTATAAAGAACAGAAAGCGTTGTCTAAACTTCGTCAGATGTAATGAAGATCATGACTCATCATAGTAATTGAAAGTGATGTAAAGTGACCAAGGCAAGTTCAATAGGCTAGGCAGTGATGGTAGGCAGTACGTCCGTCGAAGGAAGAACGAACAATTTAATCCTACGTGCACTGTTTTAACACTGCAACGTGGTGGAGGTTCAGTTTTCGTATGGGGCATTATTAGTGCTAATGATCCAGGGCCTATAGTTCGCTTGCAAGATCAAATTACTTCAACCAAGTATATTAATATGTTGACTGAGCATTTTCTATCATTCTTTGGCCGTAATTTAGTATGATAATCCAATCTTCATGCAGGATAACGCTTCCATTCACACAACTGGCACATTGAAGAGGTTCCCTGCAGACCATATTATTTCGTGTTAGGATTGGCCTTCAACATCCCCAGATCTCAACCCTATCAAAAAGTATGAAATTGCATTAGACTACAGCTACGCAATGATAAAATTTCACATCTAGAAGAACTTCGGAGAAAAATTACAGAGAAGTGGTTTGCCCATTTACCGGAGTATTGCCGCAGACTAATTTAAAAATGACCAAAAAGTTTCAGGCTGTTAAATTGCAGAAGGGCTATACTACTAAATATTAACTAGTTCATTGTGTTTCTGTTGTATTAGTGCAATGTTCAGAAGTTACATTTAAATAACAATTTCCCATTTTGCAAAGTTCTTTTTTGTCTTCTCGATTTGAAGTTAATTTTTTAAATTGACGTGACAATAGCATGCTTTAATTAAATGTCAATTATGAACTAGTAAATTTATAGGGGAAAAAATGCGAAGCAAATGAAGTATAAGTTGTTTAAACAGTTACATTCAATTTAGCTTAAATTTCCAATTTTTTAAAAACTGACAGGTGCCTACTTTTCTTTGGCGCTATCGTAATTACTTTACCCTTCAACGCTGTAGTTTTCAGTGCGAACCAAATCCATAGAAAATGCAACCTGCGCATCGTGTGAGGGTGCATGTGATAATATGTCACGCCAAAAAGCAAATTTCAATTTGTAACTTATTGAAATAAATCGCTCCTGTTTTTTTTTAATTCTTTGAAATCAAATCAATGTTTCTACTATCCAAATATCACGATTTTATAGTTATTTTTTTATTCTTTTATGCTAGAGACAATTATGGATGGTATCTATAAGCTCTTTCTTGTAAAGTGTTAGCACATAGCTATACCATTGCTCAGCAGTCCTCGTCCAGGAAATTATTAATCCTACATACAGAAAAACAACGTAAAGGATGAAAATGATGCAATTGTTGTGATTGACAATTTTTAATTAATTACCTCGCACACCTTATATTAATGATATATATATATATATATATATATATATATATATATATATAAAACCATTAATTATATATATATATATATATATATATATATAACCATCATTAACACTGATGAACTGTGAAGCAGCGAAACAGAACTAGATGTAGATGACTATAATGCTCCTCATCTTGAGTTGAGCATTGTGTGTGTGTGTGTGTTTGTGTGTGTGTGTGCATTTTCCATTGACGAGCAGGGATGATTCCTGTTTCTTTCTCCTATAATCCATTTTTTTCTTTTGACGGTCTAATGTTTGAGAGAGAGAGAGAGAGAGAGAGAGAGAAAGAAAAAGAGAGAGACAATAAGAAAAAGGAAGAGATAAAGAAAGAGAGCGAGCGATAGATAAATATATTACTTTAATATGCTCCGAACGTGTGTAGAGCTAAGCAGTAAGTATATATATATATATATATATATATATATATATATATATATATATATATATATATATATATATATATATATAAGGCCAGCATAGCATTATATATAACAATTTACATAATTTGATAAATAATTTTAGTGTCTTTTATAATTTCTTGAATCAAATAGAAATTAGCAGAACAGAGCATTTTTCTATAAATAGTTGATTATCCTTTTAGGCGATTGGCAATCAAGCTGGGAAAAAGGCCATTTAGTTAATGAACCTCTAATTACTGTGATTTCACGAGTGAAAAATGCATGCAATTGACGGCAGCTATGTTTTTTCATTAATTTGCTTCGGGCGGGGATTATTTATGCAACTAAAATACTCGTTTGCTGAATTGTATCACAAATAAAACGCTGCCTAATCAGCATTGCATTTAACCATTAATTCTTTAGACACTACAACAAAAACAATAACCAAAAACAACTAAAACAACGATAAAAATCACAATAACTATAATAATAATAATAATAATAATAATAATAATAATGATAATAATAATAATAATAATAATAATAATATTAATAAAATAACAACACTATATTAATAATAATAATAATAATAATAATAAAATAACAACAACTATAATAATAATAATAATAATAATAATAATAATAATAATAATAATGATAATAATAATAATAATATTAATAAAATAACAACAACTATAATAATAATAATATTTGTTTTACAGAGGCGGCACCACATAATCAAGGTCAATAAGCCACTCGAGGATAAGGGTTAAAGAGTGTACAGTAGAAATTGGACAATATAGTAATCATTAGTAATGGAAATTCGGCAAACTTTTTTAACTTATATTGAATGGCTCATCAAGAACTTGTTTACGTTAGACTTGAAGACAACCATATTGTAGTCAGCCGGAAAGCAGGAAAACGGAAGACAATTCCACAGGCGTGCAGTTCTACGAAAGAAACTTTGTTCATGGAATCTACGTTTAGGTTAAGGCACAGATAAAGAGTGGGGGAAATTATTGATAGTGTTTTCTGCTAGACGAGTGTTTCTTGTGAAAGTTTGGCGAGGGAGGACCTTAAACTGAAGCTCAGGCGAACACTTTCCATGAAAATAACGATACATCAGAGACAAACTCGCAACATCTCTTCTGTGAGATAGAGGTTGCAGGGAGGAGAAAAGGACATCTCCTACGAGTCTATGAAGTCTATTTTGAACTCTGTCAAGGCAGGACAAGTCCTTTCTAGCAGTTCCTGCCCAGATGTGGCAACAGTATTCCATCCTTGGATGTACCTGGATCTTATATAGATAGAGAATGACATCACCCGTGAGATATCTACTGGATCGATAGAAGGATCCCACCATTTTTCCAGCGGCCTTGCTAACAAATTTGATGTACGTATTCCATTTAAGATCAGGAGTAACGGTCAAGCCCAGAAGCTTGTCAAAACTTGAGGCTTCCTGAAGACGAGAGCCATTCATTTCAATTGATGCCAGATGTGGATCAGAATGTTGATGGTGTAAAGAGAGAAGCTTGGTTTTAGATGCATTAAAAGTAACCAGCCACTCCTTTCCCCATTGTACCATGTGCTCAAGATCAGAGAGAATTGGAGAGAACTTGGTTGTTTACTGTTTTAGATGTGCCACCATAAATGGTAGTGTCATCAGCATAAATGTCTACAAATGATGTAAGGATGTGATTTGGAAGATCATTAATGTAGATCAGTAAAAGAGTTGGGCCAAGGAATGACCCCTGAGGGACTCCAGCATTAATACTGCGAGCTTCTGATTTTTGCCCATCAACTAATACTCTTATGAACCTATCAGAAAGAAATGATTTAACAATTGAGAAGACATGTCCAGCTATACCAAAGCTAGAGATCTTATGAAGTAAACCTTTATGCCATACCCTATCAAAGGCCTTAGAAATGTCAAGGGCAATTGCCATAGAAAAGTTGCCTCCGTCGAGAGATTTGCTAATCTTACGAGATATAACTGTAAGCACATCTGCTGTAGATCTAGCAGAATGGAAACTCTATTGAGTGTGACTAAGAAGGTTATTTTTGTTGAGATGGTTGATTACTTCTGTATTTAACACAGATTCCAGTAACTTACTCATGACGCACAGGAGACTTATTAGCCTGTACTTAGAGGGGGATGAGCGATCACCTGATTTCTTATATACAGGACATAGTGATAAGATTTTCCAGGGTGATGGAAAGCTATTCTCCTTAAGACCACGTTTAAACAGTCTTGAGGAAGCTCTAGTTAAGGTTGAAGTTTTTTGAGTACTATAATTGGAATACCGTCACGGTCAGTTGCTTTCCTGGAATCAAGGTTTTTGATTAGCTTGGCAACATCACGTACAGATATATGTATATCACATAGCGTGTTTTCTGATACAGGAGGAAATATTGGGGGTTGTCTGCCTTGGTCGCAAATGGTAGAACTAGCTAAAAAGTTCTTGGCAAAGAGTTTGGCTTTGTCTGATTCTGACGAGATTACCTCAGGTCTATTGATGATAGTTGGCATAGAGCACACGATTCTGTTCAGGATTCCGTTTGCTATTTGCCAAAACTGGTGGGATCCAAGCCGCTGCTCAACTACTTGTGACTTGACAGATTGAGCATACAACTCTCTTGCGGTCTTTATTACTTTTTTATAATGGTTGCTAGCAGTCCTGAAAGCGGCTTTAGTTTCCATACATCTATTACGTTGGGAGCAGTGGAAAAAGTGATTTCTGTGCGCAATGGCAGCAGCACATTCTGGAAAGAACCATGGCTGGCTGTTAGGTATTTGCTGGAACTTTTTCGAGGGTATGAAACGGTCTATACCTACAATTAAGCATTCCGTCAGGTCTGAGACTATAGAGGACACATCCTTTTTAAACATGGAACGCATAGGTAGATCCGATATAAATTTACGGAAGCTATGCCTGTCAGCCTTAGTGTATCGATATATTGTACGATAGAGAGGTATGTCTGGGGACTTATTACATTTAATTTTTATCTTAATTGATACAACAGAGTGGTCGGAAGATCCAAGGGGAGACAGAACAGAAACTGAACATAGTTCAGGGCAAGTTGTGAGAAAAAGGTCTAGTAGACTCGCATACTCGCCGTCATTGTCGGGAACACGGGTAGGTTCGTGAACAATCTGAGCGAGGTCATAAGCAATGGAGAAATCATGACAGAACCTCCCCTTATCATCGGTATTGTTTGAGTGGGTCAACTATTCGACGTTCTGAACATTGAAGTCTCCACATACGTGAATGTTAGCTGAAGGATAAGCAGATAGGACTTGGTAAATTTTCTCAGATATGCTTTTAAAGATGGTAACTCCGCTATTGTGGGTGCGATAGAGAGTAAATATAAATGCAGTAATGTGAGCTTATGCAACACAGAAGCACATATAGGGTAAGTTAGGATATTCTCTGAAGATATTCTTACCACATGGAAAGCCATCTTTAATATTAGCACATATTCCCTGTCCATGGCGATCTTGGGGGTCAGATTTAGAAGTTAAGCTAGAGTATCCTTTAATTGCGAACTCTACTAAGAAAATAGCCTGTCTAATGCCAGTTTCACTTAAAAATAAAAGGTCTGGTTGAGTCTCCTGTAATTGGGTTTCAACCTCTGGAAGGTTAGAACGTAGAACCGTGATGTTGGAGAAGGAGACATGGTAGTAGGCGTCTATGATGGAAGTTGGAGATCCGGGTTTAATCGTGTATTTTTACTTGAAACTTGTCAAGATGGAATTTTAGAATTTGTGGACTTGGTCGTCGGATTTGCTTTGAGTAGGATAGAGAGAGGAAAGTAAGAGAGAAAAAGAAACGAAGAATTTTTTTTGTTGTAGAACATGATAAGGTAAAGCCGTAACAATTAACCACTAATATTCCATCGAGAGGCCCCACCAGGAGCTACTGCATGGTCTACAATCCAGTCAGCAAATGGCAATACAGCAGCGCCAGTACTTTGCACCTGCTGATAGGACAGCATCCTTTGTGGTTAATCCAAGGTTCGCGTCCCTGACTATCAGGCTGATAACGTCAGCCCAGATAAGACGTTTACCTCCAGCACCCTTACTAGTGACATGACTACAAGGATATACATCGCAACAGAAAATTTCCGTTATCTCTGCCAACTGTTCGCGCAAAATGCTGCCAACCTAGAAAACAGCTCTTTCTTCTCCCTTTGTCAGAAAAATCCCTCATTTAAAATGATGACTGAGGGACAAATAAAGAGAAGCAAGAGTAACGGGAGCTGCCGATAACGCATCCACTGTGCGTTTTCTACTCTCTATTTAAAAAAGAAATTACGTATTATGTTTAATAAAAGTCCAACGGACGTGTTTAAGGGAAAGTATGGTGATAGATTCCCCTCCCACGAACTAAAAATGAATACAATTACCTAATCTATTTTTGCAATCAGCTTGGTAGATAAATAAACTTTTATGGACGAGAAAAACGCTAGCATTTAATAAAACAGAAATACATAAATTAAATACTGGAATAAAATGTAGTTATTAATATTTGAATCTAAAGATAAAATGTACGATTTATATAGAAGTCACTTATCTCGAAAAAACACTTTCGTCTCCAAAATGCAAACTGTAGAAAAGAATTTAAGTTTTAATAGCATCAGCGTTAAAAATATTTTTTTTAATAAATTAACGGTTAAAAGAAAAGCGTGATCTTATTCTGAACTTTAGCTAATCACGTTTTAAGAAACTTGCGATATAAAACATAAGTTGGTGACGTTATAAGTAATTGCGAGATAAAATGAAAGCAGGATTAAGGGGGGTAGGACTGAAAGGATAATATTATATTAATAAAAATGACAACTGTAATAATAATAATAATAATAATAATAATGTATATAATAATAAAGATAACAACTATAATCATAATAATAATAATATTAATAACAAACAGCAACTGTAATAATAATAACAACAACTGTAATAATAATAATAATAATAATAATAATAATAATAATAATAATAATAATTTAGGAAACTCATGACCATGCATAATATACTACACCCAAAAGGCGACATTGACAGACTCTACGTGAAAAGGAAAGACGGCGGGAGAGGTCTGATCTGTATAGAAGACTGTTAAGGACACAAAAAAGAACTAGAATAATACATAATGCAAAACACTGAAAGGATAATTATGGCAGCGAGAGATATGGACAAAACCAACAAAACAGAAAACAAAGAGACAAATGACAAAACGAGAAACGGAAATGGGAAGAGAAACAACTCCACGGAAGATTAATAAGAATGACAAAAGAGGAGAATAACGAAAACACCTGGACATGGATGCAAAAAGGACATATAAACCGAGAAACTGAATCCCTAATAACTGCAGCACAGGATAACTCGATGAGAACCAACTATATCAAAGCAAGGATCGATAAAACACAAGAAAACAGTAAGTGCAGACCCTGTGGACAAAGAGACGAAACGATAAACCATATAGTAAGTGAATGCAGCAAACTGGCCCAAAAGTAATACAAAAACAGGCATGACAAAGTGGGGAGGGCGGTGCACTGGGAATTGTGCAAATGGCTGCATTTCGAGCGTACAGACAAATGGTACAAGCATAACCTGCAACAGCACTGCAAAACGATAACCACAAAATCCTATGGGACATGAACATACAGACGGACAAACCCACCAAGCAAGAAGACCAGATGTAATAATTAGCAAGAAAGAAAATCCTGTCAAATTGTAGACTTTGCTGTCACAGCTGATCACAGGGTGAGTATGAAAGGAAAGGAGAAACGAAGCAAATACACAGAACTAGCCATAGAGTTAAAAGGAATTTGGATGATGAAGAAAATCAAAATAGTACCGATAATATTAGGAGCACTAGGAACAATTAAATAAAAACCTGGAAAAAATGTCAGAAATTGGAATCAGAGGAATAGCTGCGAAATAGTACGCCTAACGGGAAAGGAAAACGGCTGAAATATTAAGGAAAACACTTGAATGCGGAGAATAACACAAGACAATACGACGAAGAAGCGTTACGAGGAATAAAGAACACCAAAGCTGCAGATCTACATGTTCTACACCCCCATCATGCATTTCTGGATTGTTTCACCACCGTTTCCCCTAAAGAAAAAGTGATACCAAAGAGCCGAGAAGGGTCAAGGAGGATGGAAAGACCAAGGGGGAAGCACTGGCCAGACATCCGCTGGACAAGTGCGAAGAGAATTGGGATCTTGGGGAGGCTTAGTGCCACTCAAATTCCAGTATAAACCAATGGCGAATGCCAGCGATAAATCAATGGTAAGAGGCTGTTGCGATGATGCAAATTTATTTGCAAATGTTATCGAATGAGGAGGAGAGAGCTGGACGTAAAGGGAGACTTGTTGTCACTCAGCTTCCAGAGAACACCACAGGTCTCCAATCAGATCGTTTGCTGACTTGTGTGAAAGCTTCATGTGAGCCGATAATAATAAAACTCTATCAAATCAATGAAAACAAGAAGTAGCTAAATCAAATTAAATACATGTAAATTACGACTGAAGACGGCATGGTTTATCAAGACTTAAGGGTCACTCAAATGTAAAAGAAAATATGTGTCAGATACACGGTGATAAGACACAAAACAAAATAGCATCTCACAAATGCTTTGTTTACATTGGACTTGAAAAAATCTGTTGTCGCCCGATGGGAAATACACCCCTCAATTTCTGTTTTACAAACGTTTAACTATAAGAAGACATTTGTTATTGGAAGTGTTATTTAGTTTTAGGCTGTAACAGAGCGTGCGAGAATCATTGGCAATAGTTATATCAAGACGAATTTTGTCGTGAATGCTTTATAGTGAGGAAAAATGAATTGAAGCTCAGTCGAATAAATCATCATAAATAGAGAAATACCATCAGTATGACTTATATAAGAAAGAGATAGTTGTGAGGAGAAAAGGACTTCGTGCATTAGATTTTCCTAGGCAGAGTTTCCCTAGATTAAATAATAGTACTCTGTTAAAGGAAGCTTATTGTATCTCGAAGTACACACAAGACTAACCAATGCTGCCTGAAATCATTGGAATACAGCTGTTGTAATTAATGAAAATGAGTATAAATAATTATTGAAAAGTGTGGAATTCTCTGGAAATCTAAGATGTGTTTAAGTCATACTTCAGGAAACACGACTTTTATATAGCAATCATTAATAATAACATGCTAAAATAATACTACTACTACAAATAACAACAACAACAATAATAATAACAATAATAATAATAATAATAATTACAGTAATAGTAATAATGAGAGCCATAGTAATAATGACGACGATAATAATAATGAAAACATGTTGCCATCTAAATGCTATTGAATAAGAAAAATAATGTTTGTTAGCGAGAAACAAATGAGAAGCAAGTGTAGTGATAATAAGAACTATTTCAAAAGTTTATTGTAATTGTAAGAGGCGGAAAGTATTGGATATCTATTGTATTGGAGATTTGTGTCGCCCTGAATCTATGAAACTTCACCAGCTGTTTCAATAAGTAATCTTTGATGATTGCCTGTGTGAGACCTCCAAATGAATAATAATACTAGCAATAACAACAACAACAACAACAACAATAGTATTAATGATAATAATAATAATAATAATAATAATAATAATAATAATAGGAATAAAAGAATGAATGACTAAATGTACATGGGCGATCTGAAACTCTTTGCAAAAACCGAGAAGGAACTAGAGACGTCAGGATAACTGAATTGCAGTGTGCATGAAAAAGTGCACATTGCTAGTTATAAGAAAGGGAGATCTCAAGACAACGGTAGACATGGCAGTAAGCGGAGATGTGGACACTAGGTGTCCATGATACCTACAAATATTTAGGAAGATCTTAAAGCAGACATGATGAATGGAAATAGAAAATTGGAAAATAGAGGAAAAAGAAAACTTCTCCAAACGAATTTATATATTAGCCACTTAAAATGTATAAACATATCGGCGGTGTCACCAGTAAGATACGCCAGGCCGTTTATATGTTTGAGCAAACAAGAACGGGGACATCTCGACCACATGACTAGAAAACTTATGATAATGCACTATACATATACCAAAAGGATGTTACTGACCGAGAATGAACGACGAAGAAATAGAAATGATCTGTATAAAAACTCTAAATGGCGCGAAAAAGGCACAAGGAAAATGCATTATGCAGAATACTGAAAGCATAATTAACGTAGAAAGGAACACTGAAAAAAATTGAACAACAAGAACAAAAAAAACAGAGAGGCAAGTGATAAGAGGAAAACGATCAAAGAAGAAACAGCTACACGAACAATACATAAGTATAACAAAAGATGAGACTAACGAAAACACTTGGACATGACTACACAAAGGAAACCTAAGCAGCGAAACCATCCCTTATAAGAGACGCACAAGATAACGTTATTAGAACCAATCACATCAAAGCAATAATAGACAAAACACTATAAAATAGCAAATACAGACTTTATGGACAATGAGACGAAACATAATCCTCGTAATAACTCAATGCAGCAAAAAAGAACATAGGAATACACGCGCTGAACTAAGGAAGGCACCCTATGGTAAATAAAGAAACTCAAGATAGCAGCAATAATAGTGGGAGCACGAGGAACAATGCCGAAAAAAACTTTGAAAAAAGAATAGGGGAGATTGGAATAAGAAGGATGATTGAGAAGATACAATGGATAGCAATAATTTACGTGCGAAAAATATAAAAGAAAACCCTTACATGTAGAAACTATTGCATATAAGTTGAAGGCGCTACTACAGAAGTAAAACACAAAGAAACACCCCATGGAAGTAAAAAAAACCCAGAAACTTAAAAAAAATAAGTTAACCTCCCCCACGCCAAAACATGTTCCGACACCAACTAGCACCAAATAGTCGAGGAGGGTAAAGATGATGGACAGATCGAAGAGAGAAAGCACTCACAAATCCTCCACTGGATGAGTGCGAAGAGAAGCTGAACTGTGGCGAGACATATGCCAACCAAATGGTCGCTGCCAACAAGTAATCAATGGTAAATGGCTGTTGCGATAAGGCAAATTAGTTTGCAATTGGTTATGAAAAGCGGTGGTGAGTAATGGAAAATGTGCGTAGATGTATTGTCTGTTCGACACCAGGGAACACCACAGGTTATTCTCAAAGAGAAACAATTGATGGCGACCAGTTTGAAAACTCCTGGAAAGTCAAAATAACCTACCAAACCGCGGATTCCACCGTGTAAACAGTTCCCACGTTGAAAATCAAAGAGGCAGGAAAATTAAAGCAACACATAGAGCTTTACAGCGAGGAGAATGGGAATATATTTTACAACTGAAAGATTGCATCCGGTAAGCACGACACTGATAAAACATCGTAAATAGTAAGAAATATCACTTAGGTCTGAAACCAACCCACATAAACTGGTCAGACTGACTAATAACAGATCTGTTAAAGTAGAACAACGTTATGTAAACACAGCAGATCTGTTAAAGTAGAACACAGTTATGTAAACACAACTATCATCAATGGACCTGAGGTAATCTCGTCAGCATCAGACAAAGCCAAACTCTTTGTCAAGAACTTTGCAGCTAATTCTACCTTTTGCGATCAAGGCCGCCAACCCCCAATATTTCCTCCTGTATCTGAAAACACACTATGTGATATACGTATATCTGTACGTGATGTTGCCAAGCTAATCAAAAACTTTGATTCCAGTAAAGCAACTGGTCCGGACGGTATTCCAATTATAGTACTAAAAAAACTTAAACCTGAACTAGCGCCCATGCTTATAAAACTATTTAAACGTTGTCTTAAGGAGAATAGTTTCCCATCTCCCTGGAAAATTTCATCAGTATGCCCTGTATTTAAGAATTCAGGTGATCGCTCATCCCCCTCTCAGTACAGACCTATAAGTCTCCTGTACGTCATGAGTAAGTTGCTGGAATCTGTGTTAAATACAGAAGTAATCAACCATCTCAACAAAAATAACCTTCTTAGTCACACTCAATATGGGTTCCGTTCTGCTAGATCTACAGCAGATGTGCTTACAGTTATATCTCATAGGATTAGCAAATCTCTCGACGGAGGCAACCTTTCTAGGGCAATTGCTCTTGACATATCTAAGGCCTTTGATAGGGTATGGCATAAAGGTTTACTTCATAAGATCTCTAGCTATGGTATAGCTGGAAATGTCTTCTCAATTATTAAATCATTTCTTTCTGATAGGTTCATAAGAGTATTAGTTGATGGGCAAAAATCAGAAGCCCACAGTATTAATGCCGGTGTCCCTCAGGGGTCCATCCTGGGCAAAACTCTTTTCCTGATCTACATTAATGATCTTCCAAATCACATCCTTACATCATTTGTAGACATTTATGCTGACGACACTACCATTTATGGTAGCACATCTAAGACAGTAAACGACCAAGTTCTCTCCAATTCTCTCTCCTCTGATCTTGAGCATGTAGTACAATGGGGAAAGGAGTAGCTGGTTACTTTTAATGCATCTAAAACCAAGCTTCTCTCTTTACATTATCAACATTCTGATCCACATCTGGCATCAATTGAAATGAATGGCTCTCGTCTTCAGGAGGCCTCAAGTTTTGACAAGCTTCTGGGCTTGACCGTTACTCCTGAACTTAAATGGAACACGTACATCAAATCTGTTGCCAAGGCCGCTGGAAAAATGGTGGGATCTTTCTATCGATCCAGTAGATATCTCACTGCTGATGCAATTCTCTATCTATATAAGAACCAGGTACGTCCAAGGATGGAATACTGTTGCCACATCTGGGCAGGCGCTGCTAGAAAGAACTTGTCCTGCCTTGATAGAGTTCAAAATAGACTTCGTAGCCTCGTAGGAGATGTCCTTTTCTCTTCCTTGCAACCTCTATCTCACAGAAGAGATGTTGCGAGTTTGTCTCTGATGTATCGTTATTTTCATGGAAAGTGTTCGACTGAGATCAATCTATGGTCCTCCCTCGCCAAACTTTCACAAGAAATACTCGTATAGCTGTAAACACTATCAATAATTCCCCCCCCCTCTTTATCTGTGCCTAAACCTAAACGTAGATTCCATGAACAAAGCTTTTTTATTAGAACTGCATGCCTGTGGAATTGTCTTCCGTTTTCCTGCTTTCCGGCTGACTACAATATGGTTGTCTTCAAGTCTAACGTAAATAAGTTCTTGATGAGCCGTTCCATATGAGTTATCAAATTTGACAAATTTTCATTACTAATGATTATTATATTGTCGAATTTCTACTGTACACTCTTTAACCCTTATCCTCGAGTGCCCTCTTGGCCTTGATAATGTGTTGATACCTATGAAAAAAAAGAAAAAGTCCAATGTGAACAAGTTCTAATTGAATCGTCCCCCTAAGTAATCCAAGTTACAAAATTCCCACTGTTTACTATGCTAAAATCACAATGACTAATGTATACCTATTAACCTTTATCCTCAAGTGGCCTCTGGACCTTGATTAGTTGTGACACCCATGTAAAAAAAAAATTATAACATATAAATAATCAAAAGGAACTGACGCTGATATGTTAAATACACAGACAAAAAAAACATCCTGTCATATAAAACAAACCAACCAAATTCGTGTTGGCACCAGCATCCGTGTGTGACGCAGAATGTTGTCGTTTTGTGTCTAAGAGGATGGAAAGACTAAGCAGGAAGACCACGGTTCAATGCCATAATTAAGAGATCTCAAGAATACTATAAAACGAGCGACCGGCCGTCATCATCGAGAGTTGAATGTTAAACATATTGGCTAAAATATAATGTGAGTAACAATAGTAACGGAAAAATAGATGGTCACGGACATCTAGGAAATCTTCTGGCCACTCGAACTAAAGGTAAATGTAGATGTTATTGCCAGTGAGCGATCAATGATAATGGTTCATGTGAATACTTTATACACTCCAAGAAATTCCACGCTACTTTTCTGTGATATCAATCGATCTTAAATGCATCAAACACATTACACACCAGAAATTTGACGGAAATGTAACAAAGATAAGGAAAACACACGGATTACAAAAATAATTATTCTAAAATATTTTTTCATTCGATGAAACAATCTTACATTTTCCCACAAGTGAATCAATTAATGAAAAATGTTTTTTTCAATTAATGAGTTTAGCATTCTTAAATAGTTATTACTAAATCACGATTTCATTTTAAAGATCCTTCAAATCTGTTTAAAACATTAGGTCTAGGGTGTAAGAGGTTGGAGTTTTAGAATACAACGCTTGCTAGGAAATTACAAAAAAAAAAAATAACACTCACAGCTTAATGAGTCTTTTTCTTATATTAATACTCACCTCAAACAAAGAATATTGCAACTGAGACACAAACTAAATATATATATATATATATATATATATATATATATAATTGGAAATTATAAAATTCTTCAATATTATAATTAGATCTACGTAAATTCGCTTCCTGCTATTCCATATAAAAATGTATACAGGAAAAATTACGTTGAAAATACCTTAAATATTTTATTTTTAAATTTATTTGTACTGGTATATCATCATTTGCTACAATGAAACTCTACTCGTGCTGTTAATTAATTTTGAGTTGTATGATGAATTATATTATAAGGGCGTTGAAGAAGATGTGCAGAATGAACGAAATTTGATTTTTAAGAGGACGGAGGAACAAGTAGTTGTTTTTTTTTTACATTGTTTTAAATAAGACTATCTTTTAGACGTCAGGGAAGTAATGTGTGGTATTGTATTTGATGGAAAAAAACGTTTTTAAAATAAATTTAATCCGTGGAAATGCATTTTGGTTTTAAGAACATATAGGAAGAAAAAGAGAATTCCTTGCATCAGTATTAAGAAGACGATTTTGGTTAATCTTATAAAAGGGGAACAAGTCATAAAACCGTAGAGTATCTAAACTAGGTGTTATTATATAGCACTGCTTCGGATTCAGTGTGAATCAGAAAAGTCTGCCGAGTCGCACAATAAAGTTCACTTTACACAGGTTGTATCAAGAAATCCGATGAGTCGCACAACGATGTCCACTATACACAAGTTGAACGATTCTTCGCACTCCCTTCAGTTTACAGGATTATACAATAAATTATAGCGATGTACTTAGAATGTCATTAACGCTGTCAAACAAAAAAGTGAATATTCCCTAGTCAGAAGTTAAGTTGATTCTACTGATTAAATTTATGTGAGTCCAGCTGTTAATATTTAAAACTACAAATTTATATGTAATATGAAACGAAAAACTTTGTTTGTATTTGAAAATAACACATTACTAATAAGTTATTAGATAAACCGAACAATATTAATTTAAAAGTAATTTACTCGCAGTGTTTCACCTACTATGATTAACGTCGCAACTTGGCTTCCATTAAGCGTAGACAATTCATGCTGTTAAAGATTTACATGATTTGTAAGTCGATAGTTTTTGTAAAACAGTCTATCATTGGCATTACACCAATTAATAACACATATTTTAATTGGTTACATCGACTGCTATGTCTCATTGAATTATAGAATTATGGCGTTGTTATTATGTGGCTTCAAAATGAGGTTGACTTATTGCCAGTAAAACTCCTTTACACCGTGTAATATCATGAGTTGGTGATAATTTTTTATATATTAAAATGTTCTTAAAGTGGTGCCTTTTCTTACTCTTTATCTCAATTTTTCTTCTTCTTCTCTTTCTTATTGTTTCTTCTTATTCTTCTTCTTCTTCTTTTCATTTCTCTTGTTAATGTTTTCTTTACGAGCCGAACTTTCGCAAATCTCTTATGAAGCGTATTTTATAGAATAGCTTACTGTGCACGAAGTCTTTGTTGATCAGAGATATATACCGTTACCGAGTGCATTTAATACCCAAGAGTTTCATCTGAAGCAAGGAAAAGCTATGCATTAAAACAGATATACAATTGTGCAGAAAGAACATTACAACTCAATTAATTTGATATTGGCCCGGATACATCTTTGCTTGCTACACGGAAACAAAGGGACAATACACCCATCGGATCTACCTAAATTATCACCAGATCCATGATTTTAGGATTATTGCATACTACCTGCCTCTCATTAATTGAATTGGCAAGAACCGGTGTTCCAGAAGTCGCTGTAATAAACACTATCACGCTGCTCTGACGCAAAAATGATGAGCAATGGTTCAACTTTAATAGGGTGTTAATGCTGATCTGTTAGAATCCGATGATAACGGCTTCATAAGTCATTGGAATAATGTTCACTATATTCCTTGCATTGTGTAAACTGGGATATCAAACAATAAAAAATATTGAAAAGGAAATATTTGAAAAGACATTAATGTACGTATGCCGCCAAACTCGTTTAGGCCGAAATGAATAAATGGATTGTTTTCTTGGTATTCATACGTTTTGAAAAGTTTCGTCTGTACTGCAGCCGGTTGTTTGTTAGTCTTTTGCTGCTATCACGAACAATTCGCTTTGTTAAAATTCTGAATTAATTCTTTAAAGAATCGCATTCTTTTAATTTTACCTTAGGAAAGAGAGCACAGTATTCTAACAATACCCATCATGCTTTGCGATGAAATCTCAGAATAATACCGGAAATGCTATCGGCAACAAAAAATATAAATAAAAATAAAAAAATAAAAAAAAAACGAAGAAGTCTCTCGCGAACACTGTTTCCGGTTCCCTCTTTACGTTTCTTGCGTTTGTATTTATTGTTTATGTTTAATTATTTGGAAAATATCGATTATTCTCCGTCTCTTTTAGTCTCTTTCTGTCATACTCTCTCTTTCTCTCTCTCACTCTCTCTTTCTCTCTCTCTCTATATATATACATGAATGATATTAACATGCTATATATATATATATATATATATATATATATATATATGAGAGGTAGAGCTGCCAACTGTCAACACGACAGTTCTAGGTTCGATCCTTGGCTTGGGAGAGGTGCTAGTCTTGCGGTACTGATGAGGCGTGATACAACGAAACAGGACTGTATGTCGATGACTACAAATATATTTATATATATATATATATATACACACACACACATATATATATATATATATATATATATATATATATAGTTATCCACATGCAGTACTCTTTTCTTGTATCACAATTCATCAGTGGTGCGAGACGAGCACTTTCCCTAGCCGATGTTTGAACGTACAACCTACGCGTTGATAGTCGGCAGTATCTCAGCGGAGCGGTTTAGATACATTTATGACAGTGCTCTACCCAAAAAGGATTGAATATATACTCATCCGCATACAGCGCTGGTTCGTTGTATCACAACTAATCAGTGCGAGTGCCGAGGATTGAACCTGCAACTAATCACGTTGATAATCGGCAGTACTACCCATCGGCCCATATGAAAGTGCTTGTAAATGACATCGACAAATGTCTATTTAAATAAACACTCACCCATATTTTATGTATATATTCATTCTCTTCCTCTCTTTTTTTTCTTATTTTGCTTGTATCATACAAAATATAAGAAAAGCAATCTATCAAAAACACATGAAAAGTATTGCGCTTGCATATTTCCGTACGAAAATCCGGTAATAAGATGAATCAAAAGAAGTAAAGAAAGAAAAAAAGTGATCTAGCTCCTTCGGTTTTTCATTCAAACATATATGATGATTCCTCTTTTAATATCATTATATGAAAATTTATCGAGCATATATAACATCTTTATTACACATTGTAATAGTTATTTTATATACTATAGATTGAATATTTATTATGAGGATATTTTTTATTATTAAAATCTAAAATTGAGAGATGAGATAAATAAAAAAAATACCGAGTTTAAAAATACTTATTTATACATAATACTATTGTGAAACCAAATCCACCAACATGCATAAATTTTTCGTCAGATATTTTATCTTTTCAAGATAATTACGGTAAACAGTGGTACTATTCTGATAACTCTTTATTGAAAGAGGCAGTGATTAGGTGAGGTTATTGAGGAAAGGCAGGGTACAAATATTAACAAACTAATTATTCAAACTATATAAGTAGTCGATTATAGATATCAATTTTATTTTTATTTATGAATAGTTGACTGTACCCACACCTCCACACATAAACAGCAATTCTAAAGATTATTCTTTGCTCTCAGTGCAATTTCGCTCCTAAAGCGTTTATCATATTACGGTGTCTTTCATCCTGAAAATAACTTTGTACAGATTATATGCGCAAGCGTTTGTGAATCAATCAACAAATAACCGTCAATTAGCTGATAGGTTTTTCTTCCGGCCGGGTGAGTGTCTATAATACGGTTTAATGTTAACCATGTAGCATTCTATACATACCCGACTTAATATTCAACATAAAAAACAGGGATGAAATTGGATATATCTGGTAGACATTCTGGTTCTTCATTATGATCTTTTACAAAGATGAACCACATCTCATCTCATCTCATATGTGTTGTCTTTCAGGACGCTTCACCACCGAATCTACACGACTTCTCCAGTTCTCTCGATCACACATGATTGTTTGCAGGTCCCGAATACTTTCCAATCCTATGCCCTGTACAACGTTGCCAATGTCGGCCATTCTTCTTCTACCATAGTTGGGCGTCTATCTGTTGATATCCAAAGAACTAGCCTACTGGCTTCCTCTTCGCTGTGTCTCATGCAGTGACCGGCTACTTTCATCCTTCTCTGCCGTTTTCTCAGTGATACTGGTGGTAGGTCACCAGAAGGCTGTTGGATTGTTGCGTGGCTCCTCCACGATATATCAAAGGACTTTTTTTTTTTTTTTTTTTTTTTTTTTTACAAAGGCATCACCACATTATCAAGGCCCAGAGGCCACTCAAGGATAAGGGTTAAAGAGTGTACAGTAGAAATTGGTCAATATAGTAATCATTAGTAATGAAAATTTGGTAAATTTAATAACTTATATGGAACGGCTCATCAAGAACTTATTTACTTTAGACTTGAACACAACCATATTGTAGTCAGCCGGAAAGCAGGAAAACGGAAGACAATTCCACAGGCGTGCAGTTCTAAGAAAGAAGCTTTGTTCATGGAATCTACGTTTAGGTTTAGCCACAGATAAAGAGTGGGGGAAATTATTGATAGTGTTTACAGCTAGACGAGTGTTTCTTGTGAAAGTTTGGCGAGGGGGGACCAAAGATTGAAGCTCAGTTGAACACTTTCCATGAAAATAACGATACATCAGAGACAAACTCGCAACATCTCTTCTGTGAGATAGAGGTTGCAAGGAGGAGAAAAGGACATCTCCTACGAGGCTACGAAGTCTATTTTGAACTCTATCAAGGCAGGACAAGTCCTTTCTAGCAGCTCCTGCCCAGATGTTGCAACAGTATTCCATCCTTGGACGTACCTGGCTCTTATATAGGTAGAGAATAGCATCAGCAGTGAGATATCTACTGGATCGATAGAAAGATCCCACCATTTTCCCAGCGGCCTTGGCAACAGATTTGATATACGTGTTCCATTTAAGATCAGGAGTAATGGTCAAGCCCAGAAGCTTGTCAAAACTTGAGGCCTCCTGAAGACGAGAGCCATTCATTTCAATTGATGACAAATGTGGATTAGAATGTTGATGATGTAAAGAGAGAAGCTTGGTTTTAGATGCATTAAAAGTAACCAGCCACTCCTTTCCCCATTGTACTACATGCTCAAGATCAGAGGAGAGAGAATTGGAGAGAACTTGGTCGTTTACTGTCTTAGATGTGGTACCATAAATGGTAGTGTCGTCAGCATAAATGTCTACAAATGATGTAAGGATATGATTTGGAAGATCATTAATGTAGATCAGGAAAAGAGTTGGGCCCAGGATGGATCCCTGAGGGACACCGGCATTAATACTGTGAGCTTCTGATTTTTGCCCCTCAACTACTACTCTTATGAACCTATCAGAAAGAAATGATTTAATAATTGAGAAGACTTTTCCAGCTATACCATAGCTAGCGATCTTATGAAGTAAACCTTTATGCCATACCCTATCAAAGGCTTTAGATATGTCAAGAGCAATTGCTCTAGAAAGATTGCCACCGTCGAGAGATTTGCTAATCCTATGCGATATAACTGTAATGACATCTGCTGTAGATCTAGCAGAACGGAAACCATATTGAGTGTCACTAAGACTTTCTGAGCATCTGCATGTAACATCCATCCAATCTCTTCTTCAGCGCATTTGTCTATTAGTTAACATTCAAGCACATTCCATATATATATATATATATATATATATATATATATATATATATATGCATATATATACTAGCAAAAGTACCCGTCGTTGACTGGGTTCAAAAACAGCCTACAGAAAATGGACTCTCATTTATGAAAGTATGATAGGTTATGAAAAGGAAGGCTTGTAAATTTGGGTTGAATTCGGGGGTATCAAAACCAAATCAAAAGATAAAATAAATAAACCCCATAATTTATTATACCATACCTGTGCACACTGAAACACTTATCACAATATTCTGTGAATCTATATTAAAAAAAACTTGTAAAACTTTGTGACATATTTCCATTCTATGGAGGTCAGATGCGAACGAATACCATAATTTTATTAAACCATATTTCTTCAAACTGAAACCTAATAATCAAAGTATACTTACGCAGATAGATATGAAAAGTCTTTATTAAAGTTTTTGCCTATTTCCATTATATGGAAGCCAGGCGCGAACGCAGACCCCACAATTTTATTATACCATCCCTATTTAAGTTAAAACATACTTATCAAAGTATTCGTATGTACATCTATATCAAAAACACTTGTAAACGTTTTGTTTTAATTTTTAAATTTTTTATTTCCATACTTTGTGGACCACGCGCGAACGCAGTCCCCACAATTTTAATGAACCACCATTCTGCCAGATCAAACATACCCATTCCTGTGTCTCGATACATCTTCTAACATTATATGCAATCAGTTTTTTAAAATAGTCAACCATATAGGAGCCTATTCGTGACCAGACACACAGAGACATACATTCACCTTTATATTATATATATATATATATATATATATATATATATATATATATATATATATATATATATATATATATATATAAGAGCAAATATAAATTGGATATTTATAATATACTTTTGTTTTACCATCTTGGATCATTTTGGTAAATTTAATTGTAATTTTTAATTTATTATAAGCTCCCGCTTGGTTGAACTTTTTATTCTTTCCAGATATGTTTGAAAAGGAACACATTCCTCTGTCGGCCAAAAATATCCTTATTCCTTCTCAACAAGAATATATCCACAAATGTGTTCTCGCTTTGACCACTTTCCTAAAAAAATATAAGGTGGAAGGCTTATCACTATGAATTAAGCATTAACAATAAACTTAAAGCGCCTATTTCCTCTGAAGACCAACCTCACCCAGAAATCCTAACAAATGAACTCCCTATTAACTCTCATAGAGAACAAAAGAAAATCGAAAGAATTGCTGCCAAATTTTACGGATTGAAAACCACTGCCCACCGATATTACAACTATTACCTTGAGGTGTTTGAGAATTCCATGTTAAATTTTGTCCAAAAAATGAAATTTAAGAAACAAAAACACAATTATAATCCGCTTTCTCGAAAAATAAATAATATTGCCGAAAAAGTTAAAAAGAATAAACATATATTCGCCCCTGCTGATAAGATAAAAACTTATTACAAACTTGACTATCTTACATATATAAGACTTAGGTATAAAGAACTTAATAAATCTTTTAAAATAGTCCCTCCTAAGACTTTAGATTCCATTAATTCTGAAGCTAAACACTTACTGACTTCTATGAATATTCACTGAGATAATTTATTCGGCTGACCCTAGATTCACCCTCAAGGACCAGAAACGTAACTTCTATGATAACCCCTCCATCAGATTGATCTGCCCATCTAACTGTGACCTAGATGCTGTAAGCAAAAATATCTTAGATAGAATCATCCCTTCTATCAAAGAAAAAGTAAGTTTCCCCATTTGGCTAAATTCAGATTCCGGAATTAATTGGGTTGTCTCCCTTAAAAATAAACACCTCCTTAACTTCATAACCTTTAACGTCCAAAATTATTATCAATCAATTTCTCCGATCCTTTTAAATAAGGCTCTAATCTTTGCTAAAAGAAATTCTGACTTAACTAATTTAGAAATTAAATTAATTCTCCTAGCGAGAAAGTGCCTTATGCAATTTAACAATAAGTTTTGGACTAGAAAGGACACCCTAATAATTTTGACATCTTCATGGGTTAATGACTCTGCAGAAATCACCGGTTTTGTGGGACTCTTCTTACTGAAAGAACTTAACTACCACTTTAAACATATCCAAGTAGGCCTTTATAGAAATGATGCCCTTTTTACTACAACAGCCAGGCCAAAAGAGTACAACAAAACAAATTAAAAATTACATAACTTCTTTAATAACTTTGGCCTTTCTATAATTATCGAACCAAACAAACAAACAAACTTCAAATTTTCTAGATGTTACACTTAATTTTTACTCTGAAACTCATAGCCTCTATCATAAACTCAACCTTACGCTTTTATCCGTCCATAAATCTTCTAACCACCCCAACTCAATTATACAATCTATAGTCTATCCGTCTCTAGAAGAATTTCTGCTCTTCTGCTGATAAAAAAAACAAACTTTTAATCAAAATACTACTTTCTTCAATAATGCCTTAAGGAACTCAGGACACAAGGAAAAGATTAAATACAACTATTAGTTTCCTCCTACTAGCTGCCTTAAATATGTAATCACACACAATATGCCTCGCAATAAACCAGTTCAAATAACAAGATCTACGGCTATCAGTAACAATGAACCAGTGTACATATATAATCCAAACCAAAATACTAATCGTAATACCTGTAACCCACCCAGTCGCACCAGGAAAAAGAAAAATATTTGGTTTAATCCTCCATTTAGCGTAAATGTCGAAACTAATATACCTAAGGAATTCTTCAACATTGTATAAACCTCTTTCAAATACCCACACAGATATAGTTCTATTTTCAATAAAAACTCAATAAGAATTTCTTATTCAACAATGCCTAATTTAGCACAAAGAATCTTAACATCTAATAACAAAAACATTAAATCAGCCAAAAAAATCCCTTTCCCAATTAAACCCAACACTATCTGTATTTGTAATAACACACATCTTTGCCCACTCAGTAATGATTACATCCATAAAGATCTTATATTCATGCACAATTACTGAGCTCCCACGCAATCCTCCCATAACAGACACTAATATTTCGTCTTCACGTTATCCTTCTTCCCATCCTCCATCTTATATAGTTACTAATCCAATATACCACTCGAGCAGCCCCTCCATCTACAATCATACAACTAGCAATAATAATAATAATAATAATAATAATAATAATAATAATAATAATAATAATAATAATAATAATAATAATGCTCCTAACAACCATCCTAAAACTAACAACACTCATTACTCCATCCAAAATAGTCGTCGTACTATCATTGTCCCACCCTGTGTTGAACACAATGAACAAAATTCAAACTATTTAACTAATACAAATCAGCAAATTAATATTAATATCAGACCTCGAGCTTTTAATAAAGTACATACATATATCGGCGCTACTTCAACATTAATTAAGAAAAGAATATCAAACCACATTTCTTCTTTTAACAACCATAATTCTAATAATAGCCAAGGAACTTCTCTAACAACTTTAATTAAAAAAACATAACTCTAATAATACCTCTTTTCAATCAAATGGACTATCACAAAAAAGTTAAGTCTTACATTGCAGGCTCTAAGTCATGTCGCCTTAGCACAACCGCAAATATTACTATAATACTTCCCCTCAAAGTAACAATATAATACATTCTAAAAACGAACTGATCTCTTTCTGTACACATAAGTCCAAATTTAATTATGGTGATTTTGAAATTACATAACTATTACTTTAACCTTTCAGATATATATAATTTTTCTTTAACATTATAGTTTTTTTCTACATACTTTCTTAATACTATATAACTCAATAATCCTTTATTTTAATTATTTATTTCTTCTTTGCTTGGCCGGGTTTTTATCTGCAATTTAAATATTTCTATCTATCAATTATATCAATCTACTTACACATTCGTATCCTGTATGTATATTAGCTTATATTTTACTATATGCATTTACTTACGTACTTACTTGCTTTATCCGGAATTTGCAGATACCGTCCATCCTCTCCTATTCAAATTGCTTTCATTTCATTTTTTTTATTTTATATTTTATATTTATTTTTATTTTTTATTTATTTATTTATTTATTTTATTTTTTGTTTATTTCTATATTTCTTTATTTATTAATTTCTTTATTTATTCCATTTAGTGTCTTTTAATTACTCTTGCTGACATTTTCTTAAGTAATAACCTGTACATTTCAGTTGACCTCCTTTTTTGCCCTTTATTATTCGCGCCTTTTAACGTTATCATGTCTGGGTCAGTTTGATATTTGCTTTTCTAAATTATATTTAATTCTATCACCATTTAATCTTTTTTCTCTCTTCTTCCTTACTGATTTTTTTTCATTACACTTTGTTCTCGGCAGCCGTGTTAAAAGCATATCTTATTTGTTTTTTATTATTATTGGAATTTTTCCCCTTTTCTTGTACTTATTTGTGAATTATTCCATGGATTTCGGCATTTTGGATTATTTTGAACCATCTTCCAATTACGCGATTTCATGGGATTTTACTTGTACGAATGGAAAATTAAATTAACTTTCTTGTACTTATATTTTTGGATTTTACCGTCATTGGATATCTTACCTTTCACCTGACTATAAATTCACGTGAAATCACATTTTTCTTCACCATATTCCCTCTGCTTCACTTTTTGTTATCAAGTAAGATCTTTGACTTACTTGTAGTTTCATCAAATACTCTTGTATGCAAAATCCGATCGCGAATTTTGCTAATTCCTACCCTCTGATGAGATGGAAAGTATTTCTTCGAAACTCCACGGATTAGGGACTATCCACTTATTAAGTGTTTCCTTCTCAGATTAAATATGTTTTAACTCTTTTTCAAAGTGTTTTTTGACATGTTTTATTAACTATTTGCTCTTATTATAAGCTCTATCTCCTACTACATTTAATCGAGCTTTCACATCTGGTTGAGATTACTTTATAAATATTAATTCGTTAATATTTATAATATACTTTTGTTTTACCATCTTGGATCATTTTGGTAAATTTAATTGTAATTTTTATTTTATATATATATATATGTATATATATATATATATATATATATATATATATATATATATGAGATCAGTAGAGAGTTCCACTCACTAAATTACCAAATCAGTTTTGTATTTAATCAAGAAAAGGAAGATTACATTTAGCAACGCATTTCTATATGTTGCAGTCGTATTTCATAATCTTTGTCTTTTACCTATCAATTTTTCAAGTATGTTATTTTCTTTGCATAGACTTTACTTTCACGGCCATCTATTAATATGTCACACGCACTTATCCAATATTATTTATTAGCTATTACGTTTTTCGTTTCGTTGAAAATAACAATAACACCCTAATGACAGTTTAAAGCTGTTATTTTTTCAAGCAATGATACTTTTTAAAAAGCGAATCGAATTTCAGACATAAGTAATCCTTACGCGCTTCCTCAATACGTATCTGTATTAATCAATGATTAATTCTATTCGTAACGCTATTTACCTTTGCAGTATAATGCTATCCCGTTTATAATCCTCCAATGCATTTAAGACTCACCCTAGCTTTTATTTCATTGGTCTCCGTTTTAAATATTCTCTCTTTTCTACTTCTACTCTTCGTTTCTTTTTTTCCCTACAATTGGTTCTTGTTTTTTTTCCCTACAATTGGTTCTCCTTTTCTTACTCAATGCTTACCTACGTTTGCATTTCTATTTACTTACTTACTCTCTGGAACAGTTAATTTTTTTTTCGTTTAAGAATATCTCAATTTTTATTCAATTTTATTATTATTTATTTTGCCTATTCCCCGTCCTATTATGCATCATATTTTTATATTCTCTCTAACACACTCCCGCAATTTGTCACTTTCTTTTTATCCTACTACATATATATTCTATCGACCAGTCGTGGTAATCTAATCGTTAGGTCTATGTATTTTCTAATCTCTCTGTCTGAACTATGTTTCTTCATATATTATATGTTTGCAACAGTAACTATATTTAATTTTTTTGATAATCTCTGTATTACGCAATGTGTAATATAGAGTTAATGTATGTATAACTTTCCTAACAACATTGCCACGTAAATAGTTATGATCATAATGTTGATTAATTGATTTCATGAACGACGACGTTATTTACTGTCCTAATCAAACACGCACTAATTTGAAAAGATTTATCACGTTGTTTATTATCCTATGAAAAATATGTGAACATCCCTTTGATATTATTTGATGGATCTACAAAGTCTTAGAAATGGATGTTACTATTGTTCGACATAATTTTATCGATATATACAGAATATGCCATTTTTTTCTTTTTTCTTGAATAAACCCAATACGTGTTTCAAAATCTTTTCATCTCAAATGAAAATAACTTTTTATTGATTAAAAATGTATTTGCGTAACTGATCAAAATAGAAAAACTTCTGTTCATACCATTGAAAAGAATGGCATCGATAGTCCTTATATATTATTATTATTATTATTATTATTATTATTATTATTATTATTATTATTAAAAAATGTATTTGCGTAACTGATCAAAATAGAAAAACTTCTGTTCATACCATTGAAAAGATTGGCATCGATATTCCTTATATATTATTATTATTATTATTATTATTATTATTGTTATTATTATTATTATTATTATTATTATTATTATTGTTATCTTCAGATTACAGTGGCAATTCTTTTGCTACTTTTACAAATTGAAATATGTAATAGTCCAGACAATTCCTGTAAGAAAAGATTAATACTAGTTTAAAATGTGATTCAAATGCATAGAGTAATAATCAACAATAATATACAGCGAAATGAGTCCAATACCAGTCATCTTCAAAAGCACAAGTTTAAGGTTTATTGGTTATAGTTGGGGGATAACACAAGTAACTACTGGTGCCTGTACCCAAACTATATCTATTTTTATGCCAAAATTAACATTTTCTGTATTCCGTTATTAAATAAAAAGTTCTCCTGAAATAATATTTTTTATTTTTGTAGGAAATTAGAATGTCTGAAAACTACTGGTACAGGTACAAAAACTACATCATATGTTTTGTCTATCTGTTAGTCTGGTTTGCTACATCTCATTTCTTTCTTCGTCTTCTTGTGTTCATACCTATCTCTCTCTCTTTATATATATATATATATATATATATATATATATATATATATATATATATACTAAACCGCTTTTGTGACCCCGCCATTTATTTTTTTGTATTTTCTCTGTTTTTTTTTGTTTTTTGTGTCTGTTATTCTCTATTTCATGATTTTCTTTGGGATCTGGCGTGTAGCATTAAGTAATCACTTGTACACTTATTAACCGATCATTATACATTTTTAATACAATTGCGTGGCGTATTGTGTCTAAATGTAGACAATAATGTGTGACCAAACCACCTGTATTGACGGATTTTTACATTGATAACAGTCAAAATAAATCTGAGTTTGAGTTTTTATTATGGTTAAAACCCCAGGCTATTTTCTATTGCCTTGCAGGTTCAATTTGTTTGGTTAATTGTTTAAAGCAAATTAAAGAATATTAACTTCAGCTGAACGAATTTGAGGATTGATGATAATATTTAATAATTATATTATCTTGTGGAGGAAAGTATTGATTAATGGAGAATGGTATAAAAGTTATTTTGTTTAAACTTGAGGAACAGTATTGACTTGAGGGTCAATCACTAAGGTTTGCTCAGTGTAAGAAGCTTTTGATCGAACGTTTATTAATAAACACAGGTGATTTTACCAAATTAACCAATCCGGGTGAATTCAATTTTCATAGTGCAGAGGCTGATTGGCTGAATACTTCGTAAGCCCTTTACCGCTCACTACTTATATAACAAGGTATGCGAGAGCGAATTTTGGCAGTTGAGTCGAGCAGTCAGGTTAAATCTGAACTAAATCTTTCACCTACATCGCTGCTACCCCCATCCTCACTGACCGCCGCGACGGAAATCTCACAAGAGATAGATAGATAGATAGATAGATAAAGAGAGAGAGAGAGAGGGCCAGAGAGAGAGAGAGAGAGAAATAGAGAAAGAGGAAAGAAGAAAGAAAAGGAATAAATCGTGCGTCGCAAATTTTTTTTACCTTTCTGAATGAACTGTTACACGCGATTGCAAATGTTTGCTTGTTAAAAAATGCATATATTTTTTTCATTTAATTCTACTGTATAATAGTAAAACATTGTAGAAACAAAAACTGACGACTAGGGTTTTATTTATTTAAGGGCAATCGGGTACTTTTGGTGATTTCATGACCAGAATTCGACGCTGGCGATTCATCCGTGTACATTTGGTTGCCGTAAAACCAAGTTTCACTCCGAGTTGTCACAAGACACAACATCGTCCTGGTCGCTGAACAATCACAAACGTTGGTCACATTTGGTAACTGCCACCGTTCCGCAAGATTTCGTCCTGTTACATCTTCACTAAACGATCACGAACCTTGGTCACGTTTGGTGACTGTCACGAATAATGTCGACTCTCTTACACCTGTTGTAATCCGCCAATTTTGTGCTGTTATAATTGGCCTAAATCACACAAGATCTGGTGGTTGTGTCAACCCACGCTGGACAGGTGTGTTAATTTTCTCTTCTGACTTTAGATATTGTACATTGACGTTGGTGTTGGTTTTCGGAGGCTGAATTAAGAGAGAGTGAGTAATTAATTGAAAAGAGAGACTACCCAACTACAATAGTCATAGTGAAGAATAGTAAACATTGTTTAACTACCGGATGACATGCCATATCTAAAAGTAAAAATTAGTTGATGCTTTATTTTGAAAAAAAAAAGATATAGCTATTGATTGATATTAGTCATATTTTAAAGTGAAGACTATTTAAAGTGATGCATTTAAACTACCGAATGGCATGCAATATTTACAATTAAAAATTAGTTGATGCTTTATTTTGAAAAATAAAAGAGATAGCTATTGATTGACATTAATCATATTTTAAACTGAATAATATTTAAAGTGGTGCCTCTAAACTACCGAATGGCATCAGCTGTGTTTTAAAGAAAGGCAATTTGCGGTTGTAATTATAATTTTTAACATGAGTCGTGTTTTGAAAGAAAAAAAGGAGGCTGAATTTGACGTGCATTATTTGTTGCTAATTAGTAATCGAATAAATTGAAAATAAGTGCTCATGCGAGAACAGAGGTTTTCGATATGACCGAGAGAGTCTGATGGCAGTTAGTGAAAGCCATTGCTTCGTTGCACATGCGGTGGCAAACGGACTTGTGTCACAGTTTCTCCAGCAGAAAATTGAGGAGAACCCTTGATTGTCCTGGGAGCAGTTGCGATCCTCACTAGTAAAAGAATTCCCTAGTAGGAATATGTATACATAGATGTACTCAGCACAGTGTTTGTATTTAAAACCGACTGTACTGTTTATACGTGACTTTAATGTAGCAGATTAATTAGCTGTGGCTGAGGTAATTAAGAAATAAATAAAAGTGGGAAGTCAGCCAATTAAAGATGGAAAAACTTACCTCAATTTATAGGTTATTCGGGAAAACGAAACCGAGAATACAGATAAGAATTTGACTAAATATTTTATAGCGGATGAATTAACAAGAGACAGAAAATAGATTTTAATTTTTTTGCGCTGGAAATGAAAACAATACACGCCATTAATTTGTATTGTGTTAAATAGAGAGAAAACAAAGAGAGAGCGAGAGAAAGAGAGAGATAGAGGGAGAGAGAGAGAGAGAGGGGGGGTAGCGTTATAAGATGCTTGCAGCAAGCAGATACGCGGGGCAGATCCTCATTTGAACTCGTCCATCAAATCGAGGCAAGGTACAAATAGAATTAGTGTTAGGGATTGGCAACAGGGTGACGTAACTTGCCCGGATAGCAACAATTTGGTTTTTAGCGAATTCTGTTATGTTTTAAACTATTGTGTTTAGAATTTTAAAAAGAAGAGTTCTTTACGGAATAATGATTAAACAGTTTCCTGAAGTTTAATAATTTTTTAAAGGAAATTTATTTGATAATATGTTTTAGATCATCACATGCTAGCGGGGAGACCTCCGATGGGAATGTAGGTGAGGAACGTACGGGGTTGTACCGTCCGCCTTCATCGCCTGAGAAGGCGTGGTCGAGCAATGGCCTCGCTCGTGCAACCGACGCTGGTTGTGGTGGTGGTGGGGGGCGGATCGGTGTCTAACTGTTTCCGCTGTCGATCATTCTGGTACTCGGAATATCTCCAGCTGGTCTGTGTTCGATAGGCAATTAAGGAAATCAGCATAAATTAAATTTCTAGTATATGAATAAACTGCCAATGAATTGGTGCAACGATAAATAAGTGAATGAGGACGATGCCTTGATTGCGTAACAGAATGTGTGAAATCACTGCAGTCACCAGAATACCACATTTACTCTGTTCGTCGCTGGGAGAAAGTTTATTGATAAATGATCTTATTAGGCTGGAATGATTGTTCCCATGTTAGTAGTAGAAAATAAAACGAAGGTAGATCTAGAAGCAACTTTAGTCTCTAAATGCTCTTCTTGCTTTTTGAAGATTGAGCTGCGAGTACATGGGGGAAATCGATATATTCCACTTTGAAACCCTGTGAGAGATCGATCAACAGTTGCAAGGAAAAATCGATAAGGCTAGGAAGCAGTTGACGAGCACGTGTGAGGATCTCTCAGTATTGGATATTGCGAGGTCAGAGATTACGAAAAATCGAGAAAGGGTTATTACTATAGTTGTCTAATTGCAAATCCCGCAGGAAGCAGTTAGAAATGTCTCCAGTAATATAGAGACGGAAGTATTCAGAGAAGTATTTTTGCAGAAATACTTCAAGTCTTACATCTCAGTTCCGTTACGTCATCATTCCAAAAGCACACGTATCCCTAACATGTGAGCTTTCAACGTCTGCCTGCCCATGGTTATTTTGTTTATATTTAACCTAGCTAATTTATGTAAACATCTTCCTAAAACACATTGCTACACTTTATTCTATAAACAATAAATAGCTCACAATATAAACTATTTATAGAATATCACTGAATAGATATATAAATAGATAGATAGACAGACAGATCGATAATTACTAATAAACTTTTAACAATGTTGATTACCCAACAAGGCCGAACATAATTAAATATATGGGCTGAACATATAATGTCGCAGTTGGACGCCCTAGCTTTGGGAAACTTGCCTCCCAGTTTTATAAGCACCGAATAGTTACTAGAAATGCTAAAGCGTATGAGGCCGAAACTGTCTTCCCGTCTTTAACTGCCCATATGTCCGGAAAAAAAAAACTTTGCATGTACTATAACGCCCTCTCATATACTGCGCCGTTAGACAATAGAAAATTCTAGTGTTTGTTTCTGTACCCCTGTACGCCTTTTGAAGAGCGGATGCGAAGTGTATCGGAGAACTACCTTACTACTGGATCCACCCAAATTGGGTTTAGTAGCAAGATATCTGGTAGCATCGGAATATATAGCCTTCAACCTGGCTTTGGACAGATTTATGCTATTGAACCGGCAAGAGTCTAAGAAATGTCAGACAAGTGGTCTGGGTACTTACCGATCCGAAACCCAATATATGTGACAGGAGATCACGGTCTGGGTGAGCTATTGCTATACCAACAGGACGAAGAGATAGTAGTAAATGTGCAGTCGAGGCAAGAGATGGATATTGCTACACCTGGTTGTAAATGCGACGGAATGGTACATGGATTCTATCTACCCAAAACGAACTGGAATTACCCAAAGTGTGCATGATACTGCCGCCGCCATGATCAAAGTGACGCCACCCTTGAGCATGGTGGAATTAGACAAATGTTCTGAAGCCTACGAAACAAGTGTAGGTTTGTCCGCGTATTACCAATCTGAGGGGAGGTATCTAATTAAAGCGCCTGATTTAGAATAAGAAAGTGCCAAACTGAGTAACCTCACCAAATTGTAGACCCAATTGTCCGACATATTTCTCCACGAGTTAAACTCCAGTTGGCAAAAAATGTTAAAGTAAATGGATAATGTAAATTTGTAGGAAATTCCGATCCGGTTGGGAGACTTGGATGTGAAAGAATCAAAGGTCAGCTTCCATAGGGTAATATTGACGGGAAGTCTGATAAGCATGATACTGGTTATGATTGCAGTGTTCGTAGCGACGATGTAGTATGTAAGGAAACGAGTGAAAGGGCTTAACAATAAGAAATGCCTCAAGATTGTCTGCACAGTTGGCCCTCGTCAAAACTCACCTGAAACCGAAGTGACCTTCACCAGAGCAGATGCAGGCTTCGTTGCAACCCGAGTGAAAGACAGCAGCCTTAACTCCAAGACCCAGGATGTGTACTAATGAAACAATCAAAATTGACTTTGAATTTTTATGCGATTTCTTTTACAGGAAAATATAATCGAACGACTGCACTATGTGAACTTTTAGCCTGGGAAAGACATTCGTCTAAGGTGGTATAATAGAAGAAAAGGTATAAAAAGTGAAAGGTCGCTTTTAGAGAGCCCGATTGCATTTTGTTTTGCAAGGAAATGAACTGAAAGAACTGTTTCGGTTTCAAACTCTAATGATTAGTAGAAAATATCGATTGTTGGATGACAAAGGTAAGGGTTTATTTTTCCAGATTTTCTTAATAATACGAGCATAATCAATAATTTTTCTGATTATTCAAAATTGCGTTTCCTGGAAATTGAAATTGATTTGAATTGAAGTGTGCCAGTTCGATTTAAGTGTTGATTTCGTTGTTTACAAGGACATTATAAAGCATATAAAATGGTATTGTATGGTTTTCATTTATTAAAAATCTATGTTTTTGTTTTATTCTATAATTTGTTTGAATGAAAATTATCAAAGAACCATGTGATATTTTCTTCACTTTCAAATTGATATTATGTCTCAGCATGAAAAAAGATAAATTTGTCAATATATTTATATATATATATATATATATATATATATATATATCGAAGAAATTTCCAGTTTGGTATCTGAGGGCGAATTTAATTCATTGGGGGGATATGAACCCTTAATAATCTCGCCTAGCTGGTAGGGAACAAGGTGGCACTCTACGGCAACCATGCTGCAAAGTGCCCTCCTGAAACTGTCTGTCAAGCACATGTTTGCCGCAGCGAATAGTGACATCTGAATTGTGTGAGACACAACGTTGCGCCTCGTGTATCCCCTGGGGCTGGCTTAATCCCAATGAGTAATATGTATACTCCTATCTCCAAACCACTATATATATATATATGATTGGCTAACTAAATCCTCAATAGAAGAGGACCATATAAAAACGATAAACAACCACAGAATTCGCTCATAAGCCTGAGGAATCCTAGAGTGGATGAAACGCCGAATATTCAGTGTAGCTTAATCGCCATATATATTTTATAAATTACTATATATATATATATATATATATATATATATATATATAATGATCAGGAGGTCGTGTACTAGACTTGGCAGACTCGAACATATAAATAAGTCGTTTCCTGAAAACTTTAGACAAAGGGATGTTGACTAGATTACAAATCAGCAAATATAATTTATGTGTAATCAATATTTCGTATGCGTAATTTGATATAGATTAGATATGCATACAGCCTAAATTAAAAAAAAAATATATATCTATAAAACTAATCGAACGTATAAAGCCACCATTGGATCTGTCATATTCCCCGTAAATCAATTCGTAAAATATATTAATTGCTTGAATCTTGACTTTCCACAACTAACGTAAGAACACGTACACATGCATATACACATATATATGTTTAACTAGTTTTCATTGACGGAATATACTAACGCTATGCATATATATATATATATATATATATATTTATATATATATATATATACATATATTTATATATATATATATTTATATATATTTTTATATTTATATATATGTACATATATTTATATATATATAAATATATTATTAAATTATATATATATATATATATATACTTAGTTATATATTTTGAATAAAAATATCAGCAGCGTTCTCTAATATGAGGAAAAAAGAGAGTGTTATTTATATTTTTAATTTTCAGAAACTTTAGAAGAGATAAGTCATCTGTACCTTAGGTTTACAAACCTAATAATAGGGAACCGTTTTTGCTACCCATATTAAGCTCTTTTCAGCCGATACTCATCTGTTTTATTCCTGGAATTTGAATCATACACATACATTACAAGATTTATTTAACCGTCGTCTTTTTAAATAATCTTAAAATTAAAATAATAAAATTGAAACAAATTGTCCCTTTTATATTTTAGACGCTATAGAAAACAAATAAATTATAAAAAGAAGACGTTAATAGACAAAAAATTCTATACATTGATTTTTTTCTGCTGTATAGTATAATATATTTTAACTATTTATCGCGTCCCCTATGAAAAACTATTTTGAACTAATTATTTTAATCTTTTAATTTTAAATATTTTTCGGTCTTAAACAAAGTTATTTTATTCCTTGCTCAATTTCTAATTAAAATAAGGGAGATAACTTTGTAAAGGCTTGAAGGCGTATCCGACTGGATAATAATTATGTTTATTATTTTTATTTAATTTTATTCTTCCTCTATCTTTATTATAATACCACGTTTATATTTACATTCACCCGCCTTATTTTATATAGGGTAAGTGTAAATTTCCTTTATATTGCCTGAATAAACCTCTCATTAATAAATTTTAGTTATATTCTTCGAAATTTTATTCTGAAACATATCTATCAGATTGGAAAACATTATTTTTTATAAATCTATTATTTTGAATTTATTATTTAAATTTTTTGTCCGGGCTTAAATGCATTAAAAATCCTTATTCAATGTTTAACTAGTCTAAGAGAGATAATTTTGTTTAGACTTGAAAGCTTGAAAAAAATTATTATTATCGATTGGAAATTGATAATATTTTATTTTATTATTAGTTAACGTTTTTTCCATATGTATTATACAATACATGTTTATATTTTTATTCCCCCGCTTTATTTAATATGGGTAAAGTGTACATGTTATTTTGGTAGCCTCAAATAACCTATCAGATATAGATTTTTATTATATTCCCCGAAGTTTTATTCTAAGAAGTCACCTATCACATTGGAAAATATATTAAATTTAAAATCCAAATAAAATTAAATATACTATAAATTCCAAATTTAAAATTAAAATCCAAATTGAATTCAAATTAAAAATTTTAATCAATTTCAATCTCACGATTTAAAAATGTATTTTTGAAATTTTATTTAAATATACATTTTTTAATATGAGTATATACCGAATTTATTAATCAAAGACCATTGTACTATTTTATATGTATATTATATTTATTACTGCTATGATAAAGTGCTACCTCTCGATGCTATTATTTTATTTGGCATATCTTTGCATCGTCCATTAAACTAATACTAATGATTAATATCTTATTTCGGGACTCTTGCAGAATTTGACCGAGATCCTCGGGATTTTCCGTCAATTATGGTTCGGATTGATCGGGGGGTCACCGGATTAAGCTGGGCGTTGTTCAAATGTTGAAACAGTTAATCGACATTTTCTTTTATTGAGAAATATAATATTGTAATTTCTTTTGGGTGATGGGGGTATTTTTCTTTTTATTTATTTATTTCAAGTCAAAAAACGCTATTGAAATTGAAGCAGAAGACTTTCGATGTGGAGGAAATTGAATGAAATAAACAGTTTCTGTCTCGGTAAAGATAATGTAAAGATAATGACTGGTACGGGAAGGAAGTTATGATTTGTGGAAAAAGAAATGCAAACCACAGAGACGACTAGCCCTTATTGTCTGGGGGAAGAAACTGCTATCCACTGAAATGAGGTGCAAGACTTGTATACACCAATTAGTACTAAACGTCCTTGCGCACATTATTGTTTTTATCCCGATCCAACTGTGAGATTCCCATAACCATAAAGATTATGTATTTGTGGACGCACGACGCAGTTACTATTGAAACACATGCGAGAGGAATGCGGTATTGTTTGAGAACACACATATATACAGACTGTAATAACTTTATCAGAGAAATTTGCTAGAAATATTTTCCTAGGAATCCCCAGAAAATCGGAGCTTAAACTATATCCGATAGTGAGGCCTTTACTTGCGGGCTTTGGGGAGTGTTGAACCACCCTTTAATTGCTATTGCTCCCAGATCCACTCTGACCCGGAGTGGTAGTACCTGTTAGGGTCCCAACTATGGGTTAAATAGAAAAGTACTTGAAAAATATATATTCTTCAAAATAACTGGTTTCGGCATTAAACAACCTTAAAAGAGTTGATATGCCGTAAAACAAAAACAAACAAACAAACCAAATTAGAGGCCTATAACGCACAGCTGAAATAGACGAGTCTTTTCAGCTTAAGAAAACATAGCGTTGGAATAATCATCGAAACGCTTTGACTGTACCAATGACATTACTTATAAGGAGAATTTATAGGTGACCTTAACAAATCGTAACGCCGAGCCTTCCTTTCAATAATAAACTAATAAACTCTGCTGGGGACTGCGGTCGTTGGAGGATAAGGATTCCACCACCTGACTGTGAATTAAATTTTGCTTTTTGTGGAGACCCCGGAACGAAGGCAAAAAAAAGATGTAGAATGAAATAAATCAATCCAATGCGGTAACACAGATGCATAAGTACCACCAGTGTTTTATTTCGAATTATTTGCTCAAGAGAAAATTCCATGAAAATGTTCCAAATTTGATGGGATATATTTTTTAAATTCGCAGTAATGCTTTTTTTTTTGTTTTGTATCTATTTCATACTGATACGAATTAATGCACAATAAACATAATTAAAGATCTTTTTTATTTCGATTTTTTTAATCAAGTAAAACCTCCATTTTTTTACTTGATTACGAATGTAATATATCCGGTGATTTTACAACTGTCTATTTTTTTTGGGGGGGGGAGTAAAGCAGATAATTATACTTTTAAAATTTATTCAATCCATAAAAGAGCGTATGTGATTGATTGAGATTGTCGGACTGACTTCCTCATCTTGGTTGTTATTGTCACAACGTTATTGATACAACGTCTAGGACCACTAGGACATATGGCCGAGTGGTCCTAGACGTTGTATCAAAGTTTACAGTTGCACAAAGGTGCTGAGTTCAATCCTGAACGAAGGCAGAGTTCAATCCTGAACGAAGGCAGTGAAAAAGTAACATTGAAAACAGAGAATCAGCAACTATGTCCCAAAGCCTAGCTGGAGTCCGAACACGGTACCCCCGTAATAATAATAAAGGGTTGGGTTCCAGACTCCTAACAAACGGTTCACCTGACGGAGGCCGGAGGGCAAAACGGCCGAAACGTTGTGACAATAACAACCAAGATGAGGAAGTCAGTCCGACAATCTCAATCAATGAAAACACCTCATCTCAAAAATACAGACAATTACTAGCTTATATGATATATAAATATTTAACAATCTATATAATAATACTCTTTTCCGTACGTGCGGTATCATAAAAAAACATCATAATCGCAAACATTAATCAATGAAATACGAATTACCTCCCTTTAATGTCAGTCTTTATGAGTTAAAATCATTAAAACCATTCCCTTTACAAGAAATTTTATTACCATTAATACCTTCTTATATGCTATGTTGAAATTAATAAAAATTCTATATCATTTCAAGGAAAACATTATTACGTACGTAATTATGATGTCGAGATAATTATGGTGACTTTTGTTTCAAATCTTTTAAATCTCTGTATTTCAGGTAAAAACATAATTTCACACTTATTTGTCATGTAAAAATTCGTACAAATTCAAATGCATTCCTGGTAGAAACGTTATTATCTACTTCAATATCATATCGAAATAAGTAAAATCATATAGTTCGTTTGTTAATTATGGATCTTCTAAATCTATTCATTTCAGGTGAAAATATTATTGCCTGTTTACCGTTCATGTTGAAATTAGCCCAAATTACAACACATTTTAGGTGCAACATTATTACATCTTTAAATGCCATGTCAAAATAAGTAAAATCGTCTAGTGCTTTTGTTGATTACGGATCTTTACCACTTATTAGGGATATTTAAAACTGATGCATTTAAGCAGTATTACTTATTTGCAGTTCATGTTTAAATAATTACAAATCGCAACCCATTTCCGAGGAAAACATAATTACCAACTTAAATGTCATGTCAAAATAAGTTAAAACCATAACGCTTTCGTTGATTAGGAATGATTACATATACAGATTTCACGTGAAAAAATTCTTTCCTACTTACATGTCATATTGAAATTGATACAAATTTCAATGCATTTATGGTGAAAACATTATCTACTAATATGCCATATCAAAATAATTAAATTATATAATGCTGTCGTTGATAAGGGATCTTTTAACCTTACACCTTTAAAGTGAAAACCTTATTACATACTTACATGTCATGTTCAAATTAGTACAAATTTCAACGCGTTTCAGGTGAAAAATTATTACTTATTTACATGTAATTGTGGAATTAATATAAATTTTCATACATTTCAGGTGGTGAAAACATTGCCTATTTACATGTAATTGTGGATTTAGTATAAATTTTCATGCATTTCATGTGAAAACATTATTACATATTTATGTGTCATATCGAAATAAGTAAAATCATATATTGCTTATGTTGTTTAGGGATCTTTCTAATCTACGTATTTCAAGTGAAAACATTATTACCTTCTTATATTCCATGTTTACATTAGAGCAAATTCTAACGCATTTCAGGAGAAAACATTATTATGTAAATATGTCACGTACAAATATTTACAATCATAGAGTGCTTTTGTTGATCAACGATCTTTTAAACCTAAGCATTTCAGGTGAAAAAAATTAATAACTAATTACATGTCATGTTGAAATTGGACGAAATTCCGATGCATTTCAATTGAAAACATTATTACATAATTAAATATCATTTGGAAATAAGTAAAACTATAGGGTTATTTTGTTGATTAAGCACCTGTGAACCTACGCATTTCAGGTATAAACATTGTTTTCTACATAAAGTTCATGTTGAAAATAGTAGAAATTTCCATCCATTTCATGTGAAAACATCATTACATACTTAATTGTAATGTCGAAATATTTACAAACATAGTGCGCTTTTGTGGATTAGGGATCTTTTAAACTAACGAATTTAATGTGAAAATATTGCCTACTAACATGTAATGTTAAAATTATTACTAAACAAATAGTACAAATGAGGTTTTCTGTAAATACGGAAAACCAGACTAATTCCTTACATACACCTGTAATCCAAGATGTCCTTAAATTATAAACAACTTGGGGCCATAAGAACTTACATAAAATCGACTTAAACTAACATAATATTCTGTTTATCAGTATTTATTTTGTTGTATATGTTATTTCGAACTTGCAGTCCTTACTACAATGAATAATTCACTGCATTCCTGGAATCGTATTTAACTTACAACAATGTATTCATTTTAACTTTTAATAAATGCTTTCGATCCCAGAATTCTCCTTCAATACTTATATCCGATCTTAATTACTTCGTTTCTAACTAAAAAAACAAGGAACTGTCACCTTCAATATACAACACCAGCACGACTGCCATCACCGCCAATACCGCCAACACTGCCTCCATCTCAACTGCAATTTCCACTACTACCGCCACCACTGCCACCGCTACTACTGCAATTACCACTACTGCAACTGCTGCACCCACTTCCAAACTACTACCACCGCCGAAACTGCCACCACATCCGCCGCTACGTCCACTACAAATGCCACCACCACTACCGCAACCACAGACACCGCTACAACAGTTAATTTTTGGTATTTTGCTAATTTCTGTTTGGCGGTGGCCGTTTTTTTCCGTAATGTTCGATGTTATGCAATACATTTATGATAAAACAATGTATTTCTGTATATATTTGCGAAAACTGCAGAGTCATTGTTGGAAACTCCCCTCCATAGAATTAATGATGTAACGTCACTTCCGGTATCGAGACGGGTGCCCGGTAGTCAGAGATTGGCACTCAGAGAAGCAGGTCGTGTGCAAACGCCTCACCGTTGAGTAATGGTATTATTCAACTCACTTTGTCTGTAATTTATGGGAATACATGTTTCGTTCCTAAAAATTCTGTGTTCCTTTAGTTTATTACCATTTAACCCAATAACAGTCATCTTCCAAAAATGAAGTCACGAGTGTGGCTGTGGTGGGGACACGAAACACGATTATCTTGCTTTTAAAATTGCTCCAAACGTTTCCAGGGATTACCAAACTATTTTATGGCAGGATAGGGGGAGCAGTATCTATTTTGTGATCACAATCTAACCTCCCAGGCATTATCTCGTCCATTTTGTTTTAGACACGGTGGGGGAAATATTGTTCGTTTGGTCTCGCAATGCAACTCTTCCAAGCATTATTTTCTCGCTTTTTAGGTTAGTAACATATAACATGTAATATCCGTACCTATATGTAAAAAAAACTCTTAGCCGTAACGAAAAGAAATCTTATCTCTGACGTGCATAAAACCTCAGACTCCAAAAGATTAAATAAATGATAAAAGATTCAAACTTACAATCACGTAAAATAATGGAGTAGTATGACTTTTAAAAGGTAAATAATGTGCTTCTACAGTATAGTACCTATATGAAAAACAAAGAAAAAAATAGCCGTGGCTTCGGAATATATATAACAGAAAAAACTTTCATGTGACACCATGATTGTTTTTAAACCAAAAAATCCCGTCAAATCACCGAGTAGCAAAATAAGTGACACTACTTCAAACCAGGGGTTTAAATGTTTAAAATAAGTAACAGTTTTACGACCGATTTTGGCTAACAGTACAAGGGAAGTAACTCTTGTAGGCACGTAAATTGAACTATAATATACGATTGGTTGTATGCTCGTGTACTGCAAGCCTGAGCCACAATGAAATGAGCTCAACAACTTACTTGTGTGTATAAGGTTACTTTTCTTGGGTGATTTCAATTTTGATCAGCTTCCTTTGTTACATAGGATTCACCGCTTATCAAGGCCAAGAGACAACTCGAGTGTACAGTGGACAATTGTACACTATAGTAATCGGTAGTAATGAAAATTCGGTAAATTTGTTAACTAATGTGGAATGGCTCATCAAAAACTTGCTAACGTTAGAATTGAAGACAACCATATTGTAGTCAGTTGGAAAGCAGGAAAACGGAAGACAATTCGATAAGCGTGCAGCTCTACGAAAGAAGCCTTGTTCATGGAATCTACGTTTAGGTTTAGGCACAGATAAGGAGTGGGGGAATTATTGATAGTGTTTTCTGCTAGACGAGTGTTTCTCGTGAAAGCTTTCCGAATGGGGACCATAGATTGAAGAGCAGTCGAGCACTTGCCATGAAAATGACGATAAAGTAGAAACAAACTCGAAACATCTCTTCTGTGAGAAAGAGGTTGCTGGGAAGAAAAAAGGACATCCCCTACGAGGCTACGAAGTCTATGTTGAACTCTATCAAGGCAGGATGAGAACTTTCTCGCATCTCCTTCCCAGATGTGGCAAGAGTACTCCATCCTTTGACGTACCTGGTTCTTGCAACAATGTGACCCTAATAGAATCTCTTAATAGATCACTACGATTTCTTCAGCGCTCAAATTACCCAACTAAAATTGAAGGTGGTATATTGTATTTAATTTTTGATATTTCTTCTTCACCAACACCCTGGATGCCCAGCCCATTTAGTGATCAATTTGTTCTGTACTTTAATGTGTTATTACTCTATATCTATTTTGATTTATTTACTTCATATCGATAAAATAACAAAAATATATATATATGAAACCCCTCCAAATCCTAGAATCTAAAATATAAAACAAACTTATACAGAAGCAATAGCTTGTCGTTGTTTTAGGGCTTTTACTAAAGTTGCATAATCAGCTTTTATTCAAAAACATGACAAAGACATCAATCGGGGGACCCTATAGGTTTTGACTTATTATGCTTATATTTATCCTTATGTAAGCAACCATGTATTATTACATTGCGTTTGTCTATAATATTGTCTTTTTCTGTTATTATCTCTTCCGACACAGTGAGCTATAACTAACACATTCTTCTTTTACTAAGATGTATTTATTCCATGGAACATTCTTTCTTTCTTTCCCTACTTTGTATAAAATACTAGCGATAATATAGTGTTTCCATTTACCTAACTACATGCTTTCTGTCATTACTACCATATATTTGTTGTATCTGAATATAAAACGCGCCCCTTTAGAACCAGTATATGATGCTCACATGTCTCTTATTGTCACTTTACAGTTATATAAAATACTTTATGCCAGGCATTCATCTTTTAGTTGAAACTCTTCTATTCATTTTCAATTACATTTTTCCACTCTTAACTTCTCCTTCATATTATTCAGTTTCACCAGTTTGGATATAGTTGAGCATAATTCTCTCTTCTTTAACATTCATTATAGTGTAGAAATATGCCTTTAATGCATCTTCATTCAATAGTTTACTTCGATTTCCATTGAAATTATTACCAATAATTTTACAAATGCTTTGAATATATGAGATTTACCTGCTCACTGGATGGAGGATGCAAATACTGTCTTCCTACTCATAAGACCCTTGCTTATTATAAAACCCTTTTACTATTATCTTTATAATTACCATTTCTTTTTGACACGTCTCTCACTGTAAGTATTTACCATATTTCTTAGACGGTTAATTCTCGAGTTACTACAAGTTTTTAAGATTATTATGCGTGAGACTTCTTTTGTAGCTTTGTATTTTTCTTCCAGTTCTCCCAGTGGGCGTACTAAAGAGAGTTACGTTCATTCTAGCATATTATACTTGTCTATATATCCTGATCCCTTAACACATTATTAAAATACAACTTACTTTCATTAACTATATCCTTACTAGCTGAACGTTTGTAGGTTTGTATTAGAAAGACTATTAATAAGCTTTATTTTTATTTGGTTAGGGTGGTATAATTAGTTACTATTATAAACATTTTCTAGTTTGGCTTGTTATAGAACTTATATAATACACCCCTCCATACACATACATATATATATGTATATATATATATATATGTATATATACATATATATGCATATGTGTGTATATATATATATACATTTAAATTTTTTTTTTTTTAAATATGGTTAATTTCAATCTATACCGTGTTTGTTTAACGGGTCTAGATTGTTATTTTAAAATTAGTCCCCGCTAATTTTGAGTTAAGCTCGATGTATCTATTTAATAGGTGCATAGCATATATAGTGTAAAATTTTGTTGAAAATTCAAAGACTCATGTTTTCTTATTTATATATCCCCCGTTTATTTCCTGGATTTTTTTCCATTACATCTGTTTCATTAATAGGTAGGCAATTTTACGATTTATGTGTCCATAAAAATATCCTGTTCCCATCAACTTCTTCAGAAGTTTATCCATTAGATTTTTACAACAAAAGGTATATTTTTAACATGCTGAACGTCGTATTCGTGTAAAATATTTCCAAAGCCACGCTTCCTCACTTCCTTCATCTTTTGGTGTTATGTCTTGCTTACTCATTAATGAAACAGCATTAATGGGAAAATCAAGGGAATAAACGAAGGTTATATGAAAAGAAAACGCGAGTCTTTGAATATTCATCAAAATTTTACACTATATATATATATATATATATATATATATATATATATTATTCTATAATATAAAGCTGAATGTTTGTGTTATGTAATGGATGGCTGCAACCATCCGATACATAACTGAAAAGAAAAAAACTTCTTTAATAAAAGATTTAAAAGAGTGGGCATCGAATAATCGATTGTCGACCAGTCGAAACGAGAAAGTGCTTACGTCGTAAACAGAGAAATCGGACGACGATTTTTTTGTTTACAAAACAAGGAAACGTGACATACCTCGGAACTCTGGAATGTATAGAATTTAGCATGAGTGATAAATTCACGTGTCGGTCAGCTGAAGATAAATAATACGATGATTCTGGGTCAGGAGGCGGCGAAAAATTGTCAAAACGTGACCAACAGAACGCGTGTTCTATTATCGAGCAGTTGATTGACAGATCGCGTGGATTGGAAAAAACCAAGCGAAAGATATGCCAATATAAGCGGTGATTTTTGGAATCTAACCAGAAGAAGCAGAAGAAGGAGAAGAAGAAGGAGGAGAGAAGAGAGAAGAGAGAAGAAGAAGAAGAAGAAGAAGAAGAAGAAAGGGTTAGGAAGCGTGCGACTGTCGAGAGTATAACGTTTCCACACACCCCTCTCCATCACTGAAATGAACAGTAAGCCATACTGTTAAAGTTTGAACTATTGACGATCTCTATGTAAAACGAAAAATATAATTTGAAAACAAAATATATTTTTATATGAAAAGCCAGTGTGTCTTACGTCTTGATTTGTTATGCTGAGTCACGTCTAACCTTTGTGTGCATCTCAAATTCGGGTTTGCCGGAATCTTTATTTTGACAGCTATAGAAAGTTGAGAAATGAAAAATGCACAGTCAAGGGGGAAATAACTCTGTCGTCTTAGCCGTTACTATAACAAGCAGAAATTAAACAACTACACGATCAATAAGAGACGGCTACTGGGTTTTTGTTGCAGCGGGGAACTTATTAATTACGACTGTTCCCAACCTAGGGGTCCTGAGACTATACAACATGTGTGTGTGTGTCTGGTCACGAATAGGCTCCTATATGGTTGACTATTTAAAAACAACTGATTAATTATAATGATAGAAGATGTATCGAGGCACAGGAATGGGTATGTTTGATCTGGCAGAACGGTGGTTCATTAAAATTGTGGGGTCTGCTTTCGCGCCTTGTCCACAAAGTATGGAAATAAACAATTTAAAAATAAAAAAAAACGTTTACAAGTGTTTTTGATATATATGTAGATAATAATATTTTGATAACATGTTTTAACTTAAATAGGGATAGTATAATAAAATTCTAGGGTCTGCGATCGAGCCTGGCCTGGATAGAATGGAAATAGGCACACACTTTAATAAATACTTTTCATATCTATCTGTGTAAGTATACTTTGATAATTATGCTTTCGTTTGAAGAAATATGGTATAATAAAATTATGGGGTGTTCGTTCGCACCTGACCTCCATAGAATGGAAATATGTCATAAAGTTTAAGAATGTTATTTAATATAGATCCACAGAATATTGTGATACGTGTTTCAGTGTGAACAGGTATGGTATAATAAATTATGGGGTTTATCTATTTTATTTTTACGTTCATCATATTTTACTTTGGTTTTAATACCCTTTAATTTAACCCAAATTTACAACCCTTCCTTTTAATAACCTATCATACTTTCATAAATCAGCGTCAATTTTCTGTAGGCTGTTTTTGAACCCAGTCAACGACGGGTACTTTTGCTAGTATATATATATATATATATATATATATATATATATGTGTGTGTGTGTGAATTGCTATTTCATTTAAATGTTATACTTAGAAAATAAATTTAAGTTGATTTCTCTCTATAGCGACTTCAGTTTTATGTCAATGCAGTAATTTCCAATAGTTAATAAACCTATGTTGACATATTGTTAAGGTAGTTAAAGAGCTTATGTCGATATGTATGTGCATTTTTAAATAAACTGATGTATTCACTGTTAGTTACCTTGCTGAAAACCCCATGTCACGGGTTTTTAACATCGTTTAATTGACCATGTCAAGACTGTTGTTTAAATAGTTAATAAAACAATATCGAAATGTGACCTAGTTAATAAAACAACATCGACAATATTGTTAACTTAGTAAATAATCTCATGTCTACATGTAGTTTTCCTTGCTATAAAGTCATGTCGGTATGGTGTTTTCCTAGTTAATAAGATTATGTCAACACTAATATTTACCGAGTTAATAAAACGATGTCGACATGTTTTTTTTTTCTGATAGAGAAACCCTATGTCGACATGTTGTGTACCTAGTGAATATAATCATGGCAAAACTGCTGCAAACCTAGGTTGTAAAACACAGTCGTTTGCCTCGTTAATTGATCCATGACGTTATGCTGTTTATTGATAAAATCCCGTCGACACTGAAGTTTGACTAGTTTACAATAGAATGTCAGTATTTTGTTAACCGTATCATATCGACATGCTGTTTACCTACTTGATAAGTCTTTACCGACACGTTATTGACCTAGTAAATAAAATCACGTGGACATTATTGTTTGCGTATTTTTTTCCAATATCGATATGTTGTTTAACTTTTTTTATTATTAAATTATGAGATTACTATGGATAAATAATTGTATGACGGTATGTTGTTTATTTACTTAAGAAAATCATATCGACCTGTTGTTTACTTAGTTAATATAAAGTCAACATGATGTTTATTTTGTTAAAAAGTGTAGACATGTGGTTTATCTAGTTAATTAACCAAGTAGGCATCTGGTTTTCCCTGTTATAAAAACTATGCCGACACCTTTATTTACCTAGATGATAAGCGCATGTCGACATGATATTTACCTAGTTAATACACCCAGTTAGGAAGGCAATACCGACCTGTTGCTTACCTACTTAATACATTCGTGTAGACAAGTTGTATATCTAGTTTATAGATTCCTGCTGATACATTTGTCAAAAGTTTATAAACTCATGTTGGTAATCTAGTTAATAAAATCATGTCGACCTATTATTAACATAGTTAATAAACATAGGTTGATATATTGTTTGCCTTATTAATAAAACAATGCCGATGTGTTTTTTACCTAGTAACGCCCGTGTCGTCATTTTGTTGAGTAAAATAGTGAATTCATATCGACAAGTTGTGATCATCTATAAATATAAAAGCGAAAATGTATGTATGTATATGTGTTCGCTTTTTCTGTGTGTCTGCAAAAGGCTCTTTCAGAGAAGCGGTCGGTCGGTTCACAACTTTTTAAAACTTTTTATATCACATACAAATCGTAATATCTCACAGTAAACAACGACGCTCGCCTGTCTATTTAATTTGGTCGATTTCGGGAAGATAAATATTCAATATTTGTCGCTCGCCGCATGTGGGTTAATCTTTTTCCTATAACATCTTCTGGGGGGGGGGCGTTCAGCAGTAAATGAATACAATCCCGCAGTCAAAACTTGATCTCATTTAAAACGGGCACCTGCTAAATTCAACTAATTGAATAAATTCAAACGTGTTTCCGTTAGTATCTCGCGTTGGGGCAATAGTTAACATCGCACTTTTTTTTTCACACTTTAATTTACAACTTTGCCTCAACGGTTCGGGTTCGATCCTCATACTTACTTTTTTTACCCCCCCCCCCAAACACCCGGGAAACGCCGGGTACCCCTCGCAAGTAGTTAATAAAATTCTGTTGACACTGTTCTTACCTTAGTTTATAAAACTATGTCGACAACATTGTTTTCCTAGTGAATAAACCTTTATCGACACTATTTATTTAGTTTCTATAAGTATGTCGACAAGGTAATAAATTCATGTTGACATGTTGCTGACCAAGTTGGTAAAATCATAATGACACGTTGTTTACTTTTTAAAAATTTGATTTTCACCCCAAACAAGACATCGTGCCACTTTGGTGTAGGGAGCTACTTTCGGGTATAACAGTTGCAGAAATATTATGTAGGAAGAGGAGCAGTAAGATGTCTGTTCACATTAGACTTGAACATCAAAAGCAGAATCCCGGAATGGGGGTCCCAAAGTCTAGCAGTTCTGGGAAGAAACTATTAGAGTAGACGACTTTCTTACATCTAGGGATTTCTACTGTGTATGAATGGGATTTTGCTGCTTGCTGGGTTTGTCGGAGGTATTTACGTCAAGAGGGTACAAGCGCTTGTAGTATGTCGGAGCATTTACAATAACCCATATTATATGTATTTTTAACTTGTCATTGAACTCATGTCGACATGTTGTTTACCTAGTTCATAATACGATGTCGATATACTGTTTACTTATTAATAGAAACCAATCCTATTATTAAAAGCATGGCTTAGTTAAGGGAAACATAAATTTATACCTTATTTTTTTGGATCTTCAAATTTTCACATTTGACATTCAGATAATAATGGTGTAACAGATATTTTCCTATCACACACCTTATATCGAATATTTTATTCAAATAGAAAATATTTGAAAATGTCAATGCAAATCATCAAAAATGTAATTCTTTTTAAATATAAAATTATACAATGAAAATCCAAACATAAAATGTAGAATTAAAATATTTGTTCATTGAAAGCAAAACTATACAATGTCGTACTGCTGTGAAACATGCTTGTTCGGTTGTGCAAAGAGTTAAAATAAACCACTTTGTAGTGATAGCTTCGCATTTAAAATGACTCTTATCGCGTTTTTTTATATTTTATCATTTTCTAATAAAAAATCCATTCCGCTATTTGAAATTGATCCTCTAGTCGGTCGCTGGATCTTCTAATAATTCGACCATCACTCATATGAATTTTTTTTATTCGCCTTCCTCCCAAACAAAGCACATTGACACTTGGACGTAAAAGGCTAATAATTTGAACCATGCCTACAAAAGATTAAGATGTTGTTTTACGTTGCCTTTGAACTTCTGCATATCAGTACAGTTTGGGAAGCTGGTAGCAGAAAGAGAATTCTAAAGTCTAGCTGTTTTAGGGAAGTAGCTATTAGAGTAAAATATTTTCTGACATTTCGGAACCTCAAGAGTGAAAGAGTGTGATTTTGTTGCTAAGCGGGTTTGTCGGTGAGAATGCACGTTGAGGGAGCACAAATACAATGGGTTCCTCAGAGAACATTCCATTAAAATACATGTAAAACAGGCACAGCGATTCAACATTGCTGCGATGTGGCAATAATATTAATCTCTGCATGCGTGAATGGTTGTCTTTTAGAGGTACATGAGACTCTTACGTGTGAGAAGTTTTCTAGTATAGAGAGAGTCCACATTCCTCGCTGCAGCCTTTGCAATGCCCCAGTATAATTATTCCAGTTAATATTTCCCGTGAATATTAAGCCGAGAAGTTTGAAAAAGAAGTCTCAGGTAGGGAGTTATTTGTCATGGATATCAGTGCTTTGAGAAGTCCATTGTAATGGTTAAAAGAGAACTGCTTAGTCTTGCTAGCATTAAATGTTATCTTCCATTTTCGTCCCAATTCCATTCCAATCTGGAGGTCATTTTCTAAGGATTCGGCCATCGTCTTGGGATTGTGTACATATGTTCTTCTCTCATGCATGTTTTAGAGTGTTGTAAATCAGCAACTATACCCATCTCGGACACAATATTATCGGGGAGGTCATTGATATATATCAGAAATCAAAGTTGTCTAAGCATCGACCGCCGATTCACTCCCGCATTAATGTTATGCTGTTTATTTACTTATATTTATTATTAGTCCAGTTATACCGTATGATTTGATTTTCATTAGCAGCGCTTCCTGCAAGACTTTTTCAAAGGCCTTGGATATATCGAGGACTACAGCCCGGGCTCCACTCACCTTATCCAGTCCAGGGTATATGCGTTCACAGATTGCTGTTAAAATATCTGCAGTAGAACGACATTACCTGCATCTGTACTGTTTTTTTCTGAGAGAAGATTAGCTTTTGTAAGGTAATGAACTAGTGTCTGATTGATTATCGCCTCAAAGATTTTAGCGAATAGAGAGAAGGAGACGGATAGGCCAATAATTGAAAGGGTCGATTCTTTCACCAGAATTCTTGTACACTGGTACCACAGATCCCATCTTTCAGCTAAGGAAGCAGGATTTATCAAAGTATTTGTTGTATTTGAAAAGTATAAGGAGCTAGCTCAGTTGAGCATTTCTTACTTAGTACAGCAGGGATGAGATTAGACCCGCACGCCTTGGAAGTGTCTAAGTGAACACTTTTTATAGCGGAGATTTTCTGCAATGTTTGTAATTCCGGTTTCTGCTACGTTGTTCGAAGGAGGTGAGAGGCAAGATGTGGTCTTCAAATCCATCATCCATATGTTAAGAATAGCTTTCGTGTCCAGTAGACCATGTATAATTATGTAGCTTAATAGACAACACGTACCGGAAGTCAGAGAGTACGTAAGCCTTGCTATCATTTGAACTTCATTGCTTATATAAATGCTGTCAAACCCTCGAGAGACGTATATATCTAGCTACAATAAACAGTTCTGTTACAGCAAGAAATTGATTATATAGAGATGTATGTGCGTGCGTATTTTTTGTCGTTTTGTGAGAAATCCATATTTTCATTCCAGCAAATGTGTTTTTTGCGTCTGACTAATCTTTTGTTAATATCAATTTCTCCGTTGTTTCTTATCGAAATGACCAGGAATTATTCGAAGACATTGTCGCCTGATAAAATATTCTGCAGACACATTAATTCTAATTTCCTGCAACACACATACTTAAGTAAACAGTATCCGCACACACGCACATATATTGTAGTTATTTTCTTGTTGTATAAACACACAGTGCTAACACAGAAAACTCTAAATGTCTATCTGTCTGCTTGTCTGTCTCCATATTTTCAAACTCTCTCTCCCCCGAAACTGAAAGTCGCAGAACGGCGCTAGGGGTCTCAAATAGTTAGATTTTTATGGACCGTTCTTTTATGGATCTTTAGCCGATTAAAATATTTTTAAGGGGTCAAAAATTAAAAGAAAATCGCTATTCATTGTGTACATTCATCTCAGTTTATTTTTAATCAGTTCATATGCTGCGTGTCGTGTTGGCACAGTGGAAACGTCAACAGCGTTGAATACTCTAATTTTGCGTTCGGTGTCGATGCTAGCTGATGGCAGCAAAATACTTTTTTTTACTTGTGAAATCACCAATATATACAAAATCTTAACAAATTAAAATACCATTATAAAGTGTATTTTACGACCGGGCAAAACCGGACACTCACGCTCACTAGTTAACAATATAAAATCGTAACTGTTGGAATAAATTGATCTCGTGCTTTGAAAACAACATTGTATTTATTCGTAAAAGTAAAGATAAACGTAAGCAGAAACACATGTGACGTTACTTTTGATTAATGCAAACCACTTATCGCCATTGCTCCCGAACAGATAACCTTTTCAGAACATTTTACTTTGTAGATATTTTTCTATCAGAATACAAGTTACTCAACCGCCATTTCCTTCACCAGCAGCTCGTAGATATTACATTCGTGTACACATAAAACGTGCCAGATAATAGCAAGGTAGTAACTGGTTGACGAATTCTGATCTCTGACATGGCTAACAAATAAACTACCCGATACGATGCCGCTTAAGACAACTTTATCGAAAAATGTATCATTTTCAGTCGGGAGAAGTTGATAAAATATACAATCTTTATCGATCATAAATCATTTTCTTAGCATAAACTGCTTCGCAGCCAAAATACTTTCTATAAATATCAGCCCTTTTAAGTCTACGTTTGTGTCGGGGAACAATTGACCTCTGAGGTATCATGTGCCAATCATACTGAAGAATTCATTGCATGTTGAAAACTGTATCAACAATTATCTTTCAACGCAAACAAGATAAAGGTTATCTGTTCGTTCAGTATTATATATATATATATATATATATATATATAGTCTGTTGATTATACTGGTTATTGGTAACATAAGTGCATATATGTTTCCAGGGAATTTCAATTAAGGAGACAACCTCATCACACCACAAAAACGGACGGGATTGAAACGAGAATCAAGGTTACATTAGTTTTTTTTAATAAAATATATTCGGTTGTGAGTAACGCCCTGGAAAGAAATGCCTAATAATGTTTACATAATAAACAGACTATATACCAGCTCTATACTCTGGTGAGCACTCTTTAATAATCACGCAGGTTTCATTTGATTAACATCTAGAAAATCAATCTATACAACCAGCATATATATATTTATGTGTGTGTGCATATATATATATATATATATATATATATATATATATATATATATATATATATATATATATATGTGTGTGTGTGTGTGTGTAAGTAAGATGACAGTTCCTTAATATCAAATATAATTAAAATGTTGGACATTATTTTCGTAGTGACAACCTTAGAAAATCCTTGTGGATATAATCCAGTAAAAATCCAGTAGATTATAATTATAAGTTACACATAGAAAAAATGTTTCTATAAAACTATTTTGTAGATTTAAACCAGATATTCAAATAATATGCTTTACACTCATACGGATATAAGGATATCACTAGATAATACTATTATTACAAAGATGACAACCTCAGTATAATCGCGAAGTGAATTTTTATATATGCTTTATTGTCTACATTATCTGGCCATGCTTATTTCTTTCTAAGTAAACATTCTGTTCTGATTTCTTGGTAAGTAATGAAAAAAATCAATATTAAAAAAAAAACATTGATTGTTCTACCTAAACGAAACTTGCTGGTAAAAATTACAAAAGTTTAATAATGTTGAAATAACTGATTGTTAAAAGTAATAAAACATTTGGATTTGGAATATATGTATATATATATATATATATATATATATATATATATATATATATATATATATATATAGTGTCCCAATTAAATGTATACACTCTTTAAATTATCTCAAGGTGCTACATTAATACGCTATGCCACGTTCGCAACAACTATCATCATGACGTAAGAGCATATATTGATAGTCATCTGCGGGGGACTGGAGGACATTTTAAACACATGGTTCACACCACAAAACGAGTTACAATGAATGAGGTGGAGCAACCATTGAAAGAAGATGTGTTAACATACTAATTCAACCGATTAGGGACGTTTTCGATTCAATCGGTGAGTGTTGTTAGCTGTTCAGTACCACAACGGCAATTAATTTGAACACTTTCGATAATTAACTGGTTTCTATATTTGTTCACACTATTTTGATGTATGAAATCTTTCTTTCTTATAAAAATGTTGGTTTTATGGGGGTGAGTGGAGGACATGTTAAACATGTTTTTACATTTTATTGGGAAGGTTTTCGAATTTCCAACGAATGCTTTTATTAAAATTTTTAACAGACATTCACATCCATACACACACAAATATTATTAAATATGAATAAAAGTATAGAATCTTTACATATTCATAAAAACCTTTAGAGTTCCGAATTATTATTGGGATTTCAAAATTGTGCTTTACATTTTTCGGAACATTTAAAGATGATAATTTGTTGTATTATTTAATCAAACTCCTACTATTCTGTCAACCTGTGGGCCGACCTAGCATCTAGGTACGTCTAATCGAAGTCAGGAATCGATATGTCGTGCTCGTGAAGTTCAACGTAATTTACAACGAAAACCTTTATTCAATTCAAGGATTGATTACTATAAATCTTAACCAGATAGAAGTCTAAAGTAAATAGTAATTGTGTATGTTTTAGAGTTAGGCATGCTGATTATATTACATTCAAATTCCAGATAACTATAACCTAAAGTTGCTTAAAAATTAGCACAGTTAATACTAACGAGACCTATAGAAATTCCACAGCAGACTCTTTCATATTAATGTTCGAATTCTGTGGATGTTCAGCGTAACCAGAAATGCCCTGATATTATTTTATTTCTTTTACTTAAAACTGCAAATGTTTTTATCTAAAAGAGCTGAAGCTCCCATACTTGCCCATTTGTACGATATGCTTACTTATGGCATTCTTAATTAATGCAGATTTCGTATATATTGTTATAGAGTCAATTTTCCATCTATTCTTATATATTATAAATTTGTGATTTAAAAATTAAAAAAATATCCATATAACGTTGGCGCATCAACTTCAATCGAAACCCAAAACAAAAACCTATGAGGAAAATTATATATATGTATTTGAGTTTCTTCAGCTATAATCGAAACCGAAAGTAAAACTTATGGAACTATTTATAAAAAAATAGGTCACTTGAGTGCCATGGAACTAATCGAAATCAAAACCAAAACTTATAGAGCGTTTATGGTAAAGTTTACAAGAAATGGAATGTTATAACAATGACACGGGCGTCACGCAGAAGAAAAATGTAAACGTGACACACAAAATAACACACACGCTATCGTATTAATATATAGACCAGCAGAACCTGTAGAAATTCCACAGGGGACTCATCTATATGTAATATATTGATGTTGACATATTGTTGATGTTCAGCGTAAATGGAGACGCTCTGTTATAATTGTAGCTCTTTTGTTAAATCTGCAAAAGTGTTTATCTGAGCTAGCAGGGGCGCCTGGCGTAGCCCGGTGGTAAAGTACACTTAAATATGATAGTTTAATTCTTGCAGATTTCGTATATATTATGATAGAGTTAAAGTTCTATCAATTTTTATGTAAGTTGCGATTTTAAAAAAATAATTTATATGACTTCGGTTCATCAGCTTAAATTAAACCTAAAATCTTAACTTAGGAATAATATATATATATATATATATATATATATATATATATGTATATATATATATATATTACTACTTTTAGCATGTAAAATTATTGATAAAAAATAGATGACTTAAGTGCCATCAGATATAATAGAAACTGAAACAAAAACTCATGAAACATTTTTGGTAAAATTATTTATGAAATAATAGATGACTAAACTGCAATCGACTATAATCGAAACCGAAATATAAACCTAAAGCAAACCTTTGAAGAATTATTGGTAAGATGAATAGCAATAACATACTGAATTTTCAAGAGTCTACGACAATTTTAAATGCCTGTACCAAAGAGTCGGCAAATTTAATTAAGGCAGCTAGTATATAGAAAACTGTGAATATGCTATTTAGCCAATTAATATCAAAGCATACTATACATTCTTGTCTATTAAATATTCGTCACATTTAGTTAGCACGTTTTAATTGCTGAACCGGTATCTATTCACTCAATTTTGTATTTAAATTCATAAAGGTAAAAAATGTCTAATTTTTATCCAAATTTTATATATGTGATAGTTTAGATCCCTTTCTGAAAAATTCACAAGCTGCATCACTGCATCATGTATATCCTATAGCCAAACCAGTCTTGTTTTAATAAGGTTGTAGAGTACAAGAATAATGCAAGATTCCAGTCAAAAGCTCATAAATCGTTGCCTGATTTAAAGCACGCTAAAGAAAATAAATGAAACTAACTAATTCGGTCGTAATATGTCATGGTAGATAGAGATTGAGCGAATTATTCTGACATATTACATTGAGGTAGTACTTTTAGGACAATCCTAGTCAAAAAGATAAAACTTAATATATAAAAATAGAGCAATATATAAGTTTAATGATTAAAGTTAGATTCTGTAAATTAAAATAAATACAAATATATTTAATTGTTTGAAAAAAGGAATATATGGAGAAAATTATATTTATTTCCTTGTGACGTAATCAACCTGAGAGAGCAATTGCCCTCATTGTGGAACTTTAGATTCCCCCAGAGGCCCAAGGAGGGCAGAATAACTATGCTAAGATAGCTTTTGACCGACACCGGGTAACGGCAGGTGCCCCGAGAATTTAGGGTAGATAAATATAGATATATTTTAATTCATTGTCAAAATAGATATATTTGCTTTTTGGTTGGAAAAAACTGAGATATTTTGTTATTATGAAAAACTCAACAACAGGAAATGTGAGGATGTTAGAAGAACATATTGTACTGGCTGAGTGATGGGTGGTGACTTCAAAGTTATGGGATTTTAATCTTGAATTGAATCTCAGATCCTAGATGAATCGCACACCCGCAGTTTGGGGTTTAGAGTGATTTGATTGACTGAGGAGACTTTCCACCCCAACCACATCGGGCCGATATGTTCGAAAATTACTCAGATTGCTTTTTGATTTCGGGAAAAACAGATACTGTGGAGACCGCCGTTCTCTGAAAACGCCCTCTTCCTCCACCTGTGTTACGCTGTCTGTAAAGAGATTTGAAACTTTGAAAACTTACTAAGAACTGACGATATTTGTAAAAATTAATTGTACATAAGTTTCTGAAATAATTCTGTAGAATGTACTTCACGTGTCTGTTTTTCTTTCTGCCTGCGGCTTCGATATTCGCTTTTAGCATACAGGATTCAATGTAACAACACTCAGAGAAAGACTAGATGATACGAGCCGATAGTTCCAGTTAAACAGGTGTCCTAGCTGAGCTTCATCAGTGTGGGGATACACCTTAATCTATGGATTTTCAATAATGGCTCATATCATCAAAGGAAATGACATACAAATAGCAAAATGTTCAGCTATGAAAAGCAAAATATTTGTTTATTTATTACTGAACATTTTGCTATTTGCATTTTATTTCCTCTGATGATATGAGCAACTTATTATCCATAAATTTCCTCTGATGATATGAGCCACTTATTATCCATAAATTAAGTAAATAAAAAGTTTCTCCATATATTCCATTGTTTCAAAAAATAAATCCTTAACTTAAATATATTTGTATATATTTTAGTCTACATAAATGCAACGGAGACACTTGCTTTATGATTTTTTTTTAATTTTTCGATTTTCCCTAAAATCTTTTTTGTATCAAAATCAAAAATATAAAAAAAAATCCATAGTTGTTGCTGTAACGAGCACTTTCGATTCGTCGACAAATCATCATTAGGTGTTGAAGTAAAAGTCCGAACGAGCGAAAATGAGAATTAAAAGTGAAAAATAAAATATACAGTAAATGGCGATTAGTTTAAATATATACAGCCGATGAAAAGTAAATTAAAATATAGGTCGATAAAAATTCAAGTATTAAAATCGGTAAGTTCGTGGACACCGTTAACAAAGTTCGTCAAATACGAACTACGCAATACATTTTGAACGTTACTGCTTTTCTCGAATGGTATATCCTTTATAGTGGGTTGAAGGGTTCTAATATATGACACTTCAAGAATTTTGAATTTTTTAATATTATTTTCATGTTGTATAATATTTATATTGTCAACGAGGACCTTTTTAAGATTTGGAGGAGCGACAGTTAATTCCTTTTATCAAATGTTTATATATAGAAGTAGAATTACTTAGAAACACGGTTATTCGCCGGGACAATATATATATATATATATATATATATATATATATATATATATATATATATATATATGTGTGTGTGTGTGTGTGTGTGTGTGTGTGTGTGCGTGCGTGTGTATGTGTGTATGTGCGTATGTATATGTACTTATACATACTCACACTTACACACGTATATATATATATGTTTATAGATTTGTGTGTCTTCCTGATTGATCTTGATCAGATTAAAGTCGAATTATAAGCGGATAATGTCTCTAACTCCAATGCCAAATTAAGCGTGAAACGCACGAAACCAAAAACAACATGAAATATCTCAGTTATCAGCGGCGTCGTCTCCAAACTAGATTACATTTTTTTTTATTATTCCGAAACTTTCCAATGAGTTGACAAAGAATAAAAGATTAAAACCTTGATAAAATTGACTTTATTAACGTCGACATTACATTCTCGTTCGAAATACATTTTCTTACGATGCGTTGCAGATGCAATCGGTATATCGCTTACGCATACTATTTTAAGAAACGGCTTTCGCCAGGAAAGCAATATAAATAAATAAATTAAGAATCGAAATACAACCCCAAAAATGAGTAAATATAAATAATTCATCAATAACTTAATTAAACGAATTATTAACTCAGTCGGACTACTGTCTTTATCTTGGATGTTTTCTAACATTTTCGTTTATGGAAATCTCATTGGAATCGGATGCGTCTCGAATCAATATATCAAACTTTGCAATATATAATCAATTCCGAACCTAACTCATTAGTTCATCTACGGTGTTGCATTGATCTCATTAGCTAGGCAATAGACTCGTAGAAGTCTTAAGTTATGATTAATTACATTATTAATATCACATGTACTGTGGTTTCATAATCCAACTTTAAGTCACTTAAACATTTTTAAAAGAGCGTCACCACTTATCAAATGTCGAAGACAACTCGAGGATAAGTGTTAAAAATGTAAGATTGTAGTGTAGTGATCGTTAATCATATAAATTGTGTGGAATTTAGATTATTACGGGAGATGCCTCAGGAAAAAGTTGTTTACATTGGACTTGAAGGCTACCATATTGTAAGCGGCTTGGAAGCAGGCAATTGAGCAGGGCTCTGCAGGCAGGCAGTTCTAAGAAATAACCGTTGTTCATAAAATCCGCGTTTAGTTTTAGTCAATATAGAAAGTGTTTATAATGGCTGTAGCTAATCGAGTGTTCGTTGTAAAAGTTTGGAAAGGAATTTCATAGATTGGTAATAAAACGAATACGTGCCATGATCATAAGGATAAGACAGCGACTAGCCGTATGACGATTTTTCTGTGGGAAAAAGGTTGCAGGAAAGAGAAAAGGACATCGCCTCTTTCGAACCCAATTTTAAACTCTATCAAGGTAAGATAGGGCTTGCCAAGCAGCTCCTGACAAGATGTGGTAACAGTATTACATAAGGGTTAATCATAGTAAGGTGATAATTAATATAAGGTTATATATATATATATATATATATATATATATATATATATATATATATATAGTGTTATAATGGAATAAATCCAGAGGAAATCCGGGTATGAGAGCTCAATGTGGTAAACAGAGCAATAAGATAAAAGATAAAAGATTTAGATGCTTGAAAATACCATGAGGTTGAAATAAATTATTGCATCGACAATTATGTAATTTCTGTGTTATATTTTTTATATTATATATATATATATATATATATATATATATATATATAGTAGAAATGGTAATTAATAAAAACTGAAGAAAGTGCTCAATACTGTTGTAGAGCAAATATGCGTTTTATTATTTATTACCGTATCTTTCTGTTAAGTTACATTATGGTTTCAGCTACCCGGCCGTTTTTATTTTTCCATCTGTAGCTTCCACAGACTTTTAGCGAAACTTGTATATATATATATATATATATATATATATATATATATATATATATATATATATATGCATATATACAAGTTTTGGTTTCAGTTTCGATTAAAGCTGATGCATCCAAGTAATATAGATTGATTTATTTTTTACTTTTGAAATCGCAACTCTATAATGTATAAAAATTGATAGAACATTAACTCTATCATAATATATACAGCGTACTTTACGACTGACCTCCGCCGGGCGTCCCTGCTAGCTCAGATAAAGTATTTTGCAGATTTAACAAAAGAGCTACAATTATAACAGAGCGTCTCCATTTACGCTGAACATCAACAGTATGTCACCATCAATATATTATATATAGATGAGTCCCCTGTGGAATTTCTACAGGTTCTGCTGGTCTATATATTAATACGATAGCGCGTGTGTTATTTTGTGTGTCACGTTTACATTTTTTCTTCTGCGTGACGCTCGTGTCATTGTTATAATATTCCATTTCTTGTAAATTTTACCATAAACTCTCATTAACTTTTGGTTTTGATTTCGATTAGTTCCATGGCACTCAAGTGACCTATTTTTTCATAAATAGTTCCATCAGTTTTAGTTTCGGTTTCGGTTATAGCTGAAGAAACTCAAATACATATATATAATTTTCCTCATAGGTTTTTGTTTTGGGTTTCGATTGAAGTTGATGCGCCAACGTTATATGGATATTTTTTTAAATTTTTAAATCACACATTTATAATATATAAGAATAGATGGAAAATTGACTCTATAACAATATATACGAAATCTTCATTAATTAAAAATGCCATAAGTAAGAATATCTTACAAATGGGCAAGTATGGGAGCCTCATCTCTTTTAGATAAAAACATTTGCAGTTTTAAGTAAAAGAAATAAAATAATATCAGGGCATTTCCGTTTACGCTGACCATCCACAGAATTCGAACATCAATATGAAAGAGTCTGCTTTGTAAGTTCCATAGGTATTGTTAGTATTAAGGTGATTATTTCTAACGCAACAGATCGAGTGCTAATTTTAAGTAATTGCATATGTATCAGTCCCCTATGGAATTTCCATAGGTTCTGTAGGGTCGTTAATGCTGTAGTTATATTAGCTCTGTAAGCCACCGTACTTGGCTCTCATACAGCATTGTATCTGGAGCACTAGAATGATCCAACAAGTTTTCCATCGAGCTTAAAAATTCTGATGCATGTTTTCCTTTTCAGACCAGAAATGAACGTCAGTACTAGAAGCTTGTCAAGACATGGTGCCTCTCCAAGACGAGAACCATTAATTTCGATTGGGACCAGATGGAGGTCAGAGCAATTATGATGAAAAGAGAGAAGCTTGGTTTAGATTCATTAAAATTTTCCAACCACCTGTTTTGTGCAGCACCTGTGTAGATCAGAAGAGAAAGAGAGTGTAGCAGGTGTAACTTGGAACTTTATTTTATTCTATCCGTTGCGTCACTGTTCCAGCAGACACAAATTATCAATCATCATTTTTACCAATGCCTCACCGCTTTTCAATAGAACCACTCGAAAATAAAGATAACGAGGTCGTCAGTAGGGCGATGTATACCACCAGGCTCGAATTAGAAAGAGTTGGTGATATATATAATACAAACATATGTATAGTACAAACATATATATATATATAATACAACATATATATAAGACAAACATATATATATATATAATACAAACATAAAATAATCGATTATCGAACAAGACGGAAACAGCGATATTTGTTTGCATTTTATATGAATTTAACAGAAATGTATTTGTCTAGGAAAAGCTTCCTGGTATATTATCCTACAATGTGAGATTTAAAAAAAAGGGATTTTCTCTGTTATGGCTGTAGACATATGTGTTCTTGCAGTGAAACGCAACCAATCGATTGGAGTTCAGGTGAACGTCTACAATCAATATTATGACACAACGAACAGAAGTGTACAACACCTTTTCTGTAAAATTGTCTACAGAAATGATATAATCCATAATAATAGATTACGACGTCGATTTTGTAGATTTTAACGGATAGAGTTAATGCACAGAGCAGAACTTTACAAGATATGACAACAGTGATCTATCTAAGGGCGGATCTGGTGATTATACAGATAAAGTATGGCGTCCAGAACTATGTCATTTTTGTACCGATAGAATATTCCCATTATTATCCAGCGACACCAGTAACCAGTTTAACATTATTCTTTTATGTCAAATCTGGAGTCAAATATTACGAAACAGAAAAATCTATGTCAATAAAAGAATAAACATAAAATAGGTATTTATACTGAATCACAGTTTATCGATGTTTCTTTCAGTAAATACGTTTTTACTATATGGAAAGTTCTTATATAAACAAACATGATGATACTACAGTGTGGAACAATAAAATCGAGAAAAAAACGTTTTCTTATTCGTTTCAGACCGACTACTATTTAGCTAGTTGTGTACATATCAAAAAAGCGATAGGAGTTTTCTATCATGACGAAAAGTAAACAATATTCAATGAGCGAGATCAGAGATGCGCCACTGTAAAACACATGCTCACTACTGATCGAATTTATGTCAACAGGGCCATTGCTAGCACCGTCCAAATGCAAATCCGGGCGGTCTAATGATTAAGGGCACAACTCAACGATTATGGTCTCTAATGTGGTTTCAAGTGAGGACCACATCATGCCACCTCACATATTCGAAGCCGTCGAGAAAGTCAACGCCAAAGTGTACCTGGATGTGTTAAAAAGTGTGATAATCCCCTGATGCAATAAGGTGGCCGCTGGCAGACCATGGGTGTGGCAGCAGAACTAGGTTCCGGCCCACAAGTCCAAGGCGACCAAGGCTTCAGAATGAGTGCTACGACTTTGTAACCATTCTCTCACTCTCCCCTCTTCCCTAACTGAACCTGCTGGACTACGGCGTTTGATCCACACGTAGAGAACATCATAAACATTACCTCCAAAAACACCAAAGCTATCCTGATCGCCGCCATCCTATGAGCTCCAGGAAATGCTGATACCGCTGTGATGATAGTAGAAATCGCCCCGAATTCTCCTATGAAAATGTTACCGACGTGATTACCCGATTAAAAATAGTAATATCCGAAACTTATATGAAAAATATTAAGCAAAAAATGATAAGGAAAAAAGTACGTTAAAAATATTTAGCATAATACGACGGATGCCTATGTTTTCACAACAAAAAAAAAAACGGCCATTTTTTTTAATATTAGTGAGAGGGAGAGCGAGACACACACAAACATAGAGAGAGATGGCGAGAGAGATGTCTAGAAAGGAAACGAGAATCGTTTTACTATGTTTTAAAATATAAACAATGCATTTCTAAATCTAAAACATTATATATAGCCGAGTATAAAGGGAAAGGGTGGGGGCATAATGTTAGTTAATCAGCGTTTGTTTCACTACACCCGTATACTTACACATTTTATTATTATACGAACTGTGAGTGAATGGATTTGATGACATCCAAGGCATAAATCCTACTTATTTTCGAGTAACGGTTGTTTCTACACGGCTTCAGATCCCAGGTATAACCTCCCCCTTATTTTCTTAGTGGGAGGAGGGCGAAAGATGAGACCACTTGAATTTAAAGAACAGATACTACACTTTTATATTAGCCAAAAGACCAAGTAACCGTCTTATATAGCTTAAATTCCTACCGACAATTATCTTCTATCATAAAAGATGAATAATTTATATTTATCGAATACTAAATTGAGACAAAATTTCATATTCCAAAAATCACATCTGAACTAAAAACATTATTATTTAGAAGGCAATCCTTTTTTTTCGAGTGACGTTTGTTTCTCTAAAGCTTGACATGCAAAGCATGGCCTCCTCCTTATTTTCTTAGTGCCGATAGATGAGACCGCTTAAATTCTAAGAACAGATACTGCACTTTGATCTTAAACAAAATACCAAATAAAAAAATGCATATTATATATTTATCGTATACTAACTTGAGACAAGATGTCATATTCCAACCATCACACATCGCTAAACTGCTGATTCCAAATTCTGAATAAAACATTATTATTCAGAAAGCCATTCTTAGTATTGGGAGGTTATGTTTTTATAGAATATTCAGTTAAGGAGGATGGGTTGTAAGGAATTCATATAAAAGTATTATGTAATAGCAGATTATCCGACGTAGGTGGAAATACAGTGAATGTTTCCTAGAAGAATACCCAGTGTTGCCTGAGATCAGATAAGATTGCTTGAGATATGTACTAGCCAAATACCTGGCGTCGCCCGGTATGGGATTACAAATGTGGAATACCCGGCGTAGACCGGGATTGGATAAAATAGGTGTATATGTACTAGCAAAATACCCAACATCGCCCGGGATTGTATGACATAGCACTAGCATGACATATGTACTAGCAGATTATTTTGGCATGGCCTGGGATTGGATACAGCTCATGAAATGTTTCTTAGCAGCACACTCAGCGTAGCCTGGGATTCGAAAAAAATGGTGATATATGTAATAGCCAAATACCCGACATCGGATTGGATTACATAGGTGGATATATGTACTAGCAGAATACCTCGCGTAGCCTGGGATTGGAGAAAATAGGTGTATATGTACTAGCAGAATACCAGGCATCGACCGGGATTTGATAAAATAAGTGGATATATAACAGCAGAATATCCAGCGTCATCCGGGATTTTATGAGATAGGTGGGTATATGTACTACCAGACTACCGGTCATGGCCCGGGGTTGGATAAAATTCATGAGGAAAAACGCTTATGAAATTGTTTCATATATGTATTTAAATTGCCCGTCTTAGTGTAGGTAAAATCATCTTAAGTATGTGTTTATATTACCCATTTTTGCAGAGGTAAAATTATTTCCTATACATGCTGTAAATTATATGTCCTAGATAAGATACAATTATTTCATATGTGTAATACCTGTCCTAGGTAGGTAAATATTCTTTTGCTCGAAATAGTAAATTATACGTAGACATTAAAAATCCCTCTCTCCTAAGATAACAAATATATTCAAAATCAAATTCAATTTTCTCATTGTTTATACGGCCCCTAGCAACGCTGGGTAGCCCCGCTAGTATGATATAAATGCGGGTGTACCTCAGTGGTATACACTTGGACCTTTATTATTCTTAATATTAATAAATGACATCCTTGATAAAAAATTTTCTGAGATGGGTATATTTGTTGATGACACCACGCCCTATAACAATCACGAGAGGAAAACAAATGGACACATATCTAAGGAAATGGTAGAAAGACTAAAAGACCTTAAATCTGTAGCGAAATAGAGACAAAATACTGCCAAGACTAAGCTTGTTTTCTTTCAATAATTATAAGAAACCTTCGCAACCACCAATAGCTACCTTAAAGTACTTTTTCAGACTCATCGGCTTAACAGTCAAAGCCAACATGTTCGAACAGATAAAATCGGGAGCATTGCCAGGGCCAATGCGAGGAAGGTGAGTTCTTGCTACCGTGTTAGAAAGTTACTTACACCTGAAAGTATCCTGTACCTCCTCAAGGCCACTATTCGCCCATGTATAGAGTATTGTTGTCACTGGTGCATCTGCTAGTATTATCTCGCCCCTGGACAGGCATCAAAAGAGAATCCCTAACTTGAAATGCCACGAACTGTCATCTAAGCTCCGGTCTCTGTCCCATCGACGATGTTGCATCCCTCTGCCTTTTCTACAAGTATTTTAATGGAGGATTCTTCGACAAACTCCAAGCCCTTGTGTACTCTCATCGTAAATTCCCCTGACAAACCCGATAAGCAGCAAAATCCCACCCCTACACAGTAGAGATGCCTAGATGTAAGAAAACCTTCTAATCTAATAGTGTTTTCCCCAGAACTGCTAGACATTTGAATTCCATTCCGGGTTCATGTTTTCCCGACTGTACTGACAGTTGAAGTGTAATGTGAACCAACATCTGGCTGCTCACTTCCCTATATAGTATCCGTGCAACTTATGGTCCTGTTAGTACATCAAAGTAGCAGTGTGCCTATTTGGGGGGGGGTATGGAATAAAAAATAAACATCATGTAATCAGCTCAATAAAAAAATAATGATAAAAAAAGAGGAAACACCCATTTCCGTATTGGCAATAAAGAATTAAAATGTTTCTCATCTGAAGGATAGAAGGGTCAACATGTCTTAAAGATCATCATATTCATGTATTGTTCTCAATTTTTTTTTAAACTGAGAAAATAAAAGAATTTGTAAGTAGATGTATACGTTTATATACATGGATTAATAATTTTTTCCACATTAATTAAGTGATCAGTGTGGATCAAGGTCAGAGTAGTTATTTGTAAGGTAGGTAACGTGAACTATATCAATCTAGTCTTATGAAAACTGTGAAGAAGGAGACTTTATTTAATTCGTGAAACATATGATAAATCCGATTATTGTTAAATTTTAAAGACGGATATGAAGAAATAAATATAAAAAAATATTTCTAAAATTTTAGTTTTTTAGTTATCGTTGTGTCGTAAAACAACAGTAAAAAAAGAAAATCAAGTAAAGTTTGGTTTAACAAACGAAGTGTATAAACATCACAGGTACAAAGGTAGGGATACGGGTATAACTGGCTAGTGCTCAGCTAGGCAGTGAGGTACTGTCGCTCCCCCTCACTGGTATCGACAGTACTGGCACTATATATATAGTGAGAACCGGTGTAGTTTTCCTTATGAATAGATAAGCCGGGATACCCCCCTTTTAAAATATCCCGCCTGGACATTTATAGCTTTTCTGTTTTGTATCAATTCAGTGGATTGCTGTTTTCCTTTTGACCTCCTATTCTCATGAGGTGTCTCTGGTATCAAACACTGTGTCCATGATGTCCTCTTCGGGCGATCTGGTCACTTCACTGTTCGAGTATCTTTTCCGGATTTGATTAGTGTGGCGTTTGTGCACGAAATCTTGTCCCTTAATCATATAGACCATGTTGTCTATTTCTTTTTCAAGAATGCCGGACTTTCAGAAAGTCCTAATATTTTTGTGATTTTCTCTCGCCAACTTTATACCGTTTTTTCTTATCCTTTTTTTTTCGGTTTGACATATTCTGATTTGGTAACAACTTGTGGAAAATCGATCTAACTTTGCTTCCGAACATGACCTCAGCAGGTGTGTTCGATATTCCGATGTTTGCATTCGACATGGCCCTGTAAACCTGAAAAACATGTTGGATTAACTTATTCGTCGGTGATCCATTAACTTTTGTCATAGCTCTCTTTAATGTATCAACGAATCTCTCCGCTTGCCCGTTACTTCTCAGGTGGAATGATGGAATCCTTATATGCTGGATTAGATGATCCTCACAAAATATTTACAGTTAGTAGATGTGAATTGCGTTGCATTGTCTTTGACAATGCAGTCTACTACCCAAAACATGGCGATTAGTTCATACAAGAAGATAATAGTTTCCTCTGATGTGGGGTTCTTGCGGCCACTTAGATAGGCTGTCTACAACAAAGAGATAATAGAACCCCTCTAACGGTCCTGCAAATTCTAAGTGAATTCTCGACCAGGGTCGGCCCGGTTTTGCCCACGATCCGAATTGAGTTGGAGGAGCTTTCATTGCTAATTCGCATCGTCTACACTCCCTCACTTTCTCTTCTATATTCTTATCCATGTTTGGCCAGAACACGAAAGAGCGCATAAGGCTTTTCATTCTTTATATGCTTGGATGTCTTATATGGAATTCCTTGAACATTCTTTTCTGTAGTATTGCAGGAATTACCACCCTGTCCCTATATAACAAGACGTTATCGCTAATAGAATAGATTCCTTCAGCCAGTTGTTTTTTTACATAGGAATCACCACTTATGAAGGTCCAGATACAACTCGAGGATAAGGGTTAAAGTTTGTACAGTAGTTAATTCGACGATATAGTAATCGTTAGTAATGGAAATTCGGTAAATTTGTTAACTTCAGTGGAACGGCTCATCAAGAACTTTTTTACGTTGTACTTGAAGACAATCAGCTTTTAGTCAGCAGGAAAGCAGGAAAAGAGAAGATAGTTTCACAAGCGTGCACTTCTAAGAAATAAGCTTCATGGAATCTACGTTTAGGTTTGTGCATATATAAAGAGTAGGGGAATTATTGATATTGTTTTCTGCTAGACGAGTGATTCTTGTGAAAGTTTGACGAGGGGGGACCATAGATTGAAGCTCAGTCAAGCATTTGACGATGAAACAGAGACTAACTCGCAACATCTCTTCTGAGAAATAGAGGTTGAAGGAAAGAGAAAAGAACATCTGCTACGAGGCTACGAAGTCTAGTTTGAACTCTATCAAAGCAGGATAAGTCCATTCTAGCAGTTCCTGCCCAGATCTGGCAACAGTACCCCGTCCTTGGACGTATCTGGCTCTCATATAGATAGAGAATTGCATCAGCAGTGAGATATCTACTGGATCAATAGAAGTGTTCCACCATTTTTCCAGCGGCCCTGCCAACAGATTTGATGTATGTGTTCCATTTCAGACCAGGAGTAACGGTCAAGCCCACAAGCTTGTCAAAGCATGAGGTCTCTCCAAGACGAGAGCCATTCATTTCAATTGATGCCAGATTGGGATCAGAGCGTTGATGATGCAAAGATAGAAGCTTGGTTTTAGATGTTTTAACAGTAACCAGCCACTCCTTTCCCTATTGTACCACGTGCTCAAGATCAGAGGTGAGAGAATCGGAGAGAACTTGTTTTTTACGGTCTTAAATGCGCTACCATAGATGGTAGTGTCAACAGCATAAATGTATACGAATGATGTAAGTATGTGATTTGGAAGATCATTAATGTAGATCAGGAAAAGAGTTGGGCCCAGGATGGACTCCTGAAGGACTCCAGCATTAATACTGTGAGTTTTGCCCATCAACTACTACTCTTATGAACCTATCAGAGAGAAATGGTCTAATAATTGAGAAGACATTTCCAGCTATATCATAGCTGAATATCTTGTGAAGTAAACTTTTATGACATACCGTATCAAAGGTCTTTGGTGTGTCAAGAGCAATTGCCCTAGAAATGTTGCCTCCGTCGAGAGATTTGCTAATCCTATGAGATATAACTGTAAGCATATCTGCTGTAGATCTAGCAGAACGGAAACCATATTGCCTGTAACTAAGGAGATTATTTCTGCTTAGGTGGTTGACTACTTCTCTATTTAATTCCAGCAACTTACTTGTCATGACACAGTAAACTTATTGGTCTGTACTGAGAGGGCGATGACTTATCACCTGAATTCTTAAATACAGAGCATACTGATGAGATTTTCCAGGGTGATGGGAAGCAATTCTCCTTAAGACAACGTTTAAACAATTTTGTCAGTATGGGCGCTAGATCTTTTTTGAGTACTATAATTGGAATATTATCAGGGCCGGTTGCTTTACTGGGATCAAGTTTTGTTATTGTTGATTTTTCTTTCGTGTTCATAGTAAAACTGTCTACCTCTGCCTTACCCTTAATCTCATCAAGCGTTACTGAAATTCTCTTATCGTGTCACATAAAGTATTTTTTTACCCCAACTTCCGCTTAAATAGCTGCTATTACCATATCCCCCAATCGTTTTGTCTGCTTAGATATCAACCTTGATTACCGGTCTGCATAACCAAGTTTTTTAGATGGTACATACTCCATTTTTAAATTGTAGTTCAGAAGTGGTCTACTCGCCGTATGTTGTGATAGTCCTTTTTTCGATCCGAAAATCGTTAATAATTGTTTGTGATCTGTTTGTAACTGAAATTGCCTACCGTGCAGGAAACGATGAAATTTCTTTACCGAGAATATAATGGCTAGCATTTCTTCTTCAATTTGCGAGTAATTTTTTCAGCTGGCAAAAGTGTCGGGGATGAATGGACTATAGGTTTTACTTTTCCATCATCCATTTAGTGTCATATGCATGCTCCTAATCCATAACCGCTGGCATCGCTTGCAACTACAATATTACGCTTGGGATTAAAATGTGCCAGAAAAAAGTCAGACGTCAATATATCTTTAGTTTCCAGAAATGCTTCTTTGTACTCTTGCGTCCAGGTCCATTTTTGGTCCTTCCTTAACAGTTCATTTACGGGTGATCTTAGTTTATACATATTTGGCACGAATACATTGTAGTAATTTGCCAAGTAATTTTGTAGAGATGCAATATTTTCTCGAGTAGGTATGCCTTTTATTGCACTCGATCTATCTGTGTCCGGCTATCTTCCATGTTCATCGATGATTTGCCCAAGTTTTTTTTATTTTTCTCATGAAAAACGTACATTTTACCTGTTTTAGTTTAAATCCATAAACCTGGATCCTTTCGACTACTTGGTTTACATGATCCTTGTGTTATTTTTTGCTAGCGCTGTTCATTAACACATCGTCAAGGTATCGTACTGCGAAATTTAACCCGTTTACCATAATGTCCATAATTTGCTGAAAAATCGCAGGGGCGACTTTGAAACCAAAAAGAAGTCTGTTAAACTTGTACCATCCCTTCTGGGTAATGATACATAGCAGTTTTGAACACTCCTCATCGACTGGAACTTGCATATATTCGTCACTGAGGTCGATTTTTAAAAATATTTCTCTCCACTCAGTTTCGCAAATATTTCTTCAGGGCTCGGAAGCGGATAATGGTGCTCTTGTAATGCCATGTCTAAGCCGGTTCAGAATCGGCACAAACCCGCCTCTCTTTGCTCTTCTTTTTACTATAAACTGTTGATGCAATTCACTCACTATGATAAATTTTTTCAAGAACATCCATGTTTTCGAGTCTTTCTACTTCATCGTCTATTTATTCTATAGCGGCGTATGGAAAACTCCTTTTCTTTCTGAACACTGGTGTTCATTTGCGTCGACTTAAAATTTTGCTACTGCTTTCGTACACCTTCTAATCCTCAAACTTCTGGAAAATGCTCAAACTTCTGGAAAATCCTCAAACTTCTGGCAAAAAGAATTTAAAGGCATATCCTATAGTCTAAATTTTTTGATTAGATTAGTTCCAAAGAGCTTATTTGATTTCCGCATGACAAAATATTTTGCTTTTTCCGTCTTATTCTGAAAATGAATATTCGTCAATAATTCACCTTCGAAATTTTTTTTCACCACTGACACTTCTCGTTGTTTTATGGGACTTAATCATAGTGGGTCCCCCAAGCATCTTCCATGTCTGTACATGAATAATGGAAATGTCAGATCTACTATCAAGCTGTAGCCTTACTTTCTTTTTAAACATTTTGACCTGTACATATTTCCGGATATTTTATTCCTCAGGTTCAATTTTTGTAAGTTTAATGGATTTCTTTCTACCAGATTTTTTCTACAATGCGATGCTTTATGCCATTTCCGGTGGCAGTTGTCACATTGTTTGAATTTGTAGGAACACTCATAAAACCAATGTTTATTTTCACACCTCCAACATGGACCAAGTGGATCTTTTTCCTATTTAATTCTCTGATTATTTTTTTAAAGTCGAATTTTTATTTTGGTGGATCTTTTTAATATGCGACACTCCGCGTTCGTCTATGTCACGACTGTCATGTTTCAACGCAATAAACCGTTTACAGTCTTCCGCTAAGTTTTGTAGTTTTAAATTCGGTTCGTTTTCGAGTTTATTTAAAACACGACACCTGATTTCAGCGCCTTTCTTTAAGACCAACCTTTGCACAAAAATTAAACATTTATAACTATCTGATGATAATTCCTCCAGTTTAAAGTCGTCGCAATGCTTGTTTACTATATTTACATAAGTAGTGTAATCGTCTCCCTCTCTTCTCGTGACATTCATACAATTATATCAACTATGTAAAAGAGACTCTTTGTAGAAAACAGTTCTGTTAGTAGCGAAACTGCCTCTTGGAAGTTCAACTCACTGGTCTTTTTTTGGGATAATAAAATTCACAACTTTGTATGTTCGGCTATTCCTAATTTTCTTAGCAAAAGTCCAACATTTTTAGCGTCTGTCCATGTACCGCAATCTGATACCAAAATATCTTCATATCTCCTATAGAAATGGGTAATGTGACATCTTCTTCTGGGTTATAATTAAATTTGTCAATGGCATTCCACATAACCGTCTGCAAGAATGTGTTATTATTCTCGTTTGATTTCGTTAATTGCGTTGCTTCCAGAATTTTCTTTTGTACCTCCTGTGTTTTCATCAAGATTTTTTCGCTATGTTTCTGCTGTTGCAACAGCTCTTAAAAAATTCTCCTCAATTTTTAAGTTGTCTTTGTTGCAACGTGAGGGTGTTTTCTTCTTGGAATTTTACAAATTTCTCCTCATTTTCAAGTTGTTTTTGTTGCTAGGCGAGAATTTGTTTTGTTTGAACTTTGAATAATTGCAAAAGAGATTCTATGAACCCGGCATCCATCGTAACGAATTCAATTGACGAAACACAATTTACACTTGAAATTAAAAAAAAATCAGTTTTCCCAATATTATTTTGTGGGCAAAAAATCCATTCAGCTTTTCTTACCTCAATTCATTTGTTTGAAGCAGTAACGTTAAGAAAAGAGAACTTTTAGAAATTTAATTTGCTCTACTCGATATTTCTTGTAAGAAATAAACTTTGTCGAAATAACATTTGTCAAAAAAATCTCTTTAATTTTTATTTTTTAATTTTTTACTAGTTCGTGGTTTTACGTAGCAAACAATAAAATCCTTCGCTTTTTAGTGAGTCGGCGTTTTTGTATGAAAAAATCATTTATTTTATTTTTAACCTCTGTTGTTTTGCACAATATGACTTGATTATTTAACAGGTCTTTATATAAGTACTAACACTTACGAATATATATTCTTCTTTTCTTTCACAAGTTGTTTCTCTTCTCTTAACAAATTTGATGGTCGTTTTACTAATAAATAGTCAAACGTGTTTAATCAAATATCAGAAATAAGGACTCGAATTTGTGCTAGTTAATCTGAACAAGTCATTAAAGAAAAATACTCTTACCGTGAAAAAACTGGTTTCTTGTGTACAAAAAAACAGTTACCCTTTTTGTATTTTTTTTCTCATGTCAGTCTGTTCAATTATTTTAATAACTGACCTTATTATTCGCGTTCTCTCGCTGTAAGTTATTAACAGCAAGTACTTTTTTTTATAACATCATCACATTACTATTGTAGTAATTAATTTGCTGTTAATCCTTACGCATCCAAATATCTTTTGGAAACAACGAATCTGTTCTGCCGTAAAAATCTCGCGAATCCTTGTATTTCAATCACTTTTGGTAATTGTCTGCAGTGATATCGTTTCGATTCCGTCGTCGCCGATCTGTTGTGTCGTAACAAAATAGTTAAAGAAAATCAAGTCAAGGTTGGTTTAACAAACAAATTGTATTAACATCACAGGTACAAAGGTAGGAATACGGGTATAACTGCCTAGCGCTCAGCTAGGCAGTGGAGTATTGTCGCTCCTTCTAACTGGTGTAGATATTACTGGCACTATATATATAGTGAGAATCGGTGTAATTTCCTTTATGCATAGAAAGACCGGTATAACAGTTATTCTTAATAGATTTAAGGGGACATAATACTTTGATCAAAAGTCGAATTGAAGTGTATATTCATAAGCGAATATGAGATTAAATACAACTGTCATGTTGAGGGAATTAATTCTAACATTTCTCAAACGGATAAGAAATATATATATATATATATACATATATATATATATATATATATATATATATACTAGCAAAGTTCTGATATTTACGTTTTACCTTCACCTTGAAAAGTAGTATGCATCATCATATGTGTATATGTATGTGTCTATGTATGTGCATACTTCCTAAAATTAAGCATCACTTTTGTTGCTTATTTATATTTAAATAACGATGGGTAATTTGAGAGCACATTGTGTATATATGAACATATATATATATATATGTGTGTGTGTGTGTGTAAATACATATACACATATATATACATATATATAGGTGTGTGTGTACTTTTTAAAATTTAGGATCTCTTTCGTTGCTTATTTATATTAAGAAAATGTCAACACACTCACATATATATATAATTTGATATATATATAATGTTATATATATATCATGTGATAAGTACGTGGAGCGACATATTCAGATTTTGTCAGGACTCCATGTGAATTTCGCATAGTCTACGCAATTCATTTGTAGTCTTGGCGAAACATAAATATGTCTTAATGTTGATAAATTCACGTAGACTTGTTTCGATGTTTATATCATTTAACTTATGTAAAGTCTCTACATTCTTGTTAAGTCCTTCAGAAAAAAATATTAGTTTTTATTTTGTATTTACAATATAGCAGAACTTTATTAATCAATGAGAGTATGTATTAGCAGGCTCATAAAATACGCATAAATATATTTAATTCATACAGAAACTTAAACATATGAATTCGAGTATTATGTGTTTTTACACTGGTCACTTATTTAAGTAAAAAAAAATACTCGAGCTGAGATTGAAACAGAAACTTTAAGACAGTAAGTTTAGTACGGTTACTATTAAGCCAACGTGCTATTTCGAATAAAAGTGTTTCAAACCTACTTATTCTTTGCATAAGGAATCTGTCATTGGAAGCATTCACGCATGCGCATTCATGAAACAGTTGACAAACAGATAAAATGATGACCCCTCACGTAACAATGTGTCTATTTTGACGCGTTTGCAGCCTATTTTTCGGATGAAAACCGATGAAAAGGTTTTCCACATATGTGACTACACTATATACCATATTTCATGTATGAAGATCAAAGTGCATTTTGTATATAGGTTGAGAAATGTCCTCACACACATGCTCACCTTTATAGATATATAAAGGTGTATACATATATAAGGAACGCGTCCTTGGACTTATTTAGCTCTATATAAGAATTGCCTCTCTTTATAAATAAACTCAAGTCAAGTGAATTAAAGGAAAGAAAAATCAAGAATAAAAAACATTCTTCATGCAAGAAAACTTGAAATACTGAAAGAAAAATTGCAAAGAAAAAAAATCGTATATTTTAAAGGTCTGAGGAGTTAGCTTATCTTTACTTTTTGTGACTTTTAACATTTCTCTCCTATTTCTCTTCTTCCACATTGTATTGAATCAAGTGAGGCTGCTCGCAACGTTGCCATGAGCAACGGCGGAAAGGAAAATTCGCGCGCAGAACGAAAGTGCGTTAATAATTAAAACAATTCGATTCTCTTCTATTTGATATATGCACTTTTGCGTTAGTTTTCATTGTCTTCAGGAAAGGAACAATGGCGTCAAATGAAGTGAAAAGAAAACATTGCGTCTATGTAAATCAAAACTGAAATCCCGATAAGAAATTTCAAAGACTGTCGACATGTTCGCAAAAATAATAAAAACACAAAATGAGATCTGATAGATAATCAAGATGGCTTTCAGGCACAGTGTTAGAGACGCACATAGCGGAAGTGATAAGGCAGCGATGAAAAAAATTAAATTCACGCTAATGAAATCGGGAAAACTTTCGATGAAACAAAAGAGAAATAGATTTTATAAAAATGAACAATGAAAAGAAAAGTTAGAGATGCATAACACTGTATAACAGAATTAAATAAATGATTATTGAGTTTTAGAAAATAATACTGGTATAACATATTTTTGTATTTCAATATGTACTTATCTCTGTACTTTTTGTTATGCGTGTTCAGCGTCCGTCCAAAAATGACCGTAGAAAAATCATGTACGCTAGTGTTATTATCTCAAATAGATTGTAGATTTATTCCTCATTGATATACTAAGATTGTCATAAATGCGTTAGTATATACGATGCCAATGGACATTATTTGATATGACTGGATTAGTAAATCTCCATAACTTGAAGATATATTACATTCCACTATTAACATTGATTGATCAGACTTTCTAAAATATAATTCTATATACATTTTATAACTTTTTGTCAGTCTATTTAACTATTTCTTTGATACTACTAAGCCGATTTGACTGAAATTTTGTATGAACCTATGTTATGATAAAATCCAGTGGAAAAAGTATAATTGTATCTTTTAGATAGATTAATAGGGATTAGTCAACAGAATGCAATATTTATTCTAGACGTTTTCTTAGAATCTACTGAGTTTATCAAATTTTAAATTTTGTATGGGGTTTTGCTATGATAAGGTTCATAGATTTAAGTGATATGGTATTATTTAAGTGCACTGTACGGGATGATATTTAGAATACTTTACACGTATTTAAGTTACATTTATTAGACTACATTTTAAAAAAATGACATAATTTTTAATGGGGTCTTTAATGTTAATGCACAGAAATACTTTCTACTTAAACGTGTTACGAACCTTCAGGAGTTTCGCTTATGAGTACTTGATATGTTTCTATAATGAATTCCAACTGAAAAGATATGGGGAAAGAATGCTAACAATAATAATCTGATTCATACAAAATGAAAGAATAATGCATGACAGAAACGTCAACACAAACATCGTTAATATTTTGTTTGAAAACCATAAACTGTCCATTGGACTTTTATATTACATGCATTAAACATAAGCTTTGCAAAAAGCAGGAAACATCCAAAGACATTTTAAAAATATATATGGTAAAGCTCTGCTCCATTGCGCCAGGAAAATTGGTACTTAAACTATCCTCTGCACTATGCCAAGGACGTTCAACTGCGTGAATCCTTTTCGAATGGCTGAAATATTTTTTTCATTAACATTCTAAATGTCAAATAACGTTTTTCCCTCCTTCTAAACATCAATAATTGTATTTTTGTCCTATGAGTTTTGATCATATTTATTTATGTCCGAAAATAATCGAACCTCCATTAGTGGCTTTTTGTAGAGAGTGAACAATTAATTTCCTCATCTGGAGAAGGCGACGGCCAATGGTTTAGTTTCCTATTTACTTTTCTGTTTCAAATAACGATTTGGAATAGTTTAGTACATTAGATAGTTGTTTGATAGACGGATTCATAATTTTATACGCAAATAAATATAGAGTTTTCTTTTTATAAAAGGTGATTCTTCATCCTCTTTTGATTTTCCTTTTTTTCTTCTTCTTTTTTCCTTCTTCTTCTTCTTCTTCTTCTCTTCTGCTTCTTCTTCTTCTTCTTCTTCTTCTTCTTATTATTATTATTATTCATTAGAGATTTTTAAACAAGCCATCAAAGATATCTGTTGCGGTGTTCACCAGAGTACGAGTGACAACAAGTTTCAACGGAATTTCACTACTGGTAACCTCTTTTGATACCGTTTGCGAACTAATTTGCGTTATTGTAACAGCCACTTGCAATTGATTTTCCATAAGTAGTGCCCTTAAGTCGACACTGGAATTTGGGTGGCATAAAACCTCCCCAAGATCCCAGTTCTTTTCGCATACATCTACTGGATGCCTGATTAGTGGGGTCTCACCTCTACCTTGCCATCTTTCTTGACCTTTCTCGACTATATTGTGTGATATCGTCGATATCAATGCTTTTTGGTGGGATGGAGGTAACTTACAATTATACATTTTCAGTTTTCGCATCTTTTTGTCTTACTTTTTTAGCAGTTTCTACATGTCCAGCTAGCGCCTGTAGCACGTTCATATTAGTCTTCGCGTTTAAGAATGTTCTTAAATATTTCAGTTATTCTTATTATTGTTATCAATGGTATATTTTCAGCCATTACTCTGATTAAAATCTCTTATATTTTTTTCAAGTTTTCGGGAATTATTCCTAGTGCACCCACTATTATTTGTGTTGTTTAGACATTCTGCAGCTCTAATATCCCCTTTAGCTCTTTGGCAAGCTCTGTGGTTGCACCCTCTCTTTCATATTAATTCTGTGGTCCGCGCGAACGCCGAAATATATGATCACTATTATGAACTTCGATGTTTTTTCTTGGATTGGTTTATTTGTTTGAACATACATGTCCTAAAGTTTTTGCTGTAAAAGGGAATATTCACACTTTTTAATATATACATATGAACATAAACTTATGAACAGTACATAGGGCCCGAGCAAAACCGGGTGGAACTATAGTATATATATATATATATATATATATATATATATATATATATATATATATATGCGTGTGTGTGTGTGTGTATGTGCGTGTGTGTGCGTGTGTGTGTACAGGGTAGAACAATAAAATTGTTGCGCTAGAAAATACATGATACATTGCTGTTTGATGAAATCCGATTTTCCTTTTTTTGTTGCAAACCATGTAACAGTTGGCCATTTGTGTAAAGGAACCTTCTATCATGTTTTAAAGTGACAAAATGTTCAAGTGGTTTGGTAAAAAAATCTATAGTTTCACAAATTTTGCTACTTGAAATAAGTGAAGTCAACATTTTCAAAATTTAAGATTTCATTCACAACAATATCAAAACAGAAATGTATATATCAAGTCACATCCGTAAATATCAAATAGGTAAGCATTGATAGTTTAATAATTCCGGTACAAATCCATTCATCTTTTAATTAATACATAAATAGAAACGAAAGACAAAATAAGAAATAAATTAGCCTGGGCTATAGTGAGTGTGAAAGAACTCCTTTTAAGACTTGCAATTCCAAAACATATGAAACCTTATTGAAAATCAAATTTCAATTACATGTTTAAATACAGAAACGAGTCGTTTCTTTTTACTGGATAAAAGCACTCATTGACCTGAAAACACACAAAGAAACATAGAAGTCAAACGAAAAATAACAAGAGAGAGAGAGAGAAAGAAAGAGAGAGAGAGAAGGAGAGTCGAAAATACGAGCGAAAATGAGGGATAAGGGTTATAAAGGCGAAAACGAGAGAGAAATTCCGATTTTGAGCAGATTATTTCATCAGTCATCTCATTTCTCTTAGCTAAACTTAAATAAACTATCCATGTTAGCAGACATACCTGCTAACATGGATCGTTTATTTAAGGAAGTATTTTAGATATTGATTCCTTACTAATAGAAAACTAGCTGCCCCCATGTGTCGCCTAGTCGTCAAATACGCTTACATATATATATATATATATATATATATATATATATATATTTAATTAATGCAGATTTCGTAATTTTGTAGATCCAATTCTCAGTTAATCATCATATGGTACCTAATATTTAGTAAATGTTTAATAACTTAAAATAAATTCTTATTAGAGCTATCGACAGATACATTAAAAAATGTTAAAAATGGAGCTTCATTAACAGATAAATGTAGATTTACGCATTCGTAGACGTATCAGGTTTAGTCGACATACTCCTGCCAAGTTAAATTTTTTAAATTTTGACCACTTAGAATATATTTTTACCGGCTTAAAACCAAATTGAATTTGTTCCCTATATTAATTATCTTATATATCTAAAATATAATTGAGAGAGAAGATTGCGAGAGATTTTTTAGCACACACAGACAACCCCACGTATATATATATATATATATATATATATATATATATATATATATATATGTGTGTGTGTGTGTGTGTGTGTGTGTGTGTGTGTAAATTTCGAATCTCGCTCGATTCAACTACTCTGATGAGTCATAAACAACTAAACTCCTGTCAGTAAATAACAGGTTTTAAAAACAATATATATGCCACTCCCTATTTAGGGGGTAAGAGGTAAAATTCTTTCCACCTCGCATATCAGTAAAAATGCACTTTCGTATTAATAACTGAATCCATTCACAAGTATCGCAAAAAAAAATAATCATAATAACATCTACATAAAATACACCCAGCAGTTGCGCAATATAGTGCCGGAGTAGATGTTTACGCCCGATGGGGTCTCGATTTCGAGTCTCGCTAGATTCAGTCACTCTGATGAGTTGTAGACGACGCAACGAAACACCTGTCAGTGGATAATTATACTTTATAAAACAATATCTATATATAAATATCTATATCTATCTATCTACACACACACACACACACACACACACACATATATATATATATATATATATATATATATATATATACTAGCAGAAGTACCCGTCGTTGACTGGGTTCAAAAACAACCTACAGAAAATGGACTGTGATTGATGAAAGTATGATAGGTTATGGAAAGGAAAGAGTTGTAAAGAGATAGGTTTTGATACTCAAACTTTTTACCCTGAGCAAAATATGATGAAAGTAAAGATAATTTTCGTGAAAATAAATTTTTTATATCAACTTTGTTTCCATTCGTAGCCAAGAGTGACCAAAAAAATGATGTTTCCTTAAAAAGAGAAAATGTTATATATATACTGATATAAATATACAAGAAATAAATGTTACCATAATCAATAAAATTTACTTTTATGGTAGAAAAGTTCATTGGTGTGTATTTATAAGTAGTTTGTAAAAATATTTTTTTAATTCACGAACCGGTCTAAAATATCAAAATGGCAGTGACTTTGAAGTGGAGAGCCCCGTTTTCAATTTGAAGGAGGGGCACCTAAGCATTGTGTGTTAACAATTAAAGAGAGTTCCGTCAACGTAACGAATATTTATAAACATATTTTCATGTTTTCTATTATTTTGTGCTTGAGGAATATTCGATTAGTGCATGTGTAGTTTATAGAAAAATTCATTTAAGTAGTTATTGCCTCAAATTTCGTTTAATTTTGGTTCGCTGAAAGTATTTCAAGTAAAGGGCATTAAAAACCATTTAAAAACAAAAAAAAACATGAACTGAACTTTTATTGACTATGGTAACATTTATTTCTTGTATATTTATTTTTTCAGGTAGTCGTTTGTTGGCTTTTCTGCTAAACACTCTTATTAAATAATATCGACGAAATATAGAAAAACAAAGAAACAAAAACAGTTTTGAAAAATAATGAAGCCTTACTTCCTTTAGTAAAATAATCAAAAATACCAAAATGGGATATTAAAAAAAGTAAACACGTAATTACTTTAGTTTTTTAAAGCAAAGCAGCGATGCAGATATGAATAAGAAGAAAAGGGCACCATTTTAAAGCAGAGCAGCTTCGTTTCAGTTTTACAGTATTGAACGATGTAGTATTGCGCCGTCGGATTCAGGGTTGTACTATTGTAATGTAAAGAACACACAGAAGGGTTGTAATCAAATGAATTCCTTCTAGTACACTGACAAAAAAGCTTAAACAGATATACAAATAAAAACGGTTGTGTAAATGTTTTTAAAAAGACAAGTAATCACGTGAGCAGGATTTTCCCTTTTTTTAACACGATAACAAGAAACGTTCTTATTTTTGTTATTTATCTATTTATCTATTTTCGAAAGAGTGCCACGTGCAAGTGAAGAAGGAAAAAACAGAGTTATGCAAAATTTCTGTCGAGAATTGTCTAAAGTTCCGACTTTTTTAAGGGGGGGGGCTTTCACTTTAATAAGAATGAGAATTTATGAGGTGATTTTAAACTTTATGAGATATTTACATTATATGGGGGTCAGGCACGAACGAACACCCAATAATGTTATCATACCATATTTCTTAAAACTGAAACATAATTTTCCAAGTATACTTACGCAAATAGATATGAAAAGTCTTTGTTAAAGTTTGTGCCAGATTTCCATGGAGTACAGGCGCGAACGCAGACCCCACAATTTTATTATACCATCCCTATTTAAGTTGAAACATATTTATCAAAGTATTCTTATTTACATCTACATCAAAAACCTTTGTAAATGTTCTTTTTTCATTTATTTTATTTCCATATTTTGGGGTCCAGGTGCGAACGCAGATCCCACAATTTTAATGAACCACCGTTCAGCCAGATCAAACATACCCATTCCTGATCCTCGATACATCTATCATTATATGTAATCAATTTTTTAAAAATAGTCAACCATATAGGAGCCTATTCGTGACCAGACACAAACACATATGTTCAGCTTTATATATATATATATATATATATATATATATATATGCGCCTGTAGTAGAGCTATTTATGCTAAATGTTATGCAACGAGGCACAACGTAGAACATATGCATAAACAGAACTGTGCGTAATACTTTAATAAAACAAATTTACCAACAATAGGAAACATAAAAAAATGAATAATTAATTAATAAAATTTCCTTTTCAAAGAATATGCAAATTAATAAACATTTATGTAGTCGGTTATATAACTCAGTATATAAATACGGCCGAATTACGTATGTTAAAATATAGAAATATAGACTTTTAATATCAATTTTAGTGTGACAAATAGTCAATTTTATATGTGCATGAATTATTATAATTAATTACTTATTAAAACAAAAGTATTGAACTCATCTAACAACACCAGAGAAATACAAGTATAAAGGAATAATCTGCGTTAACTTAATAATAGTTATGCAAATTAAAAAAAAATATTTTGTTGTATAATTGATTAAATTTACAATCACTTATTTTGATGAGTACATAGAAGTAATAAATTAAGAATACTTTCGCAAATAGTTTTACAGACGAACGAGTGTTTCTTCGTCTATTACTCGTCACTGTTGCGGTTTCTAGCGATATTGGAAATCGGCATACTAGTTATAGAAATCGGTGTATTTATTTCCTTCCCCACGAAGCAAATTAGGCCCAATGCTGTTTTTTAATGTGCAGGGTGAAGGGGAGGGGGACCAGCTCCCCCGAGAGGGAACTGGATAGCGACAATTGGTGTGAAGGGTTTCCTTTACATTGACTAATAACTCAAGAACAATGGTCTTATATGTGAGGTTGCCCCCACATATGATCTTTGATAGCAGCATCTGACGGAACAGGCACCACATGACTGATACCCGATCCTGGCCAAAAGACCAAGAGGCCCGAGGGCCGGATCTCCTCGTTATTGAAATCGGACGGCCTTACAACTTGTCTATGAAAACCTATACAAATATATTAGAGTAGTTGAATCAACAAAGAAAGGCCAAATAAATCGCCAGACATGTAAAAGTCATTTAAAACAATTGAAATAGAAGAACGCGTATTAAGATTACCAAATACTTAAGTAAGTGAAAAAATAAAAGTAATATAACACATTCAGCTTAAATCGAACTCGTCTCTGAACGTCTAAAATCCGCACCAATAAAAACGCTCTATGACTGCCCCATCACTTTTTTTTTACATAGGCATCACCACATTATCACGGCTAAGAGGCCACTCGAGGATAAGGGTTAAAGAGTGTACAATAGTCAATTGGACAATATAGTAATCATTAGTAATGAAAATTTGTTAAATTTGATAACTTATATGGAACGGCTCATCAAGAACTTATTTACGTTAGACTTGAAGACAACCATATTTTATTCAGCCGGAAAGCAGGAAAACGGAAGACAATTCCACAGGCGTACAGTTCTAAGAAAGAAGCTTGGTTCATGGAATCTACGTTTAGGTTTAGGCACAGATAAAGGGTGAGGGAATTATTGATAATGTTTTCAGCTAGACGAGTGTTTCTTGTGAAAGGGGACCATAGACTGAAGCTCAGTCGAATACTTCCCATGAAAATAACGATGAAACAGAGACAAACTGTGAATCGGAATGTTGATGATGTAAAGAGAGAAGCTTTGTTTTAGATGCATTAAAAGTAACCATCATCTCCTTTCCCTATTGTACCACGTGCTCAAGGCCAGAGGAGAGAGAATCGGAGAGAACTTGGTCGTTTACTGTCTTAAATGTGTTACTATAAATGGTAGTGTCATCAGCATAAATGTCTACAAATGATGTAAGGATGTGATTTGGAAGATCATTAATGTAGATCAGGAAAAGAGTTGAGCCCAGGATTGACCGCTGAGGGACTCCAGCATTAATACTGTTAGCTTCTGATTTTTGCCCCTCAATTACTACTCTTATGAACCTATCAGAAAGAAATAATTTAATAATTGAGAAGACATTTCCAGCTATACCGTAGCTAGAGATCTTGTGAAGTAAACCTTTATGCCATACCATATCAAAGGCCTTAGATATGTCAAGAGTAATTGCCCTAGAAATGTTGCCTCCGTAGAGAGATTTGCTAATCCTATGAGATATATCTGTAAGCACACCTTCTGTAGATCTAGCAGAACGGAAACCATATTGAGTGTCGCTAAGGAGGTTATTTTTGTTGAGATGGTTGATTACTTCTGTATTTAACACAGATTCCAGTAACTTACTCATGAAGCACAAGAGATTTATCGGCTCTTCAAGGAAAAATAAACGTTCAAAACCAAGTATAACAGAATTCTCCGTTCTCGGGCAATTTGTAACACGAGTCGATGCCCCAATTCTAAAGAAATAAAAGAATTGTTAGTTTGACCCGTTCTTTGATTCCCTTTGGGATCTTTTGGCATAATTCCTAATTCAGATAACCGTTTTGGACGACGTATATCACGAACGTGTCCGAAGGCCATTTTTTCCAACTGACTTTTCCAATCGATTCCACAGAACTTGGCAAAAACAGATTAAAAGTTTGGTAAAAAAAGACAACTGCAGATTCCCGATTTTTAGAAAAAATATCGAAGTTAGAGTAAAAAACCCTGTGTAACTCAACGTGAACTATAAAATCGGCAGGATGAGTTTACGTCACAGAACATATCTTGCACTAGTGCAATGTCGTGTGAACAACATCTACAAGTTTTAGTTCATGATTAGAAACGTATTTTAAACTAACATACAACCATTTATTCATACACGAAGACATCTCGAGGATAAGGATTAAAAAGATTGTCAATTCTATGACTGTAAACAATACGAAAAGATTGGAAATGATTAGAGAAAATGGCAGGGTTTTTTAACTTCAGGTGAAACTTGAAAAAAACATCGGAATTAATGGTCACTAAGTCACCAATGAACCAGTTCTGCAATAGTTCATTTCTCTAATAAAAAAGACTCCGCTCGTTGAAGTTAATGAATTTTTGGAAATATCAGCAATCAGAGGAATCCTTCCTGTGATGTAAGTTTCCCTATGGAATAAGTATTATGTCATAGCCCAATAGGTGAGATGATCCACGGCCACCCAAAAAACGTGAAAATAAGAAATAACAAAATCAAGCAAGATACAAACAACCACGTATAAACATCCCGCATTTATAAAATTACGCACGTTTGTGTAATAATATTGCTATTGTTGTAAGAAATCTTTCAGTTCCGACTCTTACAAGTACGTTTTTGTGTACCATATCTATTTTTGTGTAACAAACTACATCCTTCAATGAGACCTCGATTTCCGAGTTTTTGTAAGTTTGCGATCGCTATCCTTCAAAGGTCTACTCCTGCTAAAATTGTAACACTTTTCGGCATCTCTTGCACGTTTTTAGTGTAAACAACTTTTCATGTAATACATAGATAGTTTATACAAGAAAAACACTACTTGTGAAAAATTAAATATTTAAAAGTAAACCCGAACATCATTCATGATAGAGCTAAGGTTTCGTTACTGTTTAAGTTAAAGTAAAATTCAAGTTTGGTGTCTATATTTAGATAATTTCCCAGTAAACTTTCACTATAAAATTCCCAGAGTTACTGTTAGTGTTAGTTTATTGTTTGTTAGGATGAGGTTTACGATACATTTTTCGAGGTTTGGCTCTATACAATTATAATTTTGCAAAAATGAGTGAGGAATTGACGTCACTCTCTACGTGATTTTCGAATGATGAAAACTACTTTATGTAAGTCATGTGTCGGCGTTAATTTAAAGTGAAGACATATTATATGCAAATAAATAATAAAAAAGTGAAGCATACATGGTTCCCCGTTAGTGCACCGTGAATGAAACATAAAAAGGACTGTTCAGCATTTGCCCTCTCCCTATTTAGCCTCCAAACCCCATGGGGACGTCAAATCCTGGTAAAATGAACAAACGGTGCAGTTTTAGGCCTTAGCATATGTAAATTAGAGTCCAGCACCATGCAAAAATTAAAAAAAAGAAATGACTAAGTCTATTATTTGCACCCTCGCCTAAAAAAGTAAAGTACCCAAGGACTTAACATATTTAAATTTGAGTTCAGCACATTCCAAAACTGCTAAATAGACATACGGAGAAAATTTTGGACAAATATGGTAAAATAGTCCCAAACATGGAGTGTTTGGTTTATTAGCCCTACAAGAGCCCCTGGTGTACACGAAAGAGTTATCGCGAAGGATAGACAAACAAAATTATACATAAATCAGTTAGTTACAACTTTTCAGAAAATTTTATAAAGATTTAAGGCATCAATTTATTTTAATAACCACAAAATTGTCAATTTTAGTCGTTTTAACCGGAAAGGCATTTCTTGGGGGCAACCGGAGTTTTCCTGGAAAATACGCTCTGTTACGTTTTTTTTTACTCATATCATGTTTAATTTTTTGAAAATTTCAAAAAAATCCAAGGTGTAGTTATTGACCAAAAGCGGACAGACCAACGGAGGAACGGACGAACGGGTGACTTTACAGGTCCATCCTCCTTTCGTCGGGGGATTAAAAATCATACTCTTCAATAAGAAATAAAACTTATTTTAGTAGAACATCCATTTTTCTAATATTTACTCTTATCAGCTAGTTAGATTTTATTCTCTCTTGTTAGTGAGTTCTAATTTTTTAATAAACGTTTGATTTCGTTTAATTCTTGTTATTTTCTGCATGACCCCCGGGAACAAATCACAGCCAATAAATGTGTGTTGATTTATTTGCTTTTTTTATTTTTCGCTTGCAGCATTACCCCAATATCTTAATAATTTGCTTGGGGGAAAAAGTGACCGATTTTCTCATGTACTGTGAATTTACTTGATATCGACATAAATTATATAAATAGATTTTCTTATTTCATAATTCTGTCAGATTTTTCTTCTTATTTATCAAAATTTAAACTGTTTTACATATAACAAATGTTTTTATAAGTGAATATACTGATGTCTTTAGATTTCCTATTATTATATATGTTATTAGTCACAATATGTAGGATCAGTAAAAATCATTTAATTAACTCAAAACTTAACATATAAAGCACCAACTTTTTAGCAAAATTCAACTTTTTATTCAACATACGCCCATTCTTGGACAACACTTTGCGTCTACGTCTTTAACGATGTGATACATTTTATAGAACGCTTTGTATTTAACTTTTAGTCGTGTCTAAATTATGAACATCATTCTCTAAAACGGAATTGTTTGCGTTGGAGGATTCTACTAAAGTTATAAAATAATCAATAGTCATTAAGTGATAGATCTGAAGTTTCAGAGAAACGCGTTATGCGATTCATGTAGTTTGGCAATCATTACAATCAACTTAAAACATGAAAAATTGTATTAATGAAACTCTATTTTTTAGAGATTCTGGTCGTACTTCTTCAAATTTTTCTTCAGACAATTGAACATATGATATAACATTCGCCATTAGTTCATTCTATTGATCAAGTAAATCGATTAGAACAACATTGTGCGTAGGACAAATTATGAAGAAGACAATCTGTTGTGTAGCCACGTATTAAATCGATCTGTAGACATATGTTGTACAGCGAGGTATCACAAGTGTTTATGCTTTGCAAACGATATCACAAATGTTCATGTCATATAAAAAGTAGATATATTAGAAGAAAGGATGCTTTATACATTTTCTAAATTTGGAGTTCTTCTGTCTTCATCTGATGAAACATGCAACCACCAACACCATAAATGATTATAGAAACCTAAAGTTTCTTCTATTACGAACTATAAGACAACGACTTTATATTTCACAAAATATGGATTTATTTCAGGCTGTTTTAATTGTCCTTCACACAAAGTTTGCGTACGTGTTTACATGCTTGTTCTTTTCAAGCCCCGCTTGTCGGATTTGAAGAGCTCGTCTGTTCACTTTCGTGTCACAAACTCAATCTCTCGACTGACTCAACGTCTTGTCTCTTTTACCTTTCAGTTCCAGTGACGTAGACGATTAAAAGAAATGTCTCCATAACGTGACATCTGTCACGTACGCATCTACTCAAGGTCGACTTTGTTATTTTTGTTTATATTTAACTAATCTAATGTCTGTAAACATTAATAATTCCCAACATGAACTATATTAACAATATCTTATGATAAATAGATAAAAAGATCGATAATAACTAATTTAACTTTTACACCTACTATTATCTAACAAACCTTTATAGGGGAAGTTTCAATCTATGATTGTCTTGGGACGGAGTGCTTCTGTGAATGTCCATTCAATTGAAAACCAAGTTGATTTACAATGGAAGTGATAAATGGATGTTCTATATATTGTCATATGTTGACGCGGCAATACGTTTTTATTTTGCGTGGGGATAGTTTCATGCAATGCTATGAGTCGTTGTTATTTTCGATCAATTATCAAACAAGACCGATAGCCATTAGTCGCCTGCTCTCATGTAATAAATGAATGCGTGAATGTGGAATTGACATGGAATTCTTAAAGATAAACAAAAATGACCGAAAAATGGGCTGAAATGACTTGAATAAATAAAAAGTAAATGACTTAGAATGACCTTAAGAATAACTTGAATGCTTAAAAAGTAACTGGAATCCTTTAAAAACAACGTGAATCATCTGGAGAATGACTTACATGGCTTTGAGACTGGCTGGTTGTAAAGTGGGTTATCTTTTTACATTAAATTAATACAGAAAAGTGATCCCACACTTTATATCGCAGTTACAAACATAAGTTCAGCATGTAGTAAGAACAGATACTACACTTTGATGTTGGCCAAAAGGCCAAGACATGCGTAAAAATCCAAGAACAGCATCTATTAACAACAGACCTTTGATCTTAACCAAACAAAAAGGTTTTACGGACAGACCGACCGACCGACATACCGATCGACTGACCGATCGACCGACTGACTTATAGAGTCACTTGCACGCAACTAAAAATATAGTTTTAGATATTTGTCAGTTGTCTGTAGTTGTTAAATATTCGTCAAATTACAATTTCCCCAGAATATTTTAACAGGATTTGTAAATATAGAGACAACCTCTAAATAAATACTGAAATATTTTAAATTTGAATTTAATTTATTATATATTCAAGCAAAAGTCATATATACTTAATTTCTATTAATAACACCCAAATAAATACTAGGCATTTTTAGAATCAAAAACATGCAAGGAAGGTTGGTTAATATTAAAATAAATATTCTAATCATAAGACTTAGTGTATTTGAAGCCTGATTTTAAGCTTTTGAAGGTGGTATAAAACTGATTCCAAACTCTTCATTCGAAAATTACATTTTATCATAAATGGACATTTGTTTCCATAAATAAAAATGTCTTCTTGGTAGAATAATATAAGTATGACTTCTTTATATTCACTTTTTTATTATTGTGCTTTAAAGGCAAATTACATTTATTGTCGGTTATTTAGACGAAATGATATGTCGTTAGATGTACATATTTATTATTATTAACAAGCATCACTGGATTATCATAGTTCCTCTAACAGGTCTGCCTATCACTGCTGATTAAATCTCTTGTTATTTTCGCTGCTGCTTCAGAAAGTATCTCCTTTCTGTATAAGAGTAGACGTAATGTTGCCAAACCTACGGTGGTGCTAGAAAACATTTATTTTCTACTTGGCACAAATCGACGTCGAGTAAAGATGTCATCTTCTCTTCTTTGCAGTCTCTTCATTCACACGAGACGTTGCTTGACGTTCTTGACATTTTTTGGTAGGTGCTCAACTGATTTCCAATCTATATCGCATTTATAGCAACGTCTATGATAAAAATTGACTATTCCTTTATATATATAGTTATATATCCCTTTGTACAATAACATAAACGGACCTACTATTTTCAGATATTTTTTTAATAAGTGCTCATCTGTACAATGAAATACCACAATGAAATACATCTAAGCTAACAACCACATGGTTATTTTAAAATGTTAGCAAACGCTGCAATCATCAGTGGCTTTGTAACACCATTCACCTAAAAGTAAAAATAAATTTATCCTCTCATGACATTTGCGACATGATGATCTGATACGTATATGATAATATATGTTATGAACTTTTATTTGGCCTTGTCTGGCTGTCTGTTTCTTTACGTTTCAAGCCTTTTTGAACTATGTTGTTTTCTTAAACTATTTTGTTTTCTTAGTCTTACTGGATCATTTATGCCTATCTATTATTAATCGCTGGGAATTACAGAGTCACCTTAAGAAAACAAGATTACAGCTTTATTTGAAAATTCTATTTAATAAAATCAATTCAATATCTTTATTATCTTTATTATGTTGTAGAGATGATATCTATTAATGTAGCCGCCTTCAGCGTCAATAACCGCCTCGATACGGTCCGGAACTGGTAGCATGCCTTTTCAGCAAGCGCCTGGGTGAGCCCAGCGAATACTCAACTGATTGTAGCGATAAGGCAGGCTTTGATTTTGTGGGAGGTCATGTTTATGATGTTCTTGACTTATGAGCAAACGAAGTTTTTAAGTGTATTCAGGTCGGGGAAGGTGGGGGCAAGTGAGAAAAGTACAAAGTCGTAGCACTCTTTCTGAAGCGAAGCCTGAGTAAATTTTGACTCGTGTGTCGACCCTGCGTTCTGCTACAATATCCAGGATCTGCCAGTGGCTAACTGAGAGCACCAAGGGATATCCCCACGCTTCAACACGTCCAGGTACACTTTAGTGTTGACTACCAAGCCGTTTTATAAGATATAAGGTGGTATGATGTAGCCTTCAATTGAAACTACCTTAAAGATTATAACCGTGGTCAGAAACTTCGTTGAGTTGTGTTTAAGCAGTGATCTGTCTGGATTTGCATTTTTTGCAATGGTATTGTTTTCATAAATCGGATCGATAGCGAGCATGAGTTGTACAGTGGCGCATCTCTGATCTCATTAATTAAGCATTGTGTCACTTTCAGACATGATATAAGGCTATTATCCCTCCTGGGATTTGTACATAACTGACCAACTAGTAGATGATCTGAAGTAAAAAAAAAAAATGAAAATCGTTTTTCATCAAATGTAAATGGAATCATGTCGTCTTTTCTAGGACGACAATTTTAGCGTTACACGCTGTATTATAGACCTATAATAATTGCAATACACCGTTCTCACCTGTATTTTTGTTTGAATCAATTAACATATATCCCTTGCAGTTAATCATTATCTTCAATATTTTTAAAGGCATGTGGTTTTTAATTTTTGTTTCTGAAGTTACTAAATGTAAATCGCTCATAAATCTTCAATTTTTATAAGACATGAGTATTTCTAAAGAATTTTGGATTCGTCAACTATTTTTTTTATTTCTATTTAACAGTTTTACATTTCCAAATTTATTTCAAATTAGAGATGCGATGTAAATGACTTTATTTTTCAAAAATATACCCACATTTTGCTGGATTAAATTTACCAATTGTTTTTTAATATAATTTTAAAAGTTGCTCTTATTTACATTATAGGATTTTCATGTCAATAAATATTCATTTGATAATGAATAAAAGAGTTTATAATATATGAAGTATTAAAGTTATGATATGCATAGGAAATGACTATCCTTTTTTTTTAAATATCGAGATAATTTAAGGTTTAATAAGGTCAATTTCGTCCTAACTCACTGAATTGTGAGACATTAATTTAAACACTCTTAGACACTTTTAGAGAAAAAACATTCCTCCATGCTTTTAGGCGAATAAGTTGATGCAATGCTTTCATTTATTTTTTTCAATTTGGTAGACATTTTTTTATTTACGGAGTCACATTTAAAAATTGGATCTAAAAGAGCAATGGAAATAAGGATCACCTGCATGTGCTAAGTATCGTATATCAATTCAAATCTATCTGCACCATTAACTTACATAATTAATTCATTAGATCATTATTTTGATATCTTAAATATTAAAATTGAGTAGACCTTTACCGAAATGACTAAATTAAACATAAGATGACCCCAAATATGTTTGTATGCCGAAAACAAACTGAGTAAACAGAACCAATAGTTTGAAGTGAGCTCTCCAAAAATATCTTCAAAACAACACTAATAGGAACATAAGCCGAATTTTGTGTTGTTCAGTGCAGTTTGCTGAAAGGGAAAATGTCCGATAAGCCGATGAAATCGGTAGAACAAAAAAAATAGCTGCGAAACGAAAGATTTGAAACTGACAAGGAATAAAAAGAACATGAAAAATTATGAATGATAATAAAATATAGAAGAGAGAATGTCGTATTTGGTAAAATGTTTCGAAGAAAGTAATTCTTATCAGTCACTTCAAACGAAGTGAATAGGAAAAATGTTTGGAGGTAGGAAATATGACGGGTTAATCATGGCTGGCATCTATTAGTATATAACTTTTTTGTTGTTCACTTCCAGGTTGAAACTGTTTACAGTTTACGTATTTTGGTTTATTAGGTTTGCGCATTGAGAGGAAAGTAAAATGAAGGTAGAAAAAGAAAAAGTAGATGTAAGTAAGTAGAAGAAGACAAAAAAGAAAAATAATAATGAGAACATTTTTTTTAAACACTAATACACATATGAAGTCGATAAATGACTGAGATGGATGGTTTAGAATATATTCATTAAAAGAATAAGATAAAACAAAATGAAAAAGACGAAAGAAAACAGAGAGAACATAAAAGAATGCGAAGAATAATCGTCTATAATATAAATCTCACCTGTCTGTTTAAATGTATGTATGTATGTATGTTTGTATGTTTCCAAAAAACTTTGGGCAGACGCGTCGAAACGTGACGAAACCGGTATCGTTTTTAGTCTAGAACTTTCAGACGACAAGTATCAGAGAAATTGGCCCAAAACATTAATTCTTTCACCCTTTACGGAGCAATTTTCTAAAAGGAAGGGTCGTTTTTTTTTCAGATATTTTCGAAAGTCATCCAATCTGTTCGATTGACTAGCCTTAATTTTAATGTTCGTCACTTCCGGTCTTGCAATGGACGCAACAGCAAAGACGTCACGTTTTTTTTCACGTTCGTTTCCTCGTTCGCGGTATGGGTTCGAGCCTGCCTGCCTACTACCATTATTATTTGGAGGGGGCGATGGGGGCTCAAAACACATCTCAAAACGCCCGGGCAACGTTGGGTACCCAGGGTAGTCTATAATATAAATATCACTTGTCTGTTTAAATGTATGTAAGTATGCATTTTTGTATGTTTCGCAAAAACTTTCAATAGATGTGACGCATCCTTAGGAGATCTGTAACATTTTGAAGCTCGGCGTCTCGACCCACAAATATCGAAACATTGTCCCAAAACATTATTTTATTCACTCGAAACTCAACCGTTTTGTAATAGACGGGTCGATTTTTCTCGCTGACATTTTAGCAAGTAATCGTCACTGTTGGATTGACTTCGATTAATTGGACTTCGGGTCGCATCATGGAGACATCGGCTACGACGTCAGATTTTATTTCACTTTTTTTCCGCCTTCGCATCACGGGTCCGAGCCTGCCTACCGACTACCTCTCTTTCTTCTTGGGTGCCAACTGTTTTTTTTATTCCCTCTTTACGCCACTACCATTTTTAACACTCTCTCCACATTCATGGGTTCGAGCCTGCCTGTCCACTACCACTTTTTTCTTTTTTCTTTTTTTTTGCTCAACACACCTTCAAACACCCGGGAAACTCCGGGTACCCAAGCTAGTAACAAGTAAAAGACGAACAACATTTTTAATAAACGTACACATTGTTTCGGAGATGGGTATATTTGCCGATGACACCACTCTCTATAACAGATATGAGGGGAAAACAAATGAACACATATCCAAGGAAATGGCAGAAACACTAGAGGATGACCTCCAATCCGTAGTGGAATGGGGACAAAAATGGTTGGTCACATTCAATGCTGCTAAGGCTAAGCTTGTTTCCTTCAATAACTACAAGAAACCTTCTCTACCACCAATAGCAATGGCCAAGAACACATTGCCTGAACGTACTTCTTTTAAACTCCTCGGCCTAAAGTTTACAGGAAATATGAACTGGAATAGATACATTGAGAGCATTGCCAAGACTGCTGCAAGGAAGGTTGGCTCCCTCTACCGTGCTAGAAAACTACTTACGCCTGCCAGTATCCTATACCTCCATAAGGCAACCATTCGCCCATGTATGGAGTACTGTTGTCACATCTGGGCTGGTGCATCTGCTGCTTGTCTCTCGCTCCTGGACAGGGTTCAAAAAAGAGTCGCCAACCTGATAGGTCCTGAACTGTCATCTAGGCTTCAACCTCTGTCCCATCGACGAGATGTTGCATCCCTCTGCCTGTTCTACAAATACTTAAACGGTGAATGCTCTGACGAACTGCAAACACTTGTACCACCCCGACGTAAATACCCCCGACAAACCCGACAAGCTACTAAGTCTCATCCCTTTACAGTAGAGATCCCTAGGTGCAAGAAAGCCTTTTACTCCAATAGTTTCTTCCCCAGAACTGCGGGTCTTTGGAACTCCCTTCCGGGATTCTGCTTTCCCAACTGCAATGATATGCAGAAGTTCAAGTGTAATGTTAACAAACATCTTTCTACTCTTCTCCCCTCATAATGACCCCGCTAATTAATTCCCTAATAGTAGCCCCTTGCTTCAAAGTGGCACTGTGCCTTGTTTGGGGTGAAAATTGAATTAAAAAAAAATCTCGATTAAGAGGAGAAGTTTTCTGAGAAATATAAACATAACAAGGAATAGAAAAAAGATTAAATGTGTCAGACGAAAATAACAAGGCGGAAAATAAAGGGAATACAAATAATGAGAATAACAAAAAGAAATAATAAACTTAAAAGACAGAACTTTTTGGAGAACAATAAAATGTTGGTATTTGTGCAGAATTTGAACCAGAAGTATCTAACCATTTGTTCGGCTTTGCTCAGAATACGACAACACGCGCTCGTGTTTGACTGTAATTTAACATAAGACACCAATGAGCCTATCAATGCGCGGCAAAGATGCACTTGGGAAAATATTGGAAGAAAAAAATCATTATATTTAGTAAAATACACACCCTCAAATGGCCGTTCCTAACAACTTTATACAAGATGACTATCTCCATGTTGGATAAAGAGTCAGTTGCCGGCGCTAGGAGCTTCTCGACAGTTATCTTTTCGAGATTCTGTGGAGAAAAAAACTAGGTAATGATATTTTGTGTCCATCTTAAACCATATATCGGAAAGCTTCCTGGGTACTTTCTTCCACATCCACTGTCTCTTCTCATCCAACATTAACATCGTTTGATGCGACTGTAGAAAAGTCTACCTAATCCTAAGAGAATATCCTGGCTGTCTTATTAAAAAAAAACCGTTGGTCAGCTCTTAAGGAAAAAAAGAAATTGTTCATAGAAAGAAATATAACGATAAAAAGTGTACTTTATATTAGTTAGAAAAAGAAACCAAAATATATCTTTAAAAGACATAAAATATTTATTAACCTTAAAAAAAAATGAAAAACACAAAAAATTGTTCAATTTCATTTAACAAAATCTGGTTGAAAAATACAATTTGTTTATATTTTTTTTTCATTTAAAATATATCGTAAAAAGAATAAAAAAGAAATTGTTACGATGATTCGTTGCTTCAGTTTTATTTTCGTTATATTTTTATTCATTTATTAATTTATTTATGTATGTTTGGTGATTTTATTATATTTAAATATTTTCTCCAAGTGGCGTTGTTACGTTTTGATAATCAGCGGCGAAAAACCGAGCGGCTAGTTAGTTACGTCTGGTTAAGAAATAAACATTACAAGGAAAAATGTTAAAAAATAAAAAAATAAAGTAAATACTTATAATAAGAATAATACTAAGAAATAATAGATGAAAAACATAACTTATTGTACAATCATGAAATATAAAAATTCAGTTAAGAAATAAACATTATAATAAAAATGTACAAAGAAATAAAACAAGATAACAAAAAGACAAAAAAAAACCAAAGAAGCAGAATGAAGAAGAAAGCGCAATCTAACCAAGAGAAAAGAAGGCAAATAATTAAAAATAAGGAAAAAATATAAACAAATGAAAATTAAATTACGAACGATGAAAAATAAATTGAAATGTAGAAGGAAAAAATATAGACATTCATTTACAAGCCAATACAATAAAGCATATAATTAATTAAATTATAATTCTTTATCCGTTATTTCTTAAAATGAAATAAAGTTATGGAAGTCATATCAGTGATCATTAGACTCAAATATTGATAGGACGCGTTCTTGCATTGGTCTGGTCGCAAGGTTGAACTTAAAGATCCTTATATTATCACGCTATTCAAAATAACGATAAATAGCAGAACAGCCTTCCTAATTGTAACTATTATTTTTTTTTACAAGGTGCTCACCACTTATCAAGGCCAGGACGCCACTCGGGGATAAGGGCTATTACGTGTACAGTACGTTAGTTTTGGAGATTTGATAAATTGTCCTACTTAAGGGGGCGGTTAATCAGAAATTTGTTTACCTTGTACTTGAAGACATCCAAGTTGTAGTCAGGTGGAAAACAGGCAAACGGAACAGAGTTCCACAGGCGTTCACTTCTAAGAAAGAAAATGTGTTAATGGAATCTACGTTTTGGTTTTGGCACAGAGGGGGAAAATTTTGACAGCTAGACGAGTGTTTTTCGTGAAAGATTGACGAGGGGAACCAGAGATTGGAGCTCAGTCGAGTACTTGCCATGCAAGTGAACATAAAACAAAGAAAGGCTCGCAACGTCGCTTCTGAGGGTGAGAGGTTGCAGGGAAAGGGAAAGGGCATCCCGCACTAAGTAAGAATCCTATTTTGTACTCTGTCAACGCAGGATAGACTGTTTTTAGCAGCTCCTGTGACAGCAGTACTCCATCCTTGGACGTACTTGACTTTTATATAGATAGAGAATAGCATCAGCAGTGAGATATCTTCTGGAGCGGTAGACGGATCCTACCATTTTTCCAGCGACCTTGGCATCTGCCTTGATGTACATGTTCCATTTCAGGTCAGGAGTAAAGGTAAAGCCCAGAAGCTTCTCTATTCTACTATTTCACTTTATATTACGTTTCTGAGAATTTACACAAATATCTCTGAATGGTTATGCTGTTTATGAAGACGGGAATAATGACACTATACAACAGGTGACAAATAGAATTAATAAAATAGCAAACACTCTCTCCTATTACAAAAATATAAGTTATGTTTTTGTTAATCTATTGTTTCTTATTATTATTCTTATTATAAGTATTTATTTTATATTTTCATTTTTATATTAAGTTTTGAAAGAATAGATGGTTGAAATTATTAGTGTGACAAAACTGTTATACGTAACTGAAAAAATACAGACATAGAAGCTCTCTCTCTCGCGCGCGTTATATTCATACAAGCAGGACCTGTTAACCGGCGTTGCCAGTGGTAACATCCCCTCACCGCATAAAAGTTTAAAATACGGCTGTTGCTTTTGTTGTTAGCCACCCCTTACCTCCTAATGTGGAAAATGGCTTTCAGAATAGACACCCCATTTTGTGCTTGGGGGTAGGGTGTTCACACAATTTGCTGAAAGGTTCAAGGTATTTTTCAGTGGATGGTTTAGGGTAAAATTCAGGGCAAGGCATTTTATGTTGGCAAGACTAGAGTTATGGTAGGAAGAATCCATCAAATTCTGTGTCCCTTAAAGGGAATTTAATTCCTGTAGTCACCTGTACGTTACCAAGTATAAATGTAAACTGTTTTTAAGAAAGTGACCATATTTAGTACGCTTTAAAGTAAACATATAACATCCTCACTGTAATCTCTGAAAGTTAAAGTAAACAGCTGACATCCTCACTGTAATCTCTGAACGTATATACCATTCACTGAACAAAGCGGGGGAGGGAAGAGCGGTAGCTCTACATATATGTAAGGCCTTGGACAGGGTATGGCATGAGATTCTCCTCAGGAAAATTAAATCATACAGTATCACTGGTAGAATACTTAACATAATTAAATCCTTCTTAGATAAGAGAAAAATCCAGGTTGTCCTCGACGGTCGTACATCTAAACAGTACGATATAAATGCGGGAGTGCCTCAGGATTCTATCCTTGGACCTCTATTGTTCCTAATATTTATTAATGACCTCCCCGACAAAACTGCCTCTGAGATTTGTATATATGCTGATGACACCACGCTCTATAACAGGCATGGCAAGAAAACAAATGAACAAATACCTAAAGAAATGGCGAAAACACTAGAGGATGACCTCCAATCTGTAGTGGAATGGGGACATAAATGGATGGTCACATTCAATGCTGCCAAGACTAAACTGGTTTCCTTCAATAATTACAAGAAACCTTCTCTGCCACCAATAGCAATGGTCAGTGACTCCCTGTCTGAGAGTACATCTTTCAAACTGCTTGGCCTAACGTTCACAGGAAACATGAGTTGGAACAATCATATTGAAAACATTGCCAGGGCCGCTTCGAAAAAGGTAGGCTCTCTCTACCGTGCTAGAAAACTACTGACACCTGAAAGTATTCTGTACCTCTAGAAGGCCACCATTCGCCCATGTATGGAGTATTGTTGTCACATTTGGGCTGGTGCATCTGCTGTTAGTCTCTCGCTCCGAGACAAGGTTCAAAAGAGAGTCGCCAATCTGATAGGCCCTGAACTGGCATCTAAGCTTCAGCCTCTATCCCATCGACGAAACGTTGCATCCCTCTGCCTGTTTTACAAGTATTTTAATGGTGAATGCTCTGACGAACTGCAGACACTTGTGCCCTCACGACGTAGACACCCTCGACAAACCCGACAGGCAGCTAAATCACACCCCACACTGTAGAGATCCCTAGCTGTAAAAGATCTTTCTACTCCAGTAGTTTCTTCCCCAGAACCGCTAGACTCTGGAATTCCATTCCAGGTCCCTGCTTCCCTAACTGTACTGACATGCAGAAGTTCAAGTGTAACGTGAAACGACATCTTGCTGTCCAAATCCCAACATAGTGCCCCAGTAGTTGCTGCCCCTGATAGTAGCCCTACACCAAAGTGGCAATGCGCCTTGTTTGGGGTGAAAATATAATTAAAAAAATAAATAAATAAAAAAAACACATTTAAGCAGAACGGTTTATTTAAACAACAAACAATGGTGAAATAGAAAAAAAAAACTATATTTTTGTTTTAGACCTATTTGCGTTTCCCAAAAACTAATGGAAAAAGTAATCTAAGCCTTTTTATGTGAAAAAAAGTGAAAAAATACAAAAATTATCCAGAGAAGTCAGGGGCGAACGTACGGCGAAAGTTGTAGAAGGAATTACAAAGAAGGTAAACGCTTTTACCTACTGCTCCACGATTTGCGTACGGTGTTACGGCACTTGAAATGACTTCTTTAAACAAAATATCACGTAATGTAAACATAAGTTTATCTACTGTAGAATTAATCCAGCAGTATAGTTTTGATGGACAATGTTTATAATATTTAATTACTAGCGGGGGTACCCGGCGTTGCCCGAGTGTTTGTTTCCGGGACGGGGGGGGAGTTTTAAAAAATGTTATGGTAGGTAAGTAGGAAGGATCAAACCCGGAGTCATGAGTAAAAGTAGGAAAATAAAGTGTGAAAAAAACAAAAACAAACATCTGCAACGTTAACAGTTCGGCCACCACAAACGACTACGGTAGGTCGGCGCGAACGTGAAAATATAATGTGAATTATCCAGCACGCTAACCACTACGCCACAGAGCACTGCAACTTAGTTTAGTGATTTTAAATAACTTCACATGAAAGAACTACGAAGCCAAACCGGTGTTCTCTTCTCAACTGTTCCTTGTGAACAATCCCCAAACGGTGTTAAGTGGTGGCAGGGGGAGGAGGAATTTATTAGAGAGAAAATATTTTACCACTTCCATTGATCTTAACCGATTTTGGCCGTGACTTCTCAGCAGAAAAAGTAAAGAAATCTAAGATTATCGAGGAATTTGAGAAATAATAAGCCTATAACACACCTCAGATATTGTTCTGCCGTTTGTGCATATTATATTTGCATGAAATATCTTGATTTTTAATCCTATTAAGGTCAAAATCCGACGGGAAAAAATGAGTTCATTTTATTTATATAGAGAAGATAAAACAGAGCACATGCAATATTTGTTTCGAGAACGATATCTATGTTCCAACAAAACGTACATGTTATTTATAATAATCAACGTGTTAAATATTAAATGTACTAAGGTCGAAGAAAAGAAACGGTTCTGTCTTGCCAAAATAGCCGAATCAGTTGTTTCACATTTTTAATAAGTGTATAATAGGTACCTCCAATGCGCACCATAGATTTACCCCCCTCTGTATGTAACATCACATAACTGTAATTTGATATTTTCATTCTAACTTTTATGCCATTTAAAATAAGCTTTAAACAAACTGATAATATTTTTTTACAAATTGTTTATAGCATAAAAAATAATGAAAATGCGAGATAAATACCGGGTTTACATTATCGACGCTTTAAAACAACCTTCATATGTAGTGCGTTTGTAAAGCCGTAGACATACCCATGTTTAAAAAATCTAGAAAAATATCAAGTAATCATATTTTCCTGGAATTTTCGATATTTATTGATTACTAGCATGTCGGCCCGGCGTTGCCCGGGTCTTTGGAGGTGTATGTTAAAAGAAAACAGTGAAATTTTTAACTTTGACCCCTATTATGACCCCTTAGCATTTATTGTTTTGGGCTCAAATCAAGTTATTAAATTAGATCAATGTGCAAGGAACCTATATCGAAAATTCCAAGTGTTTAGACCGAAAATGGTCGGAGGATTTAGGTAGAGTTCTCAAAGGTCAAATCGTTGAACGTTGACCCCTTAACAGACGAATTCCCGAAAGCAGAGTCGCATAAAAAAGTTATCCTTACGGTTCCGTGATCTGCAACCGGTCTCGAACATTACATTTTTTTTAAATCCAGGCAATACCACTAGAGTTGATCATTACTGTCAACGAATGGATGAAATGCATCAGAAACTTCGACAATAACACCCAGCATTAGTAAACAGAAAAGACCCAATCCCGATCGCAGGTGGCTAAATCAACCCTCCAGAAGTTACCGAATTTGACTATGAAACTCTGCCTCATTCATCATATTCTCCAGATCTCTCACCTACCGACTACCATTTTTTTCAAGAATCTCGCCAACTGTTTGCGTAGGAAATACTTTAAAAACTCAAACAATATAAAACACACCTTCAGCGACTTCATCGCAACAAAAACGCAAGATTTTTACGTTTTACGGTCATAAATACACTTGTTTTGCGTTAGTGGGTTTGTGGGTGTTGAGTGTTATGGTGCTTTTTTCGATTAATAAATTTTCGATTGAGCCGCGATATGTTTATCAGAATTTTCAAATCAAAAAGTTATATATATATAATACCTTGAATAACCATCCGTACCCATGGTAATGTTGCAATGTACGCTGCACGACAAAGCTTGATCTTCTGTAAGAAAATGGAGTCCATCGCTTGGGACATTTTGTATGCTAACCAGAAATTAATTGAAAATGTTTGAGGATAGATGGCAAAAGATTGTTATCAAAATGGCAAACAATATTCAACAAAAAATGAATTCCGTTAACTAATCTTCAACAGTTGGAGCCACATCTTCGTCACTCTAATGGAAATGCCTCATAAAATGTTTAAAGTCATCAAAACGAGAAAGGTAGGTATCATTTTTATATTTGGTTGTTGAATGTTTTCATACACTTTTTCGCGAATATATTTCGTAGAATATATTCCACTGATCTTATAATTTGGTAAAGTGTAAAATTCTTAATGTAAAATTTTTATACCATAAACTTTTTAGCTGTAGAATTGTTAACTTTAAGTGGGGAAAGTTTAAAATCCATCCTTAAAAACAGTTTATGTTCAAAGATTATCAAGTGATCTTTAATTTTTGATCAAGAGTGTAGATAGATTTTTCTGTTATATCCACGAGTATTTTCTTTCTGACTTAAACATAACATCTAATATCGACAAATCGAAAGCTATACATTTTATCTGAATTAAAATGAATATTATTCACTTCTCTATTTCACAAAAGAATACTTATGCCTTGGTTTTTGAAGTCTCTACGTATATAAAAGCTATGTCCTATATACTAACCAGGGAAATGTTTTACTATTATGAGTGATGTAGTAGGATTTAAAATTATAACATATAATTTGTAGCAATTTTGGTCTCTTTTACACTAAAGGTTTTCAAATATTTTAAACAGGCAAAAGATGAATTCTAATATAAAACATAATGTTTAATCACGCTTGTTTCTCAAATTACACTTCTTCAGTGCGTTACATAATCGTGTTTCTATATACGCGTATATATTTCTGAAATGTACATAGCTAGTGATAATGAATATATATATATATATATATATATAATGTTCTGTTGGCGTCGTATAATATACAGTTGTCGTAGTGTTTACAGATATATACTTTCTCAATATATATAGTTCATCAAATAAGACATAATGGAACGAGGGGCAGTTCTTTTAACATGATAAATAATATATTTTAAGTGGGACATATCCAACAAAAGGGAAACATTATTTCTAAAACCGGTTGGTCTTGACTGAAGAGTCTGTAAGATAAAACATATTTCTTCCGAAGGAAAGCGCTGTATACGAAGTTACATTTTCATATTCAACAATACTATAATTTTTTGTGGATCCCTTCAGAGTTGTACGCGTTTCATTGTAGTTTTTACATTTTCTAACAGTCGGCATCCTGGACGTTACTCTATATCTCAAAAGATTAAACTCCAGTATGTGTCTACTTACACTTGTCTGCTCTCTAACTGACTAACTCTTTACCTAACTACCTGTCTTGGAAGGCCCTGCGTTTCGTTGGTACATTACACCTCGTTCTTATTTAGTTATCTTATGTCACATAATTAGGACAGTCTTTATTATTGTGTTAAAATGTATTTTATTATTTTAAACTAAAATTCCCAATTTGTCATTATAAATATCTAACTGAAAACAATCCATGGGTTAAAGTATTTATTTTCTCATACATTGCTGTGCCATCGAAAATATCCACTTTAATACAATTATCTGCTATTGAAAACACCCATTTTAATAGTATTTTTGTGTATTGAATATTTAATATTTGCCAACACTTGAAAATTCAGGTTTTCATGGCTATATTTAATAATATTTAATATTTTGTATATCTAAGTTTGAATTTTTTGAATATATATATATATATATATATATATATATATATATATATATATATATATATATATGTGTGTGTTTGTCAGTGTAACGATATATATATATATATATATATATATATATATATATATATATATATACCTTCCAGCTGACCATACGGAAAATAAAAATAATTATTGTGTTTGTTGCTTTAACATAGTATAGGGCTTTCGCTTGTCATTTGTATAATGCAATATTAATTCTAATTTATCGAAATGTTCATGAATTTTTTAAATATTTGTGATGCTTGTGAGATATAATTAATCGTTTTTAATCTCGAATTTTATATCTTGTAAACTAAATGATCGATATGATATATTTTCCATATTTATTAAATAATTATATATATATATATATATATATATATATTTGAGTGTGTAATTTGAGTGTACGATGATTTGAAGCCATCTCACGTTAATGCAATTCTGAACATCTATAATTTGATACGGTCTCTAAGATTGCCATTCTCTGTCCTCGTGTTACCATGTTCCTTTTCAGAAAATTCAACGAGGATTAAACCGATATTAAACTTGCAATGAGCTTAACGATATTACACTGTAACTAATACATCACAACTTGGCGCCTCCAGATCTATTCTATAGTTACAAATCCAATATAGTTCCATACAAACATATATCCACAGACAAACATGAACACACACACACACACACACGCACATATATATATATATATATACGCTCACACACCAAAGTCTATATTAATATATACCTTAATATATATCAACTTATCAATCTTTCTCTCTATATATATGTGTATGTGTGGGTGTGCGTGTCTGTGTGTGCCTGTGTGTATATTTATGTATGTAAACATAAAGGGAGAGATAGATAAAAAAGAGAGAAAGAGATAATAATTGAATTGTTCTGTCATTTTCAGGTATTGAAATTGTCCATTTTGCCGATGTTCTTACATGCCCATACCAGCGAATAACGCAAGGTAATCAATTGTGTCAAATCGATCGTCCATCCAATCAACCGCCCATCGTTTCAACTCGACAACTTGTGTTTCTGCCATTTTGCCTCTTTATTCACATTCGCAATTTTGTTTTACCTTTTTAGTCATTCTTTTTATACATCGATAACTTTATATTTTTTCTAGTTTTTCTCTACATAGAAGAATTCCTAAGGTATTTCTCTGCCTTAATATATGGACTCACATTGGTTACTAATAATTCATTCAGCCTCAATTTTATATGGTTTGGAGAATATGTTTAACCGCATCTGAACACTTTTATCTAGACAGAGGTTTATATCTGTGATATCATACAGAATGTGGTAAAAATCGACGTAATTTCTAATAAAGAATGTTTCATTATGTTAATAGCTTGCCTTTTAATAATAATGGGATTGGATGGACATTAAATGAAAAACAAGGCCGATAACCATTAGTCGCGGGATCTCGTGGAAGGAATGAATCGTGAATGTAGGATTGACATGAAATTCTCAAAGAAAAACTAAAATGACCGAAAATGGGCCGAAATGACTTAAATAAAAAGTAAACGACTTAGAATGACTTTAATGAAGTTAAAGATGAATTGAATGATCTTAAGAATGCCTTGTATGCTTAAAAATAACTGGAATCCTTCAAAAACTACTTGAATGATCTGGAGAATGACTTTGAGATTGACTGGTTGTAAAGTGGGTGATCATTTTACATTAAAGTAATACAGAAAAGTGATCCCCACTTTATACAAAGTTACAAACATAAGTACAGCATGTAGTAAGAACAGATACTACACTTTGATGCTGGCCAAAAGGCGAAGAAAAGCTTCAAAAGCTAATAACAGCATCTATTAAAAACAGACCTTTGATCTTAACCAAAAAGGCCAAGCACAAAAGTATTACGGACAGACCGACCGATCGACCGATCGATCGACGGACTGACGGAGTGACTTATAGAGTCGCTTGCACGCGACTAATAATACGGCACTTTGACGTTGTAACAATTTTATAATAACCGCAGTGAGAGAAACAACCTAGAGACTACCTTGTAAAACAAAAAAACAAAACACCTGCAAACAATAAATCGTAATTTCTACTAAGATATGTATGCTGCTGGTGGATGGGTTTGTAGAGCTGATATTTCTTACAAACTTCCCTTTTTAAAGGTAACATATTATTAGTTAATAAATACAAGGGGCAAAACATTATTTACATTAACATATATTGGCGACGTCATCATTTTGTGGTTAATAGCGATACTCTTTCTTGTCATTTCGTTTGTCAAATTCAAAATTTTAGCAGTATATAAATTTTATGAAATAGCCTAAAATTGAGTCATACTAAATGCATTTAATTATAAAGGAAAATTAATACCGGCAAAATTTACTTAAGTAAATTAATAATAATAATTATATAAACACATAATGAAAACTCTTTTGAGTATGTTTTGTACAGCCCTCTGTCTCTGCAGACTGCCGCTTGTTATCTTCACACCCTGTCTCAAAAATACCGAGTATGTCTATTTACATCGTTATGCTTTTTAGTTTAAATATCTATATACTTCTGAGTAACAACAATCCAAAACGGTTCATTATCACACAGTTTTCCCCTTTATCTGGTTTGATAAATGATTATACAAAAATTGATGTTACCTAATACGGACCGTAATCAAAAATCGCTGGTTAATTTATGACGTCATCTATAAGTGAGGTCGTTGATCGTAGAATGTTTTGTCCTAATCTATTATAAAAAAGTTATCTCCAGAAACCGATATCGTGATACAGTGGTAACAGATATAAACAACACAACAAAAAAGTCATATCTGCGAAGTAAGCATTGCATGAAATGGGGTAAATGTTTGATATTTTTAAATAAGAAATAACAAATATGATTTCCATGAACAAAACTATATTATTCAGGAAGAGCTCAACTATGTGAACAGTAAAGCCATTTACAGTAAATGTCATAGATAGTAACTCTGTGTAGAAACGCCATAGCAAAATCAGCATAAATTCACTCATATTCTATCTCAGTTTTATATAAAGCACTAATTCTAAGTCAACACGCCATAACCTTTGCCTGTTAGAAAATGCAATAAAAATCTTGTTATATCACTCCAGCCAAATTGGTCCAAAAAAAGATCAGATGTTACATCAGCCGAGATCTTCTGTACACCTATAAATTCGTTTTTCTTTTGGGTATATTGATATTCCTATTAAAACCCCCTTTTCTACTTATTTAAAAAGAAAATACAATTTTCTTTTATATATCTTGTACAATTGCATCCATCAGCAAAAGATCTAGCTAATTTGCATATTCTTTTAAACATTCATTTTAATTAATTCCCTATTAGTTTTTTCGATTTTCTTATGGGATGATTATCTTTAGTTAACTATTACACGTAATTATATTCATGCAGATATTCTACATTATTTATCCTTGCATAATATTTGCGTAAAATGTTTACAGGAAACACAAAATTGTTTCCATATATATTTATGTATACGTATATCTTTTTGTTGCAAAAATGTTCCCTACCAAACTCCTCCTAGAGTTTTTGGTCTACAGACATGAAGCGTCATATATAAGGTATTTGAATCTATGCAGAACTTTATATTTGAGTTTTAGCCCGGAAAAATCGGTGCAAAAGTGTGTGTTACATGATAAGGGCTGTCCCCTTTTCATGTAAGTATAAAAATAGAGAGATTTAGTTAAAACGAAAATGAAATAGAATAGACGAAATTCGAACCTCGTAATTTAGGTTTAGAAATAGATTGCGAGAGAGAATTAGAAAATGGAATGTAAAAACAAACCATTGTTTAGCTTAGAGAAAATATAGTTTTAAGAAAAAGAATGTGCATTTGTCAATTTTGTTATGAAATTGAAATTTAAAAAAAAATGGAATTTGCCAGGTGAAGGTCGAACGCCGCCATTACGAATGCATAATGCAGTTGATATTGGTTCATGTTTTAATTTTAAGCCTTGCAGTAAACATGTTTTCATAGCCCAGTCATTTACGGTAGAGGCAAAATAAATCGCGAGCTGAACGTTTTGGTTTCGATTCTCGGTGATGGCTCATGAGTCTTTTTTTATAATACTTTTTTAATCATTACTATATATTGCATCCAATCTATCTATCTATATATATATATATATATATATATATATATATATATATATATAAACGTGAAAATGTCTGTCTGTCTTTTCTCTGTGGTAGTTAAGGAAGACTATTATACAGAAATACATTACTTTACATATTCACACTTTTTAATATATACATATGCACATAACCTTATTAACAGTACATAGACCCCGAGCAAAGCCGGGCGGAACTGCTAGTATGAGAATAAGACTCAGATGAAAACATTCGTTTGCATAACTCAAATAATATTCTACAGGAATTTAAACAATGCTACAGACAATTTAAACAATGCTACAGGCAATTTAAACAATGCCACAGGTAATTTAAAATATGCTACATGCAATTTAAACAATACTACAGGTAATTTAAACAATGCCACAGGTAATTTTAACAATGCTACGGATAATTTAAACAATACTACAGGTAATTAAACAATACCCCAGATAAGTTAAACAATGCTACAGGTGATTTAAACAATATCACATACAATTTAAACAATGCTACAGGTAATTTAAACAATACTGCAGGTAATTTAAACAATACTCCAGGTAATTTCAACAATGCTACGTGTAATTTAAACAAAGCTACAGGTAATTTAAACAATGCTACAGACAATTTAAATAATGGTACGGTTAATTTAAACAAAGCTTCATGTAATTTAAACAATACTACAGGCTATTTAAACAAAGCTTCATGTAATTTAAACAATACTACAGGCTATTTAAACAATGCTTCAGGTAATTTAAACAATGTTTCAGGTAATTTAAACAATGCTACAGACAATTTAAACAATACTACAGGTGATTTAAACAATGAAAGAATGTTCCTATTCTCTACTACATTTTCTGGGCTACTTATAAATGGGCCACTCTGCACATGCTGATTAGTTACTTGTCACTATTTTATTAGTATTTATACGAAACAATTCGATAGTTGCATGAATGAAATCTTTAACGTCAGTAATTGCAGTTAACATATTTATATTCATAGTAAATGCGATTATTCTAAATGTTTTCCACACCGCACGCTTAACTTACAAAACCTTTAAAATGTAATAGAAAATAGCATTTCCATCTGATTACCTATCAATATCATAAATAAAGACCAACTAATAAAGGACTGTATTTCTATTGGTGATGGCGTCCTCTTGTATTTTTATAGGGTCGGCATACCCAAAAGTATTTCAAAAAGTAAACGTTACTAGAACCAGTTACGACTCGACTAAAACATTGACACAACATTCTTCAGCGCAACTGTTAAAATCTCCGAGAGCTAATACTCGTGAGAGAAATATCGCTACCTAACTAAGCATTACACACTTAGTAATTAACAAGCTTTCTATTTATTCATGTTCTTGTACGATATATTCTTTTACCTTAAACAAGTTGTTCGTGTGTTTTTTTATGAAAATTCCCCAAGATAAACACAGCATCTTATTTATTGCAGCAAAATTACACCATTTCAGTTAAAATTTTTATAAAAAATAGTATTCAGCATGTGTAGTATAAATACAAATCGGTACTATGTATTTTACGTCAATTTTAACAAAGAAAATTGTTGCAAAAATATATATTATAGATTAACTGCTCCAACATTTATTTAAGATCAATAAAATGTTACTTTGAACTTTACTATTTGAGTTGGCCAACTAATTATGTGCAATGCATTTAGTAAATAAACCACAAAACGTCTAAAATATTCATAAAACACGTTTCTCTTTTTTACTGTAAACTTCTGGAAAATTAAGTCAGATCGCTCATGTTATATGAAAATTAGATTTCTGACAGTTTTGGTTTTCTGTCGTAACAGGAAACAGTATTATTTTCATACATTCAAATGTATATAAATATATTTTGAAACCATAAAATAATATACATTCACTAGACCAAACCTGTGTAAGCGTTTGTTGTTATAAAATGCGTTTTAGTAAGCTGCAGCAAGTGGTAGGCATGTGGAAGAGACTTACTTCAGTTTTATAAATGGGTTTCTGTAGAGTGCAATGTCCAATTACGGGAAACAAAACAAAATGGCGCTGTCTGATCTTATGTTATCGGGCCTCAGGAATTGACGCAAAATCTCATTTCTTATATGTCTTATTATAGCATTTAAGTTATGAATTTTGTAATATCTATTTTCTAGATGCAAGTGCTAATATTATATTTATTTAAGTTTTTAATCTTTATTTTATTTCATTGTTATATTAATTGTTTTCTCGTGGAAAGATGTGCTGATTCTATCTGGCAGATTCATTTGGAATATATATTTTAATTAATTTATTTATTTGTTATCATAGATTTTCCTTGTCCATACATGTTTATATTTTCCAAGTTGATAGCATAAAAGATTTTACAATTATTTTTATTTTCAGATGGTGAGAGGAGAATCTTTCACCTAACCCTCTCTTAAACACACCAAATGGACTTTTATTAAGTACAATACTTTTTTTAATGGAGAGTAGACAATGCATTATGAATGCGTTATCGGCAGCTCCTGTTACTCTCACCTCTTTATTTGTCACTCAATCCTTATTTTTAATGAGTGATTTTTCTGACAAAGGGAGAAGAAAAAGCTGCTTTCTAGGTTGGCAGTATTTTTTCGTGAACAGCCTCCAGGATGCCGGAAATTTTCTGTTTCTATGTCTATCCTTATAGCCATGTCACTAGTAAGGGTGCTGGAGGTAAACGTTTTATCTGAGCTGACGTTATCCGCCTGATAGTCAGGGACCCGAACCTTGGATTAACCACTAAGGAGGCTGTGCTATCAGCAGGTGCAAAGTACTGGGGCTGATGTATTGCCATTTGGTAAATGGATTCTGGACCACGCAATAGCTTCTGGTGGGGCCTCTCGATGCCATACTAGTGTGTAATTGTTACGGCTTTACCTTTTCATGTGCTACAAAAACATTATTCATTTCTATTTCTCTCTTACTTTCCCTCTCTGCCCTGCTTCAGGCATGTCTGTCGACCTAGTTTACAAATCCCAAAACACCATCATGCAACCTCAATACAAAAACACACGATTAAACCCGGATCTCCAACTTCTAACGTAGACCCCCACTACCATGTCTCCTTCTCTAACATCATGGGTCTACGTTCTAACCTTCCAGAGGTTGAAACCCAGTTACAGGAGACTAAACCAGACATATTATTTCTAAGTGAAACTGGCAGTGGGCAGACCATTTCCCTAGATGAGTTTGTAATTAAAGGATACTCTAATTTAACTTCCAAATCTGACCCCCAAGATCGCCATGTGCATGGAATATGTGCCTATATAAAAAAATGGCTTTCCATGTGGTAGGGATATCTTCAGAGAAGATCCTAAGTTACCCTATATGTGCTTCCGGGTTGCCCTAGCTCAAACTACTGCATTTATATTTGCTCTCTATCGCCCCCTCAACAGCTGAGGTTACTATCTTTAAAAGCATATCTGAAAAAATTGACCACGTCCTATCTGCTTATGCTTCAGCTAATATTCATGTCTGTGGAGACTTCAATGTTTACAATGTGGAACGGTTAACTCATTCAAAAAGACCGATGATGAGGGGAGATTCTGTCATGATTTCTCCATTGTTTATGACCTCACTCAGATTGTTCATGAACCCACCCGTGTGCCCGATACTGACGGCCAGTATGCAAGTCTCCTAGACCTCTTTCTCACAACTTACACTGAACTGTGTTCAGCTTCAGTTCTGTCTCCAGTAGGATCTTCCGAGCACTCAGTTGTATCAGTTAAGATAAAAATGAAATGTAATATGTTCCCAGATGTACCTCTCCATAGTACAGTATATCGATACTCTATGGCTGACTGGGATAGCTTCCGCATATTCATAACAGATCTACATCTGCATTCCATATTTAAAAAGGATGTGTCCTCTATAGTATCAAACCTGACGGAATGGTTAATTATAGGTATAGACGTATACCCTCGAAAACATTCCAGGAAAACCTAACAGCCAGCCGTGGTTCTCTCCGGAATGTGCTGCTGCCATTGCGCATATAAATCAGTTTCCATTGCTTCCAACGTAATAGATGTACTGAGACTAAAGTCGCTTTAAGAACTGCCAGCAACCACTGTAAAAGAGTAAAAAAGCACGCAAGAGAGTTGTATGCTCAGTCCGTCAAGTCCAAAATAGCTGAGCAGCGGCTTGGTTCCCACCAGTTTTGGCAAATAGCAAACAGAATCCTGAACAGAAGCGTGTGCTCTATCCCAACTCTCGCAAATGGACTTGAGGTAATCTTGTCAGCATCAGACAAAGCCAAACTCTTTGCCAAGAACTTCACAGATAATTCTAACCTTTGCGATTAAGTCTGCCATACCGCAATATTTCCTCCTGTATCAGAAAACATGCTATGTAATATACAAATATGTACGTGATCTTGCCAAGCTAATCAAAAACTTGATTCCAGTAAAGCAACCGGCCCTGGCGGTATACCAATTATAGTATTCAAACGACTTCAACCAGAACTTGCGCCCAGCCTTACAAAATTGTTTAAACGTTGTCTTAAGGAGAATTGCTTCCCATCACCCTGGAAAATCTCATCAGTATACCCCGTATTTAAGAATTCAGGTGATGGCTCATCTTCCTAACAGTACAGGTCTATAAGTCTCCTGTGCGTCATGATTAAGTTGCTGGAATCTGTGTTAAATAGAGAAGTAATCAATTATCTTAGCAAAACTAACCTTCTTAGTGACACGCAGTATGGTTTCTGTTCCGCTAAATCTACAGCAGATGTGCATACAGTTATATCTCATAGGATTACCGAATCTCCTGACGGAAGCTACGTTTATAGGGCAATTGCTCTTGACATATCAAAGGCCTTTGATAGAGTCTGGCATAAGGTATAGCTGGAAATGCCTTCTGAATTATTAAATCATTTCTCTCTGATAGGTTCATAAGAGTAGTTGTTGGTGGCCAGAAATCAGAAGCTTTTAGTATTAAGCTGGAGTCCCTCAGGGGTATATCCTGGGCCCAACTCTCCTCCTGATCTATATTAATGATCTTCCAAATTACATCCTTACATCCTTTGTAGACATCTATGCTGATGACACTACTATCTTTGATAGCACATCTAAGACCGTAAACGATCTTGATCTTGAACAAGTGGTACAATGGGGAAAAAGGTGGCTTCTTACTGTTAATCCATCGAAAATCAAACTTTTATCTTTACATCATCAACGCTCTGATCACCATCTGGCATCAATTGAAATGAATGGCTCTCGTCTTGGGGAGGCCTGATGTTTTGACATGCTTCTGGGCTTGACCTTTACTCCTGGTCTTAAATGGAACACATACATTAAATCTGTTGCCAAGGCCGCTGGAAGAATGATGGGATCCTTCTATCGATCCAGTAGATATCTCACTGCCGATGCAGTTCTCTATTTATATAAGAGCCAGGTACGGCCAAGGATGGAGTACTGTTGCCACATATGGGCAGGAGCTGCTAGAAAGACCTATCCTGCCTTGATAGAGTTCAAAATAGACTTCGTAGATTTGTGGAGGATGTCCTTTTCTCTTCCCTGCAACCTCTTTCTCACAGAAGAGATGTTGCGAGGTTTTCTCTGCTTTATCGTTATTTTCATGGCAGGTGCTCGGCAGGTGCTCGGCTGAGCTCCATTCTATGGTCCCCCCTCTCACCAAACTTTCACAAGAACACCCATCTAGCAGAAAACACTAACACTAGTTTCCTTCACTCTTTATCTGTGCCTAAACCTAAGCGTAGATTCCATGAGCAAAGCTTCTTTCTTAGAATTGTCTTCCGTTTTTCTGCTTTCCAGCTGATAACAATATGGTTATCTTCAAGCCTAACGTAAACAAGTTTTTGATGAGCCGTTCAATATAAGTTAACAAATTTACCGAATATCCATTACTAACGGTTACTATATTGTCCAATTTCTACTGTACACTCTTTAACCCCTATCCTGGAGTGACCTCTTGGCCTTGATAAGTGGTGATGCTTATGTAAAAAAATGTCTATAACCAGCTGCTTAATTAATTAAAAAGGCGGTTCTTAGAGAAGTTGGTCTGGGTAAAAACGTGAGTTTGGAGCGCACGTACAGTACTAAGAAGTGACGTGTTTAATTGCAAAATTGTTAGATGAAAGTAAAGATTATTTACTAATTTATATGAACAGGACACGTATCAATTACTTTTATAATTAGCCACAAAGTAAACTAGTATTTCAATTTTATTTATAAAATTATCATGCATAGAATCGATATGGGATACTAATGTTATTGAAAGTAAACAAAATTTGATTAGATAAGAATAAAAATATATAGTCCCACCTTAAATTGTTGCTTCCATGTCACACATATATTGAGAAGAATTAACGCTTATTCTCTCAAATGTAATTACACCCGAAATAATGGTTCATTGTTTGGTAAGCATAGTATTGTGAGCATAGTTTGGTAAACATAGTAGCGCATTGCTGTCACTTTTTTACTTGATTGCCATGAGCAATTTATAATGATACTCATCGCAACCAAAATAAAATATCATATTGCAGTGCATCATGAGATTGATTTGTCTCATAAATTATTTGTAAATGTCCACCTTTTTTTTAAATTAATGTTCTTTTATATTGGCAAAAGTTCTGTATTGCGTTGCACCATGATTGCAATTTTATTGGCAATGAGTTCATTGCAAATTTTCCCACAGACGTCTTATACTTCAATCAATAATATTCCTGGCATCTGGTATATTACGGGTGTGTCTTTTTTTGTTAAATTCTATTTTGTAACAATTACGCATTAATCCCAGCCGGTTTCTTATGTTGGTGGCTAATCAATATTGTTTAAGGAGTCAAGGAAATGTAACCTTTTGATTTATAGGAGAATATGCGTAACACACGTCTTTCAATGATTACATGAATGCTCCTTCATTTTCTCCGTCGCATAACTGTAAAGTTAAATAAAAAACGTAAATAAAAAATGGCAGTTGGATTTCTTTATATTATCTTGTAATTCAACGACCATTGCTTGATCACCGCTACACACACACACACACACACACATATATATATATATATATATATATATATATATATATATATGTTTCTCAATTTCATTTTAACTGATCGGGTATTACAAATTTAAACACAATAGTGTGACAATGGTGTCATCAATTTTGCTTTGACCAACGAAAGTTTTAGCCAAGAATTAGTCACTACAATAGGCTAGTTGCGTCGATTACTGAGGTAACCGTTTAACATTTCTCTTTCCTTATTTGTATTAGTTTTCTATTCTGTTTTGAAAGTAAATCGCCGTCCTTTGTCACGTCCCGCTGTTATTTCTAAGATAATCTAAAGTATATATTTAAAATCATGATTTAAAAATAAATTGTTTCATAACCAAGCTAAAACATAATCACGTTGACACACAGGAACTCGGTAGACAACCGGGGTTAATACTATTAACCATTTATTAACTATACCATTTACGGATGGGTGATCATTTGAGAATATTAGAGGTATATGTATTAAGATAAACGAATATGCATAATGCATAAGAAAACGCCCCTATCTTTTACAATACCTTGTCACTTTCTGCAACATAGAGCTTACATTTTGTATTCTGGAGGCTTAGGAGGTAGATGAAGATCCTCTATTTTTCTTAAGGCAATACATTTAAGTAAATCCGCGTTATCATATAATGCCAATCTGGATAAAAGGTCTTTCCTGGCCCTGTAGGGCAAGATTCTAATGAGGATATCACAAAACCATAATACTGCCCTTTTTTAATTAGACTATCATTAACAAGTGCAGTAGTTATTATCCTCAGAAAATGGCTTGACAATGTTCGTGCCAGTGCGGAATCTTGTTAAATCATAGATTGCGAAATATGATGAAAATTTGTTTTATTGGTAATAAGCAGGCAGTATTAATGGCTGATGTGAAAATTGAAAATTGCTCATAACATTTTGAGGAGTGATATTAAAGAAAACGTAACAAAAATCATTTGTTACATTGGTATTCCCAGTCAAAATGTGTATCACACGCTAGTTCAAGGTTCAAGGCAGCAATAGTTATTTATATCAATATGTACTTCCAAACATTTTTTAATTATTGACGATAGGTAATTACAATATGCATAACATATTGTTTTCGAATTAAGAATGCAATGTGATTTTAGAAGGAAATATGACTTTCGTTTCTATCGAAGGATTTTAAATCGTAGAATATTGAAAAAGTTAATGCTTGCATTTATTTTTACCGACGAAATAGGACATTATATAGTAATTAAAATGAGTAATTAAGAAAATATGTGTTCAATTCAAAAATTGCCTATTTACATGGATTTGTAAATTTATATCGGGTTTGGGAATCAGTTCATTGCGTTTTAATCAAAGAGTTTTATTTATTTCGGCAAATCTTATTAAATGAAGATGATTGAAAATCGTTTTGTAATCGCGATTCATTTTTTCGGTTAAAGATGTGTTTAGTGATTTACTCTTTCAAATGTGCTTCAGATTCAGTTGTTTTTTTCACTTTTGAGCTTTTCAAACCATTTCCTTGCTGTACACTCGCCTATGACACCTCGCCATATTTTACAATGTCCCAGGTTTCTTTACTGGTCTAGATAAAATGCGAGGAATGGCAAGTGTAGAAAATGTTGCTTATTACTTACTGGATATTCCATTTCTAAGCCTAAATGTAATAAAAATTAGATTGGTCAAAAATAGAATCAATAAAGGTTTAAACAACAGGTAGTTCTATCGAATGAACAGTATACATTTTGGCAAAATTCAAAAATACATTGTAAAAACATATATAAAAGAGCAACGCAATTATTCCTTAACCCAATATATTACGCAATATATTTTTGTGGGATAATAGTACTGCTTAGGATTGCATTGCATCAATCCACTGTATACATCGCCTTTCTTTATCATGCTTGATGAGATATTAACTTGATATAGAACCGGTTTAACCATGAAACTACACTACAAAAATGCCCTTATATTTAAACTTCTTAATAATAATAATAATAATAATAATAATAATAATAATAATAATAATAATAATAATAATTAAAAAAAAACTACCACTCCCTGAATAACCGTGAACTCATCCCCGAGGAGCAGAAAGGATGACAAAAAGGAAAAAGAGGAACACATGATCTATTATATATAGATCAAAAGATCCTAAAGGAGGTAAAAAGGAGGAGAAAGAATTTAGCGATGGCATGGATCGACTACAAAAAACGTACGACAGGATCCCCCAAGCATGGATAAGAGAATGCCTAAAAATGAATAAAATACCAAGCAGGATAGCCAAAGTAATAGAAGATGCAATGAAAATATGGAGACTGGAATTGATAGCTGATGGGCAACACATAACACAAAGTAACATACAAAGAGGCATCTTCCAAGGAGACTCACTATCACCACTAGTGTTCATCATAGCCATGATGTCCTTCAACAGTATTCTGAGAAATTGCCAAGCTGAATACAAGTTCTCTAATATAGAGGAAAAAATGAACCACCTGATGTACATGGACGATCTGAAACTTTTTGTAAGGACCGAAAAGGAGCTAGAGACACTAATTAACACAGCCGGGATCTTCAGCCAAGATATCCAAATGGAATTTAGAATGGAAAAGTGCGCACAGCTAGTTATAAGAAATTGTAAATTGGAAACGACAGTAGGCATGGAACTACTCAACAAACATAAATGAGGGCACTACGGGAACAAGACGATTTTAAATATTCTGGAATTCTGGAAGCGGACACCATCAGAACAACAGAAATGGAAGCGGACACCATCAGAGCAACAGAAATGGAAGCGGACACCATCAGAGCAACAGAAATGGAAGCGGACACCATCAGAGCAACAGAAATGGAAGCGGACACCATCAGAGCAACAGAAATGGAAGCGGACACAATCAGAGCAACAGAAATGGAAGCGGACACCATCAGAGCAACAGAAATGGAAGAGAAAATTGGAAAGGAATACCTCAGGAGAACAAGAAAACTCCTGGAAACGAAGTTATAAAGCAGAAACCTATTAAAGGTATATATACTTCGGTAGTATCACTAGTAACATACTCTGGAGCGTTTATAGGGTGGACAAAAGAAGAACTGAGACAACTCGACCATAAAACCAGGAAACTCATGACCATGCATAATACACTACACCCAAAGGACGATACTGACAGAATCTACGCGAAAATGAAAGACGCCGGGAGAGGACTGATCTGTATAGAAGACTGTGTAAACGACACGAAAAAAGAACTAGAAAAATACATAATGCAAACCACTAAAAGGATAATTATGGCAGCGAGAGACATTGAAAAAAACAACAAACAGAAAATAGAGAGACAAACAACAAAACGAAAAAAGAGAAATGGGAAGAGAAACAACTCCACGGAAAATTCATGGAAAAAAGATGAGAATAAAGAAAATACCTAGACATGGATGTGAAAAGAACATATAAAACCGAACAACTGAATCTCTAATAACTGCAGCACAGGATAACTCGATAAGAACCAACCATATCAAAGCAAGGATCGATAAAACACAAGAAAACAGACTATGTGAACAAAGTGACGAAACGATAAACCATATAGTAAGTGAATGCAGCACAATGCCCCAAAAGGAATACAAAAACAGGCATGACCAAGTGGGGAGGGTGGTACACTGGGAATTGTGCAAACGACTGCATTTTAAGCGTACAGACAAATGGTACAAGCACTCGAAAACGGGAACCACAAAATCCTATGGGACATGGAAATACAGACGGACAAACGCATCCAAGCTGATCAGATGTCGTAATAATAAATAAGAAAGAGAAATCCTATCAAATCGTAGACTTTGCTGTCCCAGCTAACCACAGGGTGAGTATGAAAGAAAAGGAGAAACGAAGCAAATACACAGAGCTAGCCAGAGAGTTAAAAGGGATTTGGATGAGGAAGAAAATCAAAATAGTACCGATAATAGCAGGAGCACTAGGAACAATTCCGAAAAGATTCGAAAAAAGAATGTCAGAAATTTTAATACGAGGAATAACTGCAAAAGCACAACGACTAACGATAATGAAAACGACTGAAATATTAAGGAAAACCCTTGAATGCGGAGAATAATGCAAGAAGACAATATAAAGAATAAGTGTTACAGGGAATGAAGAACACCGAAGCTGCATATCTACAAGTTCTACACCCCCACCATGCATCCTCCCATTGTTTCATCACCGTTCCCCCCATAAAAAAGTGATACCAAAGAGCCGAGAAGGGTTAATAAAGACTGAAAGACCGAGGGGCTAGCGCTAACCAGACCTTGGCTGTACAAGCGCAAAGAGAACTGGGACCTTGAGGAGGCTGAGTGCCACTCCAATTCCAGTATATACCAATGCCCACTACCAGCGAGAAATCAACGGTAAGCGGCTGTTGCGATGATGCAAATTCATTTTCAAATGCTATCGAAGGAGATGGAGAGAGCTGGACGTCTGGGGAGACTTGTTGTCACTCAGCTTCCAGAGAACACCACAGGTCTCCAATCAGATCGTTTGTTGACTTGTGTGAAAGCTCCATGTGAGCCAATAATAATAATAATAATAATAATAATAATAATAATAATAATAATAATAATAACAATTACAATGATAATAATAACAATAACAATAATAATAATTATTCTTATTATTATTAATAATAATAATAATAATAAGAAGAAGAAGAAGAAGAAAGATAATAATAATATTTATTTATTTATTAAGTTATGCAATCATCATATTCATCGCATGTATAACTTCAAAAATAATTTAAGTGATGAACAGAATAGAACATTTTCAGATATAGTTAATTTGAAAAGGTGAGTTTTTAGAACTAATTAAATTTTAATAAAATAATCATAGAAAACAAAATCCAAAATTATATTTTCGGTTTGTTGTACTTTGTTTTTCATTATTCTTGTATTTTGGTCTCTAAATCATTACTCGATGTGTTTTTGTCCGGAACTATAGAACCTTAAATCACATACGATAATATATATTATACTTCTACCATGTAATGCGGTTGAATTTACTATCTACGAGTATTTTGAGGCACGGTAATGTGTTCAACGATGTACAGCGCACACATTGGTGAGGTCTGAGGTGCTGCTCTCGAGGACAACCTGATAAAAAAAGAATTAAAATTGCTATGTGTTGTTACGTTTGCAGTTACTTAGTGAACTATTTCCTGGCTTTTACTGACGGCAGATTACTCGTGTCTAAACACACCGTCTGGTAGTGAATCTTTGTAATTAAGCTGAGAAAGAGAAATAATACAATGAGCGGAAAAATTAAATTAGTTTTTTTTTTCTATTAAAAACTAAAAGTTAAAAATAGTCCTTAATATCGCTGAGAAAACAAATCGATACAGAGATTTAATGTATCTAATTAAAGGCTGGTGGTCGAGTCATATGTTTTTTGAGGAATCATTTTATAGACTACTAAGAAAATAAAAAAAAATACAGAGAAAAACTGGGCGGCTTATTGAAAAAGTTATTTAATCATGTTTTCGATTGTAAAGGAGATTTCTCCTGAGATTTTACGACAGACAATGACACAACGAAACATTATCTCGCGAGAGAATCAATCACATTCACGCGTGATTTCATCTTTATCAGTTCTAACATGACAAAGTAATGTTCGCATCGAAATAGCAAATCTTATTTTCATGGGTGCTACATCTATTTTATTATTCATTAAAGCTGGGAGAATCAAAGTAACGTAATTAAAGTTTATACCATATGATATACGCAAAAATATTACTGAGCGTTTTAAAAATATTCTATTTGTATTTACAGTCGACTCGTAATTTCTTATTTGTAAACTTCTTTTTATTAATATAACAATTCTTATTTATATGTTCGTTGTTTTTGTAAATTTTTTCCAATCTCAAATTCGCCATACTCAGTATTCTGTTTAATAATAATCAAAGGCAATGAAAAAAAAAGTATATATATATATATATATATATATATATATATATATATATATATATATATATAGGAGAACAACCGGAATGGGAAATGTAGTCACAAAACTAAGATCCAATGATACTTGTTGAGCTTAGTATTGCCCAGATGCTTACCCTTGTGAAATTGAGCTCACTCTTTTCCTTTAACGCATTAACCTATATATATATATATATATATATATATATATATATATATATATATATATATATATGTGTGTGTGTGTGTGTGTGTGTATGTGTGTGTGTGTGTTTCTCGTTAAATTGAAAAAAACTAGACTTAACTGAGACTAGACAATCTGACCTTCATAAATTGGCTAAAGTCACAGTCCGATTAAACTGAAGGTTTGGTTTTTATAATATACATACTCGAATATCATATATCAACCCCTATTAAATTTTACTTATGCACCGAACAGATACGAAGATAATTAGTTAGTTGCACTTTATTTGCAGAAGATTCATACAAATTTAAGCCACGATTGTGGTGGGTTATCAATATTGTTGTTGTTGGCGTCCTTCCGTCTGGATAGACGATGGAGAATCGCGCATTAAGGCTGTCATGAGTGATGGCGACTGTTGCTGGGACTGAGAGAACCAGTGCGGTAGAAGCAGATTCTGTTGCACTTCCCGCAGGGATACCCTCTGTCATGGTCTGCCAAGGCTGCTGCTAATGCTGTCCTTTTGCACCTGCCCCTCTTGATTTCATTTCTTCTCTCCTCACTCAGCCGGACACACTTCTTGACTTTGAGCCTCCAGGAGTCACGGTGTGCAGCAGAGGATTCGACGTCAACAGGGTTGCTGGTGCCGGATTTGAAGTCCGTTTTGCATACATCCTTAAATCTGAAGACTGGTCTACAGGTTGATTTGCTGCCGGCTGAAAGCTCGCTATACAGGATGTCTTTGAATATTCGGCTACGCTGTATGTGAACGAGGTGCCCTAGCTAGCGCAGATGTCTCTGGGACAGGCGGCTAAACATGCTCACACCATTTATTTTAGCAAGAACGTTTTTGGTCGGAACGTGGTCCTGCCATGTAGTGCCTTAGATCTTAAACTGCGCAGATGGAAGGCGTTTAACCCGCGCTCTTGATGCTAGTATAGGGCCCAAGTTTCATTGCAGTAGAGTAATATGCTGAGGACTGAGGCTTGATATATCCACATTTTTGTGTTTATTGTCAGCATGTTGTTACTCCACGCTTTCTTGGTCAGGCGGACTGTTGCTCTTTTCCCGATATGGGTGTAAGCCATATAATTACCTATAATACCAACTGGGACGAGTGCATACTATAATACTTAATTCGCTGCAAATGATGATAGAACGGGTTCGAACAAAATTTTAACAGATATCGGCTCAGTTATTGTATATAAATAACTAGACGGACAGAGACATAAAGTTATATATATATATATATATATATATATATATATATATATATATATATATATATATATATATGATTTAATAATTATTTTAATAATTATTATAGCAAATAATAATTATATATATATATATATATACATATATATATATGCATATATATATGTATATACATATATAATAAAATTATAGGCAAGATGTAGGAAATATAGATATGCACAGATTTAATTGCAAGTTCAATAAAGTAAACCAGTATCAACGAGATGAGTGTTATAATCATTCTTTTTATCTAGACATTTCAAAGCGTAGAAGGGAGTTAGGTTAGAGACATAGAGAAATGTGACATATAATGTAATCACCTGGGTGACTCGAATTGTCTAAATTTCTTAGTTTTTATTTTATTATGATCGGTATTTTCTTTGGTCGTTGCTTTTAGTTGTATTCTTTATTTATTCTTATCTTTACACGCATATATGTATGCGTTTATGTATATATATATTTCCTCGTCCGCAATCCTACATTATTGTCATAGACATCCAGCCCTGGCACAGTTCTCAATTTTCTATAGTTGTCCTGCTCACAAAATGCACGCCATGTAGTCCACTTTTAGTACGCACTATGTCCTATTCTTCAATTCTTTTTTTACATGGTAGTCACTATCTATAAAAGCCCGGAAGCCACTCGGGGATAAGAGTTATTGCGTGTACAGTAATCAATGGGATAATGTCGTAGTAATCGTTAGTAATTGAGATTTGATAAAATGTCTTACTTAAGGGAGGCGGTTTATCAGGAATTTGTTTATATTGAACTTGAAGACATCCAAGTTGTAGTCAGGTGGGAAACAGCCAAACGGAACAGAATTCCACAGGCGTGGACTTCTAAGAAAGAAGCTTGTTCATGGAATCTTCGTTTTGATTTAGGCACAGATAAGAATGGGGAAAATTTTTGACAGTGATTTCAGCTAAACGGGTGTTTTTCATGAAAGCTTGGCGAGGGGGGACCAGAGATTGGAGCTCAGACTAGCGCTTTACATGGAAATAATGATAAAACAAAGACAGGCTCGAAACGTCTCTTGTGTGGGAGAGAGGTTCCAGAGAAGAGGAAAGGACATCCCCACTAAGCCACAAATCTAATTTGTACTCGGTCATGGCAGGATAGGCTGTTTTTAGCAGCTCTTGTCCAAATGTGGCAGTAGTACTCCTTCCTTGGACGTACTTGACTTTTATATAGATAGATAGATTCTGCTCCACTAAACCTCACATTAAGCCCCTGCTTACATAATGGTAGTTCTGCCTCTCCCTTTCAGTTTGTTTGTTTTGTTTGTTTATTTTTTCTCAATAATCTCTTATATATCCAACACTCAATTGCATGATTTTTATTTGTTTGTTTAGTTTTATAGTTACTTTGGATTATATAGTTTTTATCTTCAACTACATGCTTCATTTTTCACTTCCTCTTGAATGTCCACTAATCGAAATGTTGCATTTCTATATTTGTGTAGCCAAGTCCTCTCTCGTCTCTTGAGGAAAAGCATTACACTTTGAAATGTCTCGGTATAAAGAACATTTATAACTTCTCTTCCAATTGATCTTTTATTGTTTACTGAACTGCGAATTAAATTCATATGCACCTATACCTATTTTATCCTATCTAGAATTGCCACTTTATGTTCATGTTCCACCCCTATATGTTGAACTTCTTATATACTTGGTAAGTCATATATCCATTTATTTTAAGTTCATTTGGTATATATATATATATATATATATATATATATATATATATATATATATATATATGTATTTATAATAAAATCCAAATTATTCACTTATACATACATACGTACACTAGTGTTTCATGCTTACGCAACAACCAGTGTAGAGTAACAATCTCTGTCGGTCATGATATTCGAACCCATATACAAAGCGACCTTCTGTTTCATTTACTGAGCCTCTGCTTAAGCCATTAAACAATTGCTAGAGGAATAAAAAGTATTAAAAACTGTTAAACGCATAATTCAGAAGAATACAATGAAAATCTTGAGTGTTTGCACAAGTGGGAGTCGTGAGCATTTCATGGAAGTTAGTTGACTGGTTTAGTTTTAATTTCGCAGGCAGTGTCCATAATTAAGTATTCTTGAAAGGATTTGATAATTATTATAATATATATATATATATATATATATATATATATATATATATATATATATATATGTTTGGGACTATTAATCGGAATCGGGAATCGGAAAAACAGACAAATAAAGGAAAATCAAAAAAAATTGTAAATACCATACAATCATGACGTATTTTGCGCAACATCCGAGAAAGGTGACCCTGGCGATTAGCCTCAAACTTCTCTTTTAAATTTCCTTTTGTATGACAGATGTCATACGATGATTTGAAAATGCGTGTGGACATGATATCCTTCCTTCAATACTATTAAAAAATGGTCCCTTTAGGTTGCCCCAGTACTCTCCAAACTCGATTGTAACTGACTTAGTGTTCCCTACTACATAGTACTTATCGTTTACTAGTAATTTCTCGTAATACAGACCATAACTATTGTAATTATCCAAGGAGTACAAGTAATGTTTGGATTTTTTCATGTTTCGTACTCATAGTTTCTGGTAAATTCCGTGCATTTGCATCCTATTTGTACCTCCTTTATCTTTACCCCATCTGTCTAAAACAAATTCTATGATTTACATTTTTAAATAATGTAGTTTAATCAAATTGTTACATATAACTACCAGTAGTGGTTCCTTTTCTCTATTTAAGTTTTAACAATGCGTCAGTGTTGAATCTCTTCTCTTGTATTTTTTCTGCACACTTTTCTTTGTTTACCTATTGTTTTTTTCTTTCTGTAGGCTGACCCATGGCTTGTTTATCAAGCCGGTGTCTCTTGTTGCACTGATTATCTTGTCCTCGTTCTAAGTTCAGATTTCCACTGTTTTCCACTTCTCTCAATAACAATAGCAGGTAACTTTTGCGTGGTCAAAAGAGCCGCTTACTTTCGATCTCTCGCTGTCAACGACCAAGTTCTCTCAGCACTTTTTGAGTTGAGATCTGGTTATTTCTCCTCCCAGTCTTGCTCGACATTTCACAATTTTTAGTGAGGCAGCATTCGATGCAGACCTTAATATTTTTGGAGGTCCAGCAATTAATGTTTTTTTTCGGTTACGGTTGTCTTAGCTTAACGTGGGTGTGTTCTGTTTTGGCTTAATTTATATTGCAGTATTCACATTTTTCTTTAGTTTATGTTAGTGGATTCCCGTGCCTTCTTATATTTCTTATTTTTATTTTCTTTTTTCTTTCCTTCTTCTTCTCTTCTCCTCTTTCTTCTTCTGCTTCTTCTTCTTCTTATTATTATTATAGTTATTATTATTACTATTATTATTATTATATTTATTATAATTGTAATCACTATTATAACAATGATTAGTGCTATTTACTTTACTAATGTTTTATTATTATAATATATTTTATTATTACTGTTATTATTATCATTATTATTAGTAGTAGTAGCCACTACTAGTAGTAGTAGCACTAGTGGGAGTATCATCATCATAATCATGTACGCATATGCAGATATTCCATTAGAAAAATTCGTAGAGAAGGAAAACAACAAAAATTGTTCGTTAGACACTTCACAATATGTCTTATATAATGGAATAACTACTGTTTTATTATAAAACTAGGACAGAAAAGAGTATCTGAAAGTAGCAGGAGTATTTCAAGATGAAGTGGATTTAAAAGAGAGAAAAAGAAAACAGACGATAAAATTTGAGGATGTTTTGTTTTTCCTAGATTAATCGAATTATAGTAAAACGAATGAAAAACGTCGTTGACCTACTCCAAAGCCGCCGGGTCTAGCAGGATTAGGAGAAAGCGTAATCAGACATTTCTCCTCAAACCTGAAGCCTCGCAGACATAAGCCAAGTTTTTCATTCCAGAACTGCTTTGTATAGCCTTAAAGAATAATACTGCATGGATTAATCACCAGGTAAAATTAAATCTACAGTTGTTTCAATCGCTCGTATGACCTAATCTATTCAGAGCGGTCCTCGTACCACAAATATTCGACGGATCCCCAACAGACCCCATCACTAACATTTTGCGAAGTTTCATTTTTAGGAATCCGAGAACGGTCAATTAACCGATTTGGCTTAAGTCTCTATTAAAAACTGCGATTTGCAACTCAGCCTACGATAAATTTCGAAGGTGGATGAGGTCATGAAATGCGCTCTCAACGACGAAATACTGCAGTTTAAAGTCCGAGCCAGAAAAGCAAATCCATCGGCGATGATACGCCGTCCGGCATCACTAAGCTTTACTCATGTTTCATTTTGAAATAGCATTGTCATAGACATTTCATTTTGTCATAGACATACCATGAATAAGTTTAAAATACGGATTTTGCCAGACTGTCATTCTAAAGTTTTATATAGAATTACATTCACGTGTAAATTTAAAATATTCGTTGATTTACATTTATTTTTTGTTTCTTTGAAATAAAATTTATTCTTTGTGTTTTCGCATTGTTAATCGTGTCATTCGATCAAATCTAGCAGATCTCCCGAGATTGAGTTAATTAAAAACTTGGAGAAAATATAAATAATTCATGAACAAAACAAATGATCAAAGTTTTGAAATACTCGCGAGCTTGTCCACCAGTAAATGTACGATTTAAAGGATTTTCTATTTTATTAGTTTTTAGTATTTTTCAATTTAAAATATAATCGAACTATTTTGAGCCGATATATTTAAAGAATATATTACTAGCAGGATCCGTGTAGCGGCGCCAGGCTAGAACAGATTAAGTTAAAAGGCCACCCCCTGAAAACAAATTAACTTACGATTCTTAGTAAGTACCACTGCCGGGCCAGGAAAATCGATGACACTCTCGTATTGGCTAAAATGAATTGGCTTCCACTGTCGAGCATTGTCTGGCAGTAACAGCTAGAGAAAACAACTCGATGTCACATAGTACTGTTGCTTTCCGTCGATTAGTGCTTGTTTGGGGTGATTACTTGCGTATACTTGAGAGAACTGTCGCTAACTTACAACTGGCAGTCACTGGCGGCCATGATCAGTGTTGATATCCATTGCACTGCTACAAACTAAAATCAAGTGTCGAGCATTGTAAGACTCTTTCATTCATTGGCTGCCACTGGATACATGTGACGAGTACTGATGGTCACTTGCTAGTTGTGCTGTTTGTTGGCAGTGACTCTTTCTAACTTCCTCTTCAACGATCGGTCATTATCGATCACTATCAATCATGAGTAGTGTCGGCTCATATTGTGTTTTTTGCCTATTCTGTACTTTAGCCTTACAATTGAATAGAGCGAAACGTGAAACTTTGGCTAAGCGTGGAAATGCGATGTAGTAAATAGCGCGGATCACTCTCTGCATTAGCACCAACTTTTTTTTATTTACAGTCGAAAATAGGAAGAACGATTTTTTTTTATTTTTGCATTATGAACATTAAACATAGTTAAACATTAACTTTCATGTCGCATATGGAGAAAAATAAACCCTTTTAACATTTTATAAAGACAGTGATTGAATGAAACATATCAGTGCGTGTTATAAAATTTGCGATTAGCTCCATTTAAACTTGTTTTTCTTGTTTTATTTATGTATTTATTTGTATCTACTTGCTGTCTTATTCGTCACCCTCCCCCATGCTACATATTAAACTAGCGATAAAAAAACAAAACAAAATGACGGGAATTATTTTTCTCTATTACAGTAGATAAAGTTAGGACATATTTAAGTAATATACTTAACATATACTATTACTGCAAGATTGGCTATATTGAAAAAGCTTTCTTCCTGGCTAGCCAATCAAACCATCTAATATAGTTAGCTTTATTTTCTATTATATTCGAAATATAATACAGTGACATTAGCAAACTCGAGATAGATAACGACAAACTTCCACCCATTAATATGGGAGGAGAGATTATCATCAAAAGTGTCCTGAATTGATAACTTAGCACCGGACTTGCTACTTAGATATAAATAAGTCACTTGTACCCATTCCCCTCCTCCCACCTTTTTTTTAATGGAGAGTAGATAATACAGTGGATGTGTTATCGGCAGCTACAGTAACTCTCGCTTCTCTTTTCTTGTCCCTTAGTCCTCATTCAATGAGTGATTTTTTTTCTGACAAAGCGCGAAGAAAAAGCTGCTTAAAGGTCGGTAGTACTTGGTGAACAATAGTCTGAGATGTCGGAAATTTTTCTGTCTCTATGTCTGTCCTTGTGGCCATGTCACTAGTAAGGGTGCTGGAGGTAAACGTTTTGTCTGGGCTGACGTTATCCGCCTGATAGTCAGGGACCCGAACCTTGGATTAACTAATAAGGAGGCTGTCCTATCAGCAGGCGCAAAGTACTGGGAATGCTGTATTGCTATTTGGTGAGTGGATCTGGACCATACAGTATCTCTGGTGGGGTCTCTCGATGCCATATTAGTGGGTAATTGTTACGGCTTTACCTTTTCGTGTGCTACAAAAAAAAATCCTGTCTTTTTCTCTCTTCCTTTCACTCTCTGTACTGCTCTAACCAAATATGCCGATCTGTTCCACAAATCCCAAAACCTCAACATGAAATATCTCCAGAAAAAAAACTCGAATAAACCTAGAACCCCATCTTCCAACGTAGGCCCCTACTACCAGGTCTCCTTCTCTAACATCAGGGGTCTACGTTCCAACCTTCCAGAGGTAAAAACCCAATTACAGGAGACGAAACCGAACATATTATTTCTAAGCGAAACTGGAATAGGGCCGACCACTTCTCTAGATGAGTTATTAATTAACGGATACTCTAATTTTACAGCTAAAGCTCACCCCCCCCCAAGATCGCCATGGGCATGGAATATGTGCCTACATTAAAGATGGCTTCTCGTGTGGCAGGGATATCTCTAGAGAAGATCCTAACTTACCCTATATGTGCGTTCGGGCTGCACTAGCTAACGCCACTGCATTTATATTTGCCCTTTATCGGCCCCACAACAGCGGAGTTACTATCTTTAAGAGCATATCTGAGAAAATATATCACATCCTGTCTGCACATCCCTCGGCGTACATCCACAGCTGTGGTGAGTTCAACGTCCATAACGTGGAATGGCTGACCCATTCAAATAAGACAGACGATGAGGGGAGGTTTTGTCATGATTTTGCCATTGCTTATGACCTCACGCAGATTGTTCGCGAACCACCCGTGTGCCCGGTCAATATGCAAGCCTCCTAGACCTTTTTCTCTCAACTTCCCCATAGCTATGTTCATGTTCCGTTCATTCTCCTCTAGGATCCTCTTACCACTCCGTTGTATCAGTTAAGATAAAAACGAAATGTAATAACTCCCCAGACGTACACCTCCACCGTACTGTATACCGATACCTGAAGGCTGACTGGGATAGCTTCCGTACATTCATATCTGATTTCCCTCTGTACTCCATGTGTAAAAAGGAAGTGTCCTCTATAGTATCAGATCTGACCGAATAGTTAATTGTAGGCATGGACCAATTCATACCATCTAAAAAATTCAAACAAAAACCTACCAGCCAGCCATGGTTCTCCCCAGAATGTGCTGCTGCTATCGCGCACAGAAATCACTTTTTCCATAGCTACCAACGTAATAGATGCACTGAGACTAAAGCTGCTTTCAGGACTGCCAGCAACCACTGTAAAAGAGTAATAAAAATGCTAGAGAGCTATATGCCCAGTTTGTTAAATCCAAGGTAGCTGATCAGCGGCTTGGTTCCCAGCAGTTTTAGAAAATAACAAATAGCATCCTGAACAAAAGTGTGCGTTCTATCCCACCATTATCAATGGACCAGAAGTCATCTCGTCAGGGTCAGACAAGGCCAAACTATTATAAAAGAACTTTGCAGCTAATTCTACCCTATACGACGAAGGCCATCAACTCCCCGTATTTCCTCCTATAACACAGAACACGCTAGGTAACATAGAAATATCCGTGCATGAGGTCGCCAAGCTAATCAAGAACCTTCATTCTAGTAAAGCAACTGGCCCTGACAGCATCCCAATTATAGTGTTAAAAAAGCTTCAACCAGAACTTGCTCCCATACTTACGAAACTGTTTGAGCGCTGCCTTAAGAAGAAGTGCTTTCCGACTCCCTGGAAGACCTCATCAGTTTGCCCTGCATTTAAGAATTCAGGTGATAAGTCATCTCCCTCTCAGTACAGACCAATAAGTCTCCTGTGTGTTATGAGTAAGTTACTGGAATCCATATTAAATAGAGAAATAGTCAACCACCTCAGCAGAAACAACCTTCTTAGTGACACACAATATGGTTTCCGCTCTGCAAAATCTACCGCAGATGTGCTGACGGTTATATCTCACAGGATTAGTCAATCTCTTGACAAAGGCTTCATTTCTAGAGCAATTGCTCTTGACATATCAAAAGCCTTCGACAAGGTATGGCATAAGGGTCTACTTCACAAGATTTCCAGCTATGGTAAAACTGGAAATGTTTTCTCAATCATTAAATCATTTCTCTCCGATAGGCTCATAAGAGTAGTGGTCGATGGACAAAAATCAGAGGCCTGCAGTATTTATGCTGTAGTCCCTCAGGGGTCAATCCTGGGCCCAACTCTCTTCCTGATCTACATCAATGACCTCCCTAAAAACATACTTAAATCATTCGTTCACATCTATGCTGATTACACGACCATCTACGGCAACACATCAAAGGCTGTAAATGACAAAGTTCTCTCTTATTCTCTCTCCTCTGATCTCGAGCGCCTGGGTCAGTGGGGGAAGACGTGGCTGGTTACTTTTAATGCATCTAAAACCAAACTCCTATCCTTACATCATAAACGCTCTGATCCCCATCTGGCATCAATTGTGATGGATAGCTCTCGTCTTGGTGAGGCCCCGTGTTTTGACAAGCATCTGGGTTTGACCTTTACTCCTGATCTGAAATGAAACATGTACATCAAGTCTGTTGCCATGGTCGCTGGAATGATGGTGGGATCCTTCTACCGCTCCAGAAGATATCTCACTACTGATGCAATTCTTTATTTATATAAAAGCCAAGTACGTCCAAGGATGGAATACTGTTGCCATATCTGGACAGGAGCTGCTAAAACAGCCTATCCTGCCTTGACAGAATACAAAATAGACTTCGTGGCTTAGTAAGGGATGCCCTTTTCTCTACCCTGCAACCTCTCTCCCACTGAAGAGACGTTGCGAGGCTATCCTTGATTTATCGTTATTTCCATGGAAGGTGCTCGTCTGAACTCCAATCTCTGGTCCCCCCTCGCCAATCTTTCACGAAAAACACCCTTCTAGCCGAATCCATTGTGAAAAATTTCCCCCACTCTTTATCTGTGCCTAAATCAAAACGTGAATTCCATGAACAAAGCTTCTTTCTAAGAACTACACGCCTGTGGAACTCTGTTCCGTCTGCCTGCTTTCCACCTGACTACAACTTGGATGTGTTTAAGTTCAACGTTAACAAATTCCTAATGAACCGCCCCCTTAAGTAAACACTTCTTCAAATCTCCACACTAACGTAATGTACGTACTTGCAATAACCCTTATCCTTATAAATGGTGAGCGTTGTGTAAAAAAAAATATTGGACTGCTCTGTAATTAAATCGGCTAATTTAAATTGTCGTGTATTGCCGTCCACTGGCGGAAACTGTCATTCAGTAGCGGGAACAGTTGATAACTAACGGTTATGCCGGTGCTCAGCAGTAACTCGTAATTAATGCTCTCTTTATGTAGCACGGTCACTTCTTGACAAAAGAGGGCACTCGCGGGAAATCGTATGTGTTTAGTTGTAGGGTACTGTAATACAGTAAAAAGCATCGTCATTCTTGGTGGTCATTGGTATTTTTATGGGGTTACATTCACTTAATAGATGAGCAGTGGCTGCTATTTAGAGTCGATTACTTATATATGCGGCAATTGGTGTTAACACCCGGTAACTTGTGAGCACTGGCTTCTAAAATATTGTTGGTCTCTAACCGTAACCCTCGGACACATGCGGCTATGACAAATGTGGTGTTTTGTTCAAAACCTTCGAGCATTCGCGTTTACATCGCGGTGATTAACGGGAACTGGCTGGCTTATAATCTGTTGATGATTAGCCAAAACTGTCAGTTAAAGGAGACTACAAACAATATACTGTTTCGTTTAAAGACTGTCAAAAACTAGCAGCACCCTATCATTCGTTATAAGCAATTCTAAATAACTGGATCGGTGTAGATACGTTTATGTACTCATGCAGAATAGTGACAGTGCTATGATATATATATATATATATATATATATATATATATATATATATATATATATGATATTTAAGTTCAGTTTAACCTTACACGATATTGGTTGTGCATTAAAATGTCTGGTGAAAGTACATAATAAACACAAAAATACTTCCCACGTAAAAATAGATTCATAGATAATAACGTAAATATAGTATTACAGTCTGTATTCTGCACAAGCATCATTTTGCTTACTGGTAAGCGCATAAACAACGCACACATATTAAGAAATATATGTAAAGTGTATCCATATATGAAATAATTTGGAAACCAAAATTGGATGTTTATTTTTTTATAATCAAATGTTGTGAGAAGGAAAAATTGAAGTTCTCGGCTACTGCCATTTCCTTAACGCAATAACGTTAATTATTGCCGCATTTATGTTTTTTATCATTTTAATAAGTTTGCGGACGATTACAATAACTATAAGAAAAGAAAAGATGTAAAAGATGTTTAATGATGTAAGTTCTTATATCTGCTCAATATATTGAGGAATAAGCAATCTACTAAGGTAGATATTATTGTGCGTGTTGGTCCGGGTCTACGTAATTGTTCTTTTAACGCCTTAGATGAGATGTTTAATAGCGTTTTGAAATAGCTACTAGGGATCACTGGGTTTTTTCTCTACCTATCCGTCATTTTCTTCTCACTATCACTCATGACCAGTGTCGGGCTCACTTAGACTGTTGTGAAAAAAGTATTTCTTTTTTTCAATTATATTGCACTGCCATATTCTGGTGAGTACTGTCATTCAGTGGCGGGCATTTCAGCCAGTAGCATTTATCATGCTGACTGGTAGTAACTGGCGACAGTGCACGTTTCAGGTCGTTAGTGTCAATGCTTGTCATAAGCAGGCATTGGCAGTCACTGACAGGCACTTATCTGTTTTAAATGTTCTTTTTCTTCCAATATAGAAATATTGCCTAAAGTGGCTAAGATTAAATAAATCTATAGTTGAATATAGTTACTCATATATATGTTAAGCCTAAAAATAAAATGTCATCATGTTGTCTGTTTCGAATGCTGTTACATTAAAAAACGTAAGCATTCACATAAATGATTCCCGAGACTCTATTAACTAAACATATTCAGAAAATATGTTTGTATCCATGAGACCCTATTCACTAATGGTTAATATACTTCAGTATAAAAGTAACTGAGATTCTTTGTTGGATACTGAAGTATATGAAGACTGGGTAACATTTGATCACTAAAGAGGATGGATCGATCTTGAACTTGAGGACAATTAATGTGTTTATAGTCAAGCAGTCCTGTGAAAATGTGTTGCACAGATATAAAATATTTGAAAGAAAATATGTTCATGTACATTTCATTTTTTTATAGAAACACAACAGTGTTGGTAGATCGACTATTGTTTGTATATGCCATGGAAAGAGGAACTAAAGATAGGTACTAAATGAATTATTAAAATATACTGTATTATATTACTATAAAATTAGGACAGCGTTAAAAAAAACTAGCAACGTCTTTTATAAGAGGAAAAGCTGCATAAAAAAATTGAGGTATTTAAATATTATTTCCTACAGTGTCAAGAAATGTTGCTCTTAGTTTCATGCACCAAGATTTAGTGGTATAGTCCATCAGCGAACGTATCTGACTTAAATAAGTAAAAGGCTGCACCCGGAGTCAGTTTTCCTAGTGCTGTAAAATAATTTGTTTTGGAACGACTTAGGAATAAATTTTGTGTACTTCTTTCGATGGAGGTATTAAAGTGAAAATCAGAAAATTAGAAGCCAACTAAAGCAAATACACTCTTTGTGTAGCGAGTCTAAAATTTGTACTAAAGTAAAATTCGAATTCGAATGTTATTGATAACAGTAGACAATTATTATTAAAACTATGAGAACACTTTCTCCGATTACACCACGTAATAATATATTTAAAAAAAAATAGCAATATATCGAGCATCTATAGCGTTCGATGTTTTACCATAAGCAGTCGTGCTATGCATATATATCACTGAGTGCTGACAAAATAAAATGTATAAGATAATTGACGAATATCTAGTTAGCGTAGGACTAAGAATAAATCAAGGCACGCTAACGCTGATTCAATGTGCTTTAAATTCTGCCTACCAACAATTTACTTTACGAACCGATCAGAACGAAAAAAGTGATCGTTAAAAAAACCGTTATTAGTCCATAGGTATAGAGCATGTGATGTAAACTTAGTATCAAGCTATAATAAAACACTTATACTTATAAACCCCCTAATTTTTTTTAATTTTCTGGCAATTTAAAGTGTGTATTACATATTCCTAGTGTCTTAAATGTATATTTTTGGTTATAAAACCATATTGTAACTTGATATTTCTATTCATATGAAATAAAGAACATATCCAGTAACAATATTCACCAAACACAAGAATGAATTACACATTACTGCGTGTAAAGAAATATTTATTTATCGACATAACTACCATGATTGAAAATCACTTTGAATAGCCTCTTGTCAACTAATTATGTCAATCGGCGGATTTTAGATCATGTGATGCTATAGAATACTTCCAATATCTTCTTCCAAAGTTTATCCTACCAGGAAAATTGAACGCTTCCTTCAAAAACTTTCATATTTATTATTGATAAGAGCAGGATATTTGGTTTTATATATAGAGAACAAGGTGTCCCTGTCTTCAATTTTTTTTCCATTAATGGCTAATGACTTAAGGTAGAATGTCGTAGCCTTAGCTGCGTGGGATAGTGCATTGTCTTACATAAAAATCAATTTGCGGTGACACGCCAATGGAAGGTAATCAAGCCAGTGTGACAAATGCTCATCTAAAAATAAAATATAAGACTTGATGGTCAGTTTTACATCTACCGGCACTTAAAATTGGCCAATTAGTTCATCGCAGATTATTCCAGCACGACACATGACACCCCCACCCCCCTGTTGATGACGGAACCGATGAGAGGAAGGGAATCTAAGAGGATTCCAAGCGTTGGCACACCCATCTAGTCCACAAAATTTTGCTCTGGACTCATCGGCGAAAAGAACATTTTCAAAGCTGGCTTTCATGTATCTCTGAGCCCAAGTCAAACCTCTTTTCTAATGAGTTTAGTTTAAAACAATTTTGCAATAGTCTTAATGATTTATGCAATTTCCTTTAAGACTTTCTGGACAAGTAAGGTAAAATAAAGTCGCACTGGTGCGGCGCGGCTGCTTGATAAGTTGGCTGCAACTTTTTCGAACATCAGGAGCAGAAACATATTTCTTGTGTTCTTGTCCTTCCTTGGTTTGATGTTTAGAATTTCCACAAATGAAGAAAATGCTCTTCGCCCTCTTTCAAGCTCCTTGGATATATCTAGGCGAGAGATTATTACATCTTTGGTTCTGGTTTAAATGCACAGCAATAACTTTAATTCCGACACACGGACAGGGTTAATGCGTGCATCCGGCTTAGAGAAGGGTAAGGGACGGTACCATCGTCAACTCGAGATCTTATTTTTCCCCTGGCGTTCTAAGGGCATAGGATCGTGACAAGATCTAGATCTACGTCCTGCAAGGCCTGCAGCAACTCGCTCGTTTTAACTAGCTGTCAATGAATCCTTTCTAGGCGTTTTGGGAGACTAAAGTAATACTAAAAAATAGAAAAATAAGCATCATTTTCAAAATATTTGCTAAAATTCCACGAAACCCCCCAGGAAAATAAGGCACTTTCTAATGCTCTTCTACTGTAGCAAAGTTCACTTCTTTTCGTTTCATAGCAATTTAAAAATTAAACAAAATATTGACCTGTAATAAAACGATTCACACGGTTTATGTCAATAGCAACCGGAATAGGCACAACGGGTCCATTGATTGATTATCGGAACATATGTGATACAAACAGTCATGAATTTTGTTGCTAAGCTTATAAGGCAAAATCATATTTTTTACTTACAGTCACCACTTATCAAGGCCCAAAGAACACTCGAGGATGATGGTTAAGAATATAAAGTGGTTGTGTAGTAATAACTAATTGTGTAAATTGTGTAGAATTTGATTATTTATTAGTACCGCTTAACATGAACTTTTTTACATGACATTTGAAGGCAACCATGTTGTATTCAATCAGGAAGCAATCCAGACAAACAGTGTTCCAAGGACGTGCAGTTCAGAGAAAGAATGTTTGGTCGTCGAATCTGTGTTTAGATTTAGATGTAGATCTGTGCACAGATAATGGGGAAAATCATATAGTGGTTGTATTTAATCGAGTGTATTTGTGAAAGTTTGACAAGGAGATAATATAGAGTTCAAACAAGTACTAACTATGAAAAGAGCGATAGAGCTGGGACAGGCTCGCGACGTTACTTCCATGGGGAAGAGGCTACAGGGGGAAAATGCTATCACCTATATTGAGTTTTACTATTAAACCTGTATTTCAAACTTTACGTGACTAATTGATAAAATATTATTTACAACAACGAGAATGTCATTGAATACTTAAGCCTATAATGAGTGTCATTTCACTTATTTTCTCTACTGTTTGCAAATTTCATGTTATTTACCTATAAAACAATATTAGGCATTTTCGCTGTTTAATCTGATAGATATCTTGTTCACCTAAAATATACCAATGTATATTGGAATAAAAATAAAAATTTGGATCAATCTAGAATCTTTATACTGACGGAAGACAGAACAGAGTAACTGTCGGACCAGCACAGATAATACATTTTTCCTAACCAAAGGGCCAAGAAATGAAACCTAACTTCCGAGTACGCTTAAGTGTATCTTTCTAACCCATGCCTCTGTATATAAATTTAGTAACTTTACAAAATGTCGAACGGGAACATTTATATTAATTCTCAGGGGTAAATTACTCTTTTCTCGTAATAATTAGTTGTAACAAATTTATAGACGTTCAAAGTTTAATCATTCATAAGTGCAAATTACAAATAGTTTAAGACTTCCACCAGGTTCTGGCTTACTGTATGTAAGCAAAATAGTGTTTGTTATAAACAAAGGGGGCGTGACAGTTGTTAAGTTGTTAACGACACAAATCGAACCATGGAAACATTTTCATCAAACCAAGACTTGATTTTGTGCCCAACCCCTTGAAAGTAATGTAAATTAAATAAATAAAAATCAAATAAAAATCGAGATTCCATAAAGGTTGTCGTTCGAAAAGTAAAATTAAACAGGTCCGCAATTGCACCAACCAAAACTTATTTAGAATAACCTTCCAGATGAGGCCCAAAATAGCTCAACTTATTACTACTCATCATAGAAATTGCGAGAAATACCAGTAATCTTGCGTGAGACAGACAGAACCTCTTTAGTAAATGCTTGGGTGCACCTAAAGAGTCTGATTCCCATAAATAAATGCGTGTATGTTAGTTCGGGGATTAACGGCTTATGTTCCGTCCTTTTTATTTTCAGATCATTTTGGAGAAAGTCATTGCTCACCATCATAATAAGGATGGTCGATGAAAGAGACTGGAGAGCAGAGGGAATAAATAATTTATAGATTCATGTGATAAAAACGAGATCATAAATTCTTAACGGCTCTTTTAGTCGGCGAAGAGAAATAAACTGTATAATTACAAATCTATTTTTCGCTTTATTAAGAGTTACAAAAATATAGCTAGACAAATTTACTAGACTCATTTAAAGGAGCGCCACAGATAAGGAAAATTCAACTAAGATAATTCTCTTCCTTTATCTTTATATATATATATATATATATATATATATATATATATATATATATATATATATATATATACTAGCGGGGGATATTGGCGTTGCCCGGGTGTTTCCAGGTGTGTGTGCTCGGGCGAGGGTGGGAGTGTTAATAAAAACATAAGGATAAGCGAAGTAAAAAAAAAATAACGTAAGGCAAACGAACGACGTTTAATGTAAAAATGGGAAAATCAAATATAGAAAACGCAAAACAGAAAAACGAACGTGAAAAATACACCCCCCCAAAAAAACACGTGAAAATTGGCTTAAATAACTCTGCTTCAATATTAAAATGTTAAAAATCGAAAAAAGACATCCCACAAAACGATTCGAACCCCAAACCTTTAGATAATGAGGCCGCGCTCTAAGCAACTGAGCTAGGACGACGTGAGGGTGAAGGAAACAACGTTTTTGGCCGATTTTTCGATATTTGTCGGGTGAAGGTTGGAACTTTAAAATGATACAGATCAGGCAAAAATCCGTGACCCGTGTCGACAGTTTTGGTGAGACATACAAACACACATACATACATACAAACATACATATGCAAATTTTCGCTTTTATATTCATATATATAGATAGATAGATAGAGAGAGAGAGAGAGAGAGAGAGAGAGAGAGAATGTGCATGTGTATACATATATTCTAATTTATACAAACCTACCTGTCTTTATCTACATACTTAAACAAAATCAGTGTTTATATATATATATATATATATATATATATATATATATATATATATATATATATGTGTGTGTGTGTGTGTGTGTATACATGCCCTTTTAATCCGATAGTTTTAGGAATGTGGTTAAAACACTCTTGCGTCTGACCGAATCATATATTCGTAAGAAATATTTCAGTATACGTATACCTGAAGATAAATAAGTACTATTTTAAAAAGGGGATTGACATCTGCGTTACACAACCGTACGCGTTTTCATTGTCTGGATGAAATATTAGCGATCTTTAATAACTGCGCTGAGAAGCACAAGAATAGGCGGCAATTGTTGGCGTGTGCTTTTTGTAGAAGAACGCTGGCCTTCGAATCCGAAACCTGTGCTATACGAGAAATAAGCTAAATGCAAATTCACGAGCTATCGTGGTTCGAGACGGCAGTATGAAATGACGTATTTCTTGTTCCACCTCTGTGACAGATTATCTCGCCCACGTGAGGTTGCTATCATTTGAGAAGAGGACGCAAAAAAAATTACGACGACAAGGAAGACGAGATAGAATACTGTTTGTTAAGAAGAATTACGAATCGGAACTTTTTTTCCCCCTTGATTTTCTCTTTTTTGGGGATCAATCCAACATTTCGTCAAGCACGAAAACGAATTGTTCGTCTAACTAATTTATGTGAGTAAAATATGAGAAAAAGTACAGACAATCTTTAAAGCTATTTCTGACTGTTACTCAGGCGAAGACGAATAAGTACTTGTATGGTGAGGCCGCTCACCGGCAAAGGAGATATGGTTGCATAGCTTAAGAAAGTAAGATTGGTAGGGAGACTTCAGAAAGTTCATTTGGCGCGCTAGCTACCATTTTATCTAGAAGTGGGTGCATTGACCTTCTTCTTGGAGAAGGACGAACGTTCATACAACTGAAGTGAGCAGGGTCTTTCTTTTGTATTTTCATCACCGAAAATTGTCGTCGTAAAATTAATATATTGAAATACGCGTCGGTTACAAAGTTAAATGCGTATTCGAAAGTCAAAGTAAAAATTCCTCATGCTGTGGAGAATTGTGAATATATATTCTGAAGACCGACTTTGTGAAGGTTAAATATGCACCTGGTAATCAAACTTTATAAACATGTATTTTTTTCTATAGAGAATTTTGAATTGCAATTTGAGTGTAGAATTTGGAAATTTTCTACGTCGTGAAATCAATATCTTGAAATACGATTTAGTTGAATGTTAAATACGCATATGGAAGTCAAAGAGAAAATTCGTCATGCCATGGAGAATTTGAAATATTCCCATGCATAGTGACCCCCAAATATATGGAGGGATTTGATTTTCGTAACAAAGCCTGCCTTTAAAAATCTAACGAAAATCAGCGAATTCTTAATATAAAATGTTCACCGATTAATAAGTAACACATTCTCTTTATATGTTCCAATTTTTTTTAATAATCGTTGGATAAATATATTTTTGGGGACTTCATACTTGTTCAACGCCTTTAACGTTCAAGCGATCTTCTAAGCACGCACTCATTTTGTGGTAGGAGGGTGAACGAGTGTTGAAAAACAAAAAAGAAATTCACAGAGCGCCTTCGATATCGGAGTTTGAAATCTGAAATTTGAATGAGTTTAATTTGTTTATCTTTTGCGTTTTGCAGTGTGAGATTCATTAATATATCATCAATAATTATTATCTGACAAGTGAGGATAAAAATAGATTTTTACTAAAACGCTAAAATAGGCATACTTTTAAATCTTAAAAAAAATTGAAAGTTTATTTTAGAATGTGTAAACTTTCCATGTACCAGTACATAAAGTATGCTTTAAATAATTTATACCAAAAAACATTAGTAAATAAAAAATAAAAACAAAGCATATTACATATTTGTCAAGATACGGTAGCGCATTATCTCCCTTTTTGAAAATGAACTATACCTATGAACGCAATGGTTGTGAAATCCTAAATGGGCCATCCCCAGAGGGTTATCAAAAAACGGTCATTATAAGGACCACCAAATTCTAATGATAGTCTCTGCAACTGCACATATCCAATACTAAACTGGGGAAAGTACAGTATGATCTAGTTTATTGAAAAAAGAGTGTGGCTCATCGGTTATTATAAATTAGAAAATACGAAATGGAAAAATGATTTTAATCATGAAATTAAAAACTGGCGTTAATTGATATTAACACTCAGAAATATAATGCCAAGAATTTATGTTTATTGTAAAAATAGAGAAACGCAGTTTTTTCTTTACTTTTAACAGCTATTAGAAACATTTTCAATAATGATTGATCAATTATGAGGAAAATTATAAAAAACATAACATATTTCACCATAAACGGCGTTTGTAATTAAAATTCAATTTAATTATTCTTTTAAATGTATTTGGCTGTCTAGTTTCATTAAAACTCATGAAAATGCTTAAATACATATTTAGGCGCGACTGGTTTCCCATACCTTAAATCCAAGATGGCGGCGATAAGCACATGGTTTCTTAAATGTACCAGATTTTGTTAAATACTTGAATTATTTTAATGTATTTAAATATAAGGTAATCATATTCTAATATTTTTGCATATTCTTATAGACTATAATAACTTTTATTTAGCCATAAAAAGTTGGTTTAATTGATTCGAAGACCATTAAAAATTATTTGTTTTGTTTATATTTGTCGAAAACGGATCAAACGCGTTTTTCTTTAATTTTAGACTTAACATTCTATAAAAATTATAGAAAAGTATTATAATATTCTGCTTTTAACACAAGAAACTTCGAGATTTCATATTTCATGTAAATCTAAAAGTCGTTCATAGATAGCGGATTTTAATAGATTTTTATAAGCTTTAGAGAAAGCAGTTTTTCGGCAGATTGGCATTCACTACCCATGCAAGGAAAACTTTGGTAAAATCCGTCATTCTATAAAGAATTTTAAATAATTCGATGGTAGGATTTCAAATTTGTGTCGTAGTGAAAAGATTAAATTACGAAATGAGTCATTACGTTATAAAAAACGATTTAAGTTACAATTCTAGCCGAAGCTTTTTTCTGTTTTTTTTTGTTTTTTTAGAAGTAACGTTGTAGCCTGTGCTAGTTTCGTCTAGCGGTGTACCATGGGCCAGTTGTGGTCAGATTAGTATGTATACGACGACGATGAAACAAAACCGGAATATTTTCACGAGGCAATAATGGAAGCATATACTCCCGAGGAAATAAGGCACATTTCTCCGAAGGATTTTATGACAAAAACGACTGCCACCGGGATGCCACCAACGTGGTCATGAGATCAGGGAGAGGTTTAATAACGATGTAGGGAACCACAGCAAAAAGCATCAATCGTTAGCCTGTGTAGAGAAGTGTTGGCAATTGAACTTGAAACCCGTCCGATACAAAAAATAAGACGATAAATAATTTAGAAAAAAGAATAGAACACTGATTGTAAAGAAGAATTCAAAATCTCATATATATTTTTTATTTTTTCCCTGTTTTGACAACAAAAAACGTTTCATCGAGCATGAATAGGACTTGTGTGTCGAACGAATTTACGTGGATTACCCGAGTTATGAATTAATTCCAGGAGAAAAACTAGACAACCTTTCACAACAATTAGATACTTAGAACATTAAAATCATTGAACCAAAAATGGATGCATAGAATTAGTTTAAAGCACCTCAAGCAAATTATCATGGTTGCATAAATAAGAAAATGTATTATGATATCGTATTACCTATAATGGAATTAAACTTATAAATATAAAAGTCATATATGACACGAAAATTGTGTAGTGAACATGAACAGATGATAGAACAATAAGATAGCACGGCAGTATATCAACAAGCGTGCATAAGTACGGTTCTGAATTGTTTAGATGGGGATTGATTATTCAAATTAGATTTTTTGGACTGTTGTTTTAATCTGCATTGTTATTTAATGCGAACTCCGAACTTCTTAAAGTGTATTTTGTTAAACTATTTTTTGTCTGTAGAACTCTAAAATCTTTATCTCGAAACGTTGAAATCTGCAGGAAATTTCAAACGGACACTTTTATTAGATTCACAGAACAGTATTATCTCATTTTGTCTGGCTAGAAGTATTAAGTAACTTGCAATTGTATTTTGGGTCGAACGCACTGAGGATTTAAATACAAATTTTCAGAAATGTAACATATACAATTTATTTAGCGACGTCATTTACTAAGAAGTCGTTTTACTCCTCTTGTTCTCGGTTTATAAATGTTTATTTCATCTAAGAGGGGAAGATGGATTCATTTTTCCTCCATATATTGTAAGCTATGCCCACTTTTTCAATCTCTCCACATATTACGGTTTTTCGGTAATATAACTTTACTTTTAGTGGCCGACATGTCTAACCTTTGTGTTCTTTTTCAAATTTAAATGAAACTTCATACGCATAGTACGTAGTCATGGTGTTTCTGTCAGGTGTTTGACTTACATAAAATGTTTTCGGAGATTGGAATCGCTTCTGAATACTGTCCTGGTGCCATATACATTACACATTTAAAATACATGGAATATAAACTATGATGAGTTTTAGCATTGCATACTTTTATGTTTAATCCAGATTTTGTGAAGTCACGGAGTCTTGATAGCATTTTCGGTGGAGGGTTTCTCTTAAACTGTCAATCGCTTTATGATGTGCGTTACAGTTAATACATATTGCTTTTGATTGATGTTGTAGTCTAGCGACCCTTCCTTTCTTTGCATTATATGGATGCAGGGAGTTACTTTCCGGCATCCGTGCTTATTTATTTATAGTATATTAGCAGTTCCGCCTGGCTTTGCTTGGGCCCTATGTACTGTGCATATGTATATATTAAAAAATGTGAACATGTAAAGTAATGCATTTCTGTATAATAGTCTTCCTTAACTACCATAGATAAAAGACTTTTATAGATATATAGATAGATAGATAGATAGATTGGATGCAGTATATAGTAATGATTTAAAAAGTATAAAAAAGACTCATGCGCAACCACCGAAAATCGAAATAAAAACGCCAGCTCACGATTTATTTTGCCTTTGCCGTCAATGACTGAGCTATGAAAGCATGTTTACTGCAAGGCTAAAAATTAAAACATGAAACAATAGCTACTACGTTATGCAATCGTAATGTCGGCGGTCGACCTTCACTGGAACATTTCGCCTTTTTTTTAAATTTTCACACTTTTGTACATATTTTTCCGGGCTAAAACTCAAATATAAAGATTTGCATTGATTCAAATACCTTATATATGAAGTTTCATCTCTGTAGACAAAAACATCTAGGCGGAGTTTGGAAGGCAAAATTTGTTAAACGAAAATATAGACGTATACATAAATATATATAGAAACAATTTTGTGTTTACTATAAACTTTTTACGCAAATATTATGCAAGTATAAATCATGTAGAATATCTGCATGAATATAATTACACATAATAGTTAACTAAATATGATTACCCCATTAGAAAACCGAAGCAACTAATAGGGAATTAATTAAAATGGATGTTTAAAAGAATATGCAAATTAGTTAGATCTTTTGCTAGTGAATGCAATTCCACAGTCCATATATATGAACATTGTATTTTCTTTTTAAATAAAAATAGAAAAGAGAGTTCTCCTGTCTTTTCTATTTACCTTTGGCTGTCCCCGACATCCAAAGACCAGCTACCAGCCCCTCTTGGGCTGGTTAAAGCTTTTGTTTTATTGTTTTTTCGCCTCCTGTTGAGGCCATTAACTGCCTTCATTTTCTATTTCTTTCAGGTTTGTCTCTCTCCCCGGGCTCGACTTAAATAGCTGGCCGGTCTGCGTCTGAGGTGGTTCGGAGTCACATCCAACATAATCCTCAGCCAGGCCAAATCGGCGGGTCTGAGCCAGGGAGAGGACGCAGAGGGGGAGGGTAGCTGGTCCGGGCTCCAGTGCAGAAATGCCTAGCCCGGGGTCCAGTTCCCAGAGGGGGCTTCGGCCCAATCTGGGGGCCGGATCAGGCCCAGAAAAGGTTCCACCACGCGGTCCGGGCTCCGCTTCTTTGCCTAGCCCGGGTTCTGGTGGGCGTGTCCCTGACACGCCCGCCGGTTCAGGCCCGGTAGATAGACGTAGAGGTGCAGTTGGTGCTGTCCCCCGCACCATCACTGTAGAGGAGTCCGTTGCACTAGGCGGCGGCTCCTGGAGTATCTCTGACACTGCTGTCCCCGGCGGTGGTAGGCATAGGCCAGCTGCGAGAGGTGATCCATCTCGGTGGGATCAGCAGAGGAAGAGGGCTTTAACTGTCAGCCCTCCCGCCCATAGGAGGACAGAACTCCTAGGGTCGGGATTAAGACCTTCCACCTCTGCTGATTTCTCCACATTGAGAACCACCGGGCTGGATCAGGCGTTTACAAGCGACGTGCCGGACGACCGGGAGGAGGCCATTAATATGCTCTCGCTTTTCGACTCCCAGTTGAACGGGACAGTGGGCCAGGATCTCCAGTGTAGCAGCGACGAGAGCGGCCAAGAAGGGAGTGTAAAAGCAAGACCAGGAGAAGCGAGAGCATCCCGTCCCAAGAAGAAGAAGGGGGCTGTTCGAACGGACCAAAAAAGTGGGGCAGTTGGTGCCATACCAGTAACAATACCATCGTCCCCGGCGGAAAGCCCAGCAGATTGGCCCTCACTGCCAGGATCCAGCACGCAGGCAACAATATCTACGTGTTCAACAATCCCGCCGGGGCAGAGAACGCCGCCCCCTCCAATTTCTCCAGCAATAGTAACACCAACGCCCTCGGCAGCAGAGAAGGTGTGGGGACCCCAGTCCCAGCTTACTCCTGAGGAATACCGTCAGCTGTTCATCTCCAAATATAAGGAGTATACTGACGGTAATATCATCAAACCCCTGCCAGGTGTCGTGGAAAGACTAGCAACAAGGATTATTTCGTTAGTCACCACTGACTGGAAAAAGAAAACTCTGGCAGGGGTCTCTAAAGACATCATGGCGGAGATGCTGGGGGATCTCCAAATACCTGCGACGTACATTTGTCGTCGCAGTTATGCCATGTGGGATCTGCTGCTGCCGACCGTCGATGACGCAATAAAGCTCTCCAAATGTGACTGGAAGTGGAGAGAGATCCGTTTTAAGCCAGTGTATCTGAGCAGGAGTCAAACAACGGTGAACATTTTAGGCGTCCCCTGGTTTCTGGACTCTGTGCAGATAGGCGCAATTATGAGCCAGTATGGGGACGTCGAAGCGGTCCTCCCGGCCCGTGGCCCCCGTAGCCTTATGGTAGGGGACTACACAGTAAAAATGCGCTGTGACCGGGAGGGCTTTCAGAGTATACCAGCCCTGCTCAGAAGTGATGTCTGGACCATGAGCGTCATCGTCGAGGGGCGGAGACCGCACTGTTGGCATTGCCAACAAGTAGGCCATATGGCAAGAGATTGCCCTAAGAGAGTCCCCCCAAAACCAGCTGCGGAACAACAGAAGGGTGTGGCACCAGCAGCCCCTGAGAAGCCAGCCGGAGGGGGCACAGAAACAACATCAGAAGGCTGGAGCACAGTGGTCAAGAAGAGAAATGGGAAGATCACGAAGACCCCCTCCACAAGAGAGCAGCCCCCTGAAGTACAAGGTCGGTCAGCTCCCACAGGGTCGTCCACGAGTTCTTCCACCAACGTCACCACCACCAAAGTCACCACCAAGGAAGTCGCCAGCGGCCAAAAGAGAAACCATCCGGTCTCCTCGTCCGACTCAGAAGGGGAGCAAGGAGAAAAACCGGCTACTGTGGCAGAGGGCCAAGTGCCGACAAAAGAAATAAAGAAAAAGGCTCGAAAGAATAAGGAGGCTGGGTCCCGTTCCCCGTCCCCTATGAACGTAGAGAATACTGTCTCTACGGTTCAGCCACCCAAAACCCCCACCCAAACCCCTTCGGCTGAACCAAAATCCCCATCCCTATTTGATACCCCTCCAACCGGTGCTCGGTCACTATCACGAGAAAGGCCAGAGATGCAAAACAACAACAACAGAAGAGCCAAATCTGCATCTCCGGTAAGGAGAGAAAAAACGAGAAAGCTCCCCTACCTTCCTGGAGACCGGATCTGCGATGTAGACCCCTTGCACGCTGACACATACATAACTCAGCGCCATAGGGGCCTAATAAAGCCGCTGAGGGAGATGAGGAACATTGATGGGAAAAAGGTTTCCAATCCCAAAAACTTTCCAGGCGCCCCCTTAGTCATGACCTTTGTGCGTCAAACAAGAACTGGACGCACGAAGGCCATGTGGAACATGATCGAGGAAGCGAAGGGGGCGATTCCGAATTTAAAGTTGGTGGAAGAGGAGCACGACTCCCTCAAACAGCTGGCATCTAGGTGCGAAGGGAGGGTCCCTATTTACGTCCACCCTTGTTTTTATAGGGCCCTTAAATTAACCTTCCCATTGGATGTCGGAGGTATTGCGCGGGACGGACGAGTAACGTCCGAGTTGCTTTCGGGCAACCTCGCCCAATCCTGCGGCACCCTTGGACCAAAAGACTTTAGGCCGGTGGTTGCGGATATCTAGGCACAATGGCCACGTCCTTGAGCCTGTGTAGTTTGAACGTAAGGGGCATGAGGTGCCGAAGCAAAGCCGCTAGGGTACTGAGGGACCTCATGTCCATGAATATAGATGTGGCTACGTTACAAGAGACTCACTTCAATTCCGTTGACGATCATCGGGTGCTGGAGGGGCATTATGATGTCTTTTCAACATACGGTGATAGTCAAAGTAGGGGGGTTTCTTTGTTAGTTAGGCGCACCCTTTCTGCAACGGTTAGCGTTGTTCACGCGGATACTGATGGTAGACTGATCGTGGCCGATGTTGCCGTGGCAAATAGAGCGTTTCGAGTCGTCGTGGTTTATGCGCCCAATTGCGTACGGGAGCGGGTTTCCTTTTTCCGGCGGTTGGAGGTGTTTCTCGGGGGTTCGGAACGGTTAGTTCTAGTGGGTGATTGGAATGCCATCCTTGATCCCAGGGTAGATAAGGTGGGCGGGACTAGAGGGACGGATGGGTGTGAAACCAGTCTGTTGGACCTGATGGCTAAATGCGATCTGGTAGACAGGTATCGGGTGGATCATCCGGGGCGGGAGATGTGGACGTGGCTCTCTAGCAGGCCTTCCGTTTCAAGTACTTACTTGGATCGGTTGTTAGTTAGAAGAGGCAACATAGAATACATATCTTGTCCCACGTTCCACTGGTTAGGCCACTCTGACCACAAACTACTTGTGGCCAGATTAGATCTAGATAGTAACCCCAAGTTAGCTGGGTACTGGAAGTTAAATACCTCCCTACTGGAGATAGATGACTTCCGGGAAAGGCTAACTAAACACATTCAGAAGGGATTAGTGGGGGCGGTTACCGGGAATAGGTGGTGGGTAAACGCCAAATCTAGCATTAGAGACTTCTCTGTCAAATATGGCCAACGCCTCGCGCTAGATAGGGCCAAGGCAGAGAAGCGTCTAGAGGATAGACTATCCCGGGCGGTGGCAGGGGGGATTCCCTAGAAATAGGCCTAGCTAAGGCGGACCTGAGTCGTTTGGCTAGCGAACGATATCAGGGCCAGGTAGTTAGGGCTAGAATTAAAAAGATGCCCAACGAAGCTGTGAATGTGGATAGATCGGAACGTGTCCGTTCGCTCGGGCGCAAATCGGATAATTACATTCGTAAGATTCAGAGCCCGGAAGGGCACTCCTTAGTGTCGGCTCGGGGGATTTGCGAGCGGTTTCGGGTGCACTTTGAAGATCGTTTTGCACAGCTGTCCAGGCTCCGCGTCCAGGAGTTTGGTAACTATTTGGCTGGCTCGCCCCGCCTGGAGGCGGCCCGAGCGGCTAGTTGCGATGGTCGGGTTGCAGAGTGTGAGGTCGTAGCTGCTATGAAGCAGGTCGCCTATAATAGATCACCAGGACTCGATGGACTGCCCTACGAGCTATACTTGAGGATGTCGCACATGTTTGTCCCGATTCTGACGGGTGTGTTTAACCACTGGTTTGACACGGGATCTATCCCGAGTCAGGTTACCAAAGGCGTGGTCACACTTCTGAAGAAGAAGGACACACATGTTGGGGGGTTGGATGATTTTAGGCCCATCACGTTGTTGAACACGGATATTAAAATCCTGGCCCGAGTGCTGGCGAATCGTTTGCAGGTTGTTATCACTGACTTGATCGAACCGGATCAGACTTATGCTGTGAAGGGGAGATCAATTCAAAACAATTTGCATTTGATTCGTACAGTCCTAGAAAACCTAGAAGACGACACTGAAGCCGCGCTGATCAATTTAGATCAGTCCAAGGCGTTCGATAGGGTGGATCATCGTTTCCTGATGGCTGTTTTAGAGACCGCCGGCTTTGGGTCCGGCTTCTGCAGATGGATTTCCATTTTGTATGCTCGTCCGACGGCAGTTGTGCAGGTCAACGGGGTGCGGTCGGCGCCGTTCGCGGTTTCTCGGTCGGTGCGACAGGGGTGTCCGTTGTCGCCCTTGCTGTATGTCCTCGCGCTGGAACCATTCCTTAGGAACGTGAGGACTAGGGTGGCTGGACCGGCCCTGCGCGGAATTGCTCTTCCTGGTGGTGCGCGAGCCAGGGTTTCCGCGTTTGCCGATGATGTCACCGTATTTGTTTCGAGCGTGGTAGATATTATTACGGTGATTAAGGCTCTCAAGCGTTATGAAAAAGTTACAGGGGCTGTAGTCAATCTCAGCAAATCCGTTGGCCTGAGGTTGGCCGCTTGGCGGGGCTCGAATGCTTTGCCTGGCGCATTTGTCTGGACGGATGGCCCGGTCCGAATTCTGGGTGTTTGGTTTGGACCCGGTCTGTGTCTAGATAAGAACTGGTCGGAAGTACAGAGCAAGGTCGAAGCGTCTGTGAGGGTTTGGCTTCGAAGGGGATTGTCCCTTAAAGGCAGGGCGGAAGCATGCGCCACTTACGTGTTTCCGCTGATCCTTTACCGATTGGCTGTACTTCCTCTGCCTGCGGTCCGCATGGCGGCCTTAACGCGTGCGCTCTTCTCACTGTTGTGGAATGAGCGACGGCCGCTTGTCCGTAGACAGGTCTGTACTCAACGTCTTGAAGATGGGGGCCTGGGGATGCCTGACCTGGCAAGTCATAAAAACGCCGAAAGGTTGGCATTCCTGGGTAGAACTCTGATCGAGGAGTGTGATTGGGGTCCCGCGGTTGGTGAGGCTTTTCCCAACCTTATCCCCAATCACTTAATTGAATGCCAAAGAAGGCCGAGAGGGCAGTCAAGATTCCTCAACGAATGCCGAAATGCGCTTAGAGCGATGCCAGGGTCCTTAGACCTTGCACAGCCTAGAAGGGCATTATATCGGGGATTAGTGGTGGGGACCGCTTCGGACCCGCTTGGGGAGCGGCTGCAGCTGTCGGAGGGGGAGGTTCGCTCTCTATGGAATTGGGCGCCAGGCCGGGGATATCTTAATAATTCCGAATTTTCCCTGACCTGGCGATTGGTTAGAAACGCTTTACCCCTCAATGACATATTGTTCAGAATTGGTAGTACGTTTAGTCCTTTTTGTCCACGGTGCGAGGAAGATAGCTTAGAAACTGTAGAACATGCTTTTTATACTTGTTCCAAGCTCCGTGAATTCTGGGAGTATGTCAGTGAGGTCACGGCTCGCATCGTCCCCGATCAGGTGACGATCCTGGATTTAGCATCCGTAGTCTATAACGTAGATCCCTTGTGGCCCAGGGAGGAACGAATGGTGTTCCTAGCGACCTTGGCCGTAGCTAGACTAGTAGTGTGGGTTTCACGCATAGAGATAGGGCGTGGGGGGGAGCCGCCTTCTCATCGGGATCTGATTTTGTATTTTAAACACCAACTTAAAATCAAAATCAGATGCGATAGAAGGAGGTTATCTCGCTCACAGTTTAGTAGGAGGTGGATTCACACCGCAAGTTTATGTGCGTTCGTACGAAACAGGCTTGAGTACGTGTTCCCTGCTTAGGCATGGCACACGCCGACCGGATAAGCAATCCCCAGACAAAACTAAGACAATCCCGTAGTGGATCAGTCCCTTAGCTAGTTGGTATAAATGAGCTCCATGTCCCCAATCTTTATTTTAGGTGTTAGAATACCTCCAAAGAAGCCCAGTCCTGATTTATTTATTTTAGTCCAAACCTGTCCCAATGGTATTTTTCTTGGAGGTCACCGAATATCCCCTTCCCCCCCCCTTTATTTTGTCCGTAGTTGTGCCCATTCCCTCTTAGGAAGTGCTCCCTTGTTTTCGGCTGATACCGGAAAACAGGAAGCATTTCAAAATTAAATAGGTAAGGGTGTGTCCTGATTAACACATTCATCGCTTAACGTTTTATTTGGTTCATTTATTTTCTATTACTGTTATTTTTCTTTATTTTGGGGTGTTTTAAGGCTCTCATTACTCCCGCCCATCACCCGCATATATCATACGCATCACAATTTCACCCCTCATATATCATACGCATCACCCTCATTGTTTCATTATAAAATAAATCATTGTTAAAAAAAAAAAAAAAAAAAAAAAAAAAAAAAAGTCATTGTAAATATTGTTCATATCATCTGGGGTTTTAAGTAGATCCAACCCCTAGAGTGTATGTGGTATTGTGGTGACTGCAACTAGTTATAGGGAATAGACCAAGTGGACGACCCCCGACCCCCATTCTCCCCCCACACCCTTTTGGCCTCATGCCACATTTGGAAAGTTTTATTTCCACATTTTATTCTATTTTTCTTGTAAAAATTTTGTAAAGTTTGGAATATTCTTTTTGAATAAATAATTAAATAAAAATAGAAAAGAGAGTTCGCCTGTCTTTTCTGTTTGCTGCTTTGGCTGTCCCCGACGTCCAGAGACCGGCTGCCGGCCCCTGTTGGACGGATGAGCCTTGTTTTTATTTTTCTGCCTCCCCGCGAGGCCACTGTCTTGTTTTTCGATTTATTTCAGGTTGTCTCTCTTCTCGACTCGACTTAAATAGCTGACCGGTCTGCGTCTGAGGTGGCTCGGAGTCATATCCAACGGAAACCTCAGCTAGGCCAACCGGCGGCTCTGAGCCGGGAAGAAGACGCAGAGGAGGAGGGTAGCTGGTCCGGGCTCCAGTGCAGACATGCCTAGCCCGGGGTCCGGTTCCCAGAGGGGGCTTCGGCCACCTCTGAGCACCGGATTAGGCCTCGGAAAAATTCTACCGCCATGTGGTCCGGGTTCCGCTCCCCCGCCTAACCCGGGTTCTGGCGGTCGTGTCCCCGACACGCCCGCCGGTTCAGGCCCAGTAGACAGACCACTAGGATGGGTTAGTGTTGCCCCCCGCACAAAACCCGGTGTTGTCCCCCGCACCGCTAATCTAGGAGAGTCCGTCGCTTTAGACAGCGACTCTCACGTAACTAGTCGTACTGCTGTTCCAGGCAGTAATAGTAGTAGCAGTAGATTTAGGCCAGCTGAAAGAGGTGTTTCGACTCGGTGGAATCACCAGAGGAAGAGGGCTTTAACTGTCAGCCCTCCCGCCCATAGGAGAACGGACCCCCTAGGGTCGGGAATTAAACCAGCAACCTCTGGAGATATCTCAATATTGAGAAACACCGACTCGGAGCAGACGTTTTCGAACGAGATGCCGGACGATAGGGAGGACGCCATTAATATGTTAACACTGCTAGATGAACAGGTGAACGCCGCGTGGCAAGCCGACTTAGAATTTAGCAGTAGCGACAGCAGCGCAGATGAAAACAACAGACGACTGCTAGGCAAGCGAGAGAGTCGCGTCAATGAGAAAGGAAGGGGGCCGCTCAGACTGAAAACAAGAATGGGGCAGTTGGTACCACAGCCACAAAAGAACCGGCACTGACTCCTAAACCGTCGTCCCCAAAGGAGAAACCAGGAGAGTGGCCGACGTTGCCAGGGAGTTCACAAATAATAGACTCGTCAGACTCAACTATCCCCCCGGAACAGAAATCACCGCTGTTAACAGTGTCACCGAGGATGTCGCCGTCGTCGGTAATATCAACACCGCAGACGGCCGCGGCAGCAGTTAAAGAATGGGGCCCCCAGTCGCAACTAACTCCGGGGGATTACCGCCGGTTATTCGATACAAAATATAAGGATTTGACCGACGGTAATGTTATTAAAGTTGAACCGGCAGCTGTGGAACGACTATCGTAGAGAATAATATCGTTAGTCTCCATAGACACAAAGAAACGAGCGTTAACCGGTGTGCCGAAAGACGACATGGCGAAAATTCTGGGGGAATTAATATCCCCGCAACCTATATCTGCCGTAGAAGCTATGCAGTGTGGGATTTACTACTGCCGAAAGGAGAAGACGCCGTCAAAATATTCAGATCGGAACACACGTGGCGACACATTCGACTTAAGCCGGAATATTTAAGTAAGACGCGGACGAACGTGTCTATTTTGGGAGTCCCCCGTATTCTCGGCCCTGAGCAATTAGGGGCCTTTATGAGTCAATGTGGGGACGTAGAGTCCGTCATTCCTGTCCGTGGTCCCCGTAACCTTATGGTAGGGGACTACAACCTAAAAATGCGTGTTGACAAGGAAGGACTACAAAACATCCCCCCCATGCTCAGGTGCGATATATGGTCGATGAGTATTATAGTAGAAGGTCGCAAGCCCCACTGTTGGAATTGTCAACAGCAGGGCCATATGGCACGGGAATGTCCGAAAAGAAACCCACAGACAGTAGTAGTAGTAGCTAAGCCGGCAGCAGTGGTACCAGCAGCCCCTGAGAAGCTAACCGGAGGGGGCAAAGAAGCAACAACGTCGGACGGCTGGACTACAGTGGTAAAGAAGAATGGCAGAACCACTAAGACCCCTCCACAAGAGAGCAGCCCCCTGAGGTACAAGGTCGGCCGGTTCCCACAGTATCGTCAACGATCTCTTCCACCAACGTTACCACTAAAGAAGTTGTTAGCGGCCAGAAAAAAATGCATCCGGTCTCCTCGTCTGACTCAGAAGGGGAGCACGATAAGGAAACGGCTACTGTGATAGAGTACCAAGTGCCGAAAAAGGAAACTAAAAAGAAGGCGAGAAAAAACAAGGAGGCAGGGTCCCGTTCCCCATCCCTTATGAATGTAGAGAAGACTGTCTCTACGGTTCAGCGACCCAAAACCCCTACCCTAACCCCATCGGCTGAACCAAAATCCCCATCCCTTTTCGATACCCCCCAACCGGTGCCCGTTCGTTGTCCCGGGAGAAGCCGGCGACAAAAACCAACAGCGGTAAAAGAGCCGCCTCTGTATCTCCTGTAAGGAGTGAAAAGACGAAAAAGCTCCCCTACCTTCCTGGAGACCGGATTTGCGAAGTAGACCCCCTTCACGCTGACACGTATATAACGCAGCGCCATTGGGGTCTGATTAAGCCGCTTAGAGAAATGAAAATGATCGAGGGGAAAAGTGTTACCAACCCTAAAAACTTCCCAGACGCCCCCCCTAGTCATGACCTTTGTGCGTCAAACAAAAACTGGACGCACGAAGGGCATGTGGAATATGATCGACGACGCCAGGGGGGCGATTCCAGATTTAAAGTTGGTGGAAGAGGGGCATGACTCCCTCAATCAGCTGGCGCCGAGATGCGAAGGGAGGGTTCCTATTTACGTCCACCCTTGTTTGTATAGGGCCCTTAAATTAACGTTTCCCCTGGATGTCGGAGGTATTGCGCAAGACGTACGAGTAACGTCCGAGTTGCTTTCGGGCAACCTCGCCCAGTGCTGCGGCACCCTTTCTAGCAAAGACTTTAGGTCGGTGGTTGCGAATATCTAGACACAATGGCCACGTCCTTGAGCTTGTGTAGTCTGAACGTTAGGGGCATGAGGTGGCGAAGCAAAGCCGCTAGGGTACTGAGGGACCTCATGTCGATGAATATAGATGTGGCTGCGTTACAAGAGACTCACTACGATTGCGTTGACGATCATCGGGTACTGGAGGGGCATTATGATGTCTTTTCAACATACGGTGATAGTCAAAGTAGGGGGGTTTCTTTGTTAGTTAGGCGCACCCTTTCCGCAACGGTAGACTGATCGTGGCCGATGTTGCCGTGGCAAATAGAGCGTTTCGAGTCGTCGTGGTGTATGCGCCCAATTGCGTACGGAAGCGCGTTTCCTTTTTCCGGCGGTTGGAGGTGTTTCTCGGGGGTTCGGAACGGTTAATACTAGTGGGTGATTGGAATGCCATCCTTGATCCCAGGATAGATAAGGTGGGAAGGACTAGCGGGACGGATGGGTGTGAAACCAGTCTGTCAGACCTGATGGCTAGATGCGATCTGGTAGACAGGTATCGGGTGGATCACCCGGGGCGGGAGACGTGGACGTAGCTCTCTAGCAGGCCTTCCGCGTCAAGTACTTACTTGGATCGGTTGTTAGTTAGAAGAGACAATATAGAATACATATCTTGTCCCACGTTCCACTGGTTAGGCCACTCTGACCACAAACTACTTGTGGCCAGGTTAGACTTAGATAGCAACCCCAAGTTAGCTGGGTACTGGAAGTTAAATACCTCCTTACTGGAGATAGGTGACTTTCGGGAAAGGCTAACTAAACACATACAGAAGGGATTAGTGGGGGCGGTTACCGGGAGTAAGTGGTGGGTAAACGCCAAATCTAGCATTAGAGACTTCTCTGTCAAATATGGCCAACGCCTAGCGCCAGATAGGGCCAAGGCAGAGAAGCGTCTAGAAGATAGACTATCACGGGCGGTGGCTGGGGGGGGGGAATTCCCTAGAAATAGGTTTAGCTAAGGCGGACCTGAGTCGTTTGGCTAGCGAGCGATACCAGGGCCAGGTAGTTAGGGCTAGAATTAAAAAGATGCCCAACGAAGCTGTGAATGTTGACAAAGCCGAACGAGTCTATTCGCTCGGGCGCAAATCGGATAACTACATTCGTAAAATTCAGAGCCCGGAAGGGGACTCCTTAGTGTCGGCTCGGGGGATTTGCGAGCGGTTTCGAGTGCACTTTGAAGATCTTTTTCGCAGCTGTCCAGGCTCCGCGTCCAGGAGTTTGGCAACTATTTGGCTAGCTCGCCCCGCCTGGAGGCGGCCCGAGCGGCTGGTTGCGATGGTCGGGTTACAGAGTGTGAGGTCGTAGCTGCTATGAAGCAGGTCGCCTATAACAGATCACCAGGACTTGATGGACTATCCTACGAACTTTACTTGAGGATGTCGCACATGTTTGATCCGATTCTGACGGGTGTGTTTAACCATTGGTTTGACTCGGAATCTATCCCGAGTCAGGTTACCAAAGGAGTGGTCACACTTCTGAAGAAGAACGACACACATGTTGTGGGGATAGATGATTTTAGGCCAATCACGTTGTTGAATACGGATTTAAAAATCCTGGCCCGAGTGCTGGCGAATCGTTTGCAGATTGTTATCGCTGACTTGGTCGAACCGGATCAGAATTACGCTGTGACGGGAAGATCAATTCAAAATAATTTGCATTTGATACGTACGGTCATAGAAGATTTAGAAGACGACACTGAAGCCGCGCTGATTAATTTGGATCAGTCCAAGGCGTTTGATAGGGTGGATCATCGTTTCCTGATGGCTGTTTTAGAGACCGCCGGATTTGGATTCGGCTTCTGCAGATGGATTTCCATTTTGTACGCTCGGCCGACGGCAGTTGTGCAGGTCAACGGGGTGCGCTCGGCGCCGTTCGCGGTTTCTCGGTCGTGCGACAGAGGTGTCCGTTGTCGCCCTTGCTGTATGTCCTGGCGCTGGAACCATTCCTTAGGAAAGTGAGGACTACGGTGGCTGGACCGGCCCTGCGCGGAATTGCTCTTCCTGGTGGTGCGCGAGCCAGGGTTTCCGCGTTTGCCGAGGATGTCACCGTATTTGTTTCGAGCGTCGTTGATATTATTACGGTGATTAAGGCTCTCAAGCGTTATGAACAAGTTACAGGGGCCGTAGTCAATCTCAGCAAATCCTTTGGCCTGAGGTTGGCCGCTTGGCGGGGCTCGAATGCTTTGCCTGGCGCATTTGTCTAGACGGATGGCTCGGTCCGTATTCAGGGTGTTTGGTTTGGACCCGGTCTATGTTTAGATAAAAACTGGTCGGAGGTACAGAACAAGGTCGAAGCGTCTGTGAGGGTTTGGCTTCGAAGGGGATTGTCCCTTAAAGGTAGGGCGGAGGCATGCGCCACTTATATGTTTCCGCTGATCCTTTACCGATTGGCTGTACATCCTCTGCCTGCGGTCCGCATGGCGGCCTTAACGCGTGCGCTCTTCTTACTGTTGTGGAATGAGCGACGGCCGCTTGTCCGTAGACAGGTCTGCACTCAACGTCTTGAACATGGGGGCCTGGGGATGCCTGACCTGGCTAGCCACAAAAATGCCGAAAGATTGGCGTTCCTGGGTAGAACTCTGATTGAGGAGTCTGATTGGGGTCCCGCGGTCGGTGCAGCTTTTCCCGACCTTATCCCCAATCATTTAATTGAATGCCAAGGAAGGTCGAGAGGGCAATCAAGATTCTTCAACGAATGCCGAAATGCGCTTAGAGCGATTCCAGGGTCCTTGGACCTTGCACAGCCTAGAAGGTCATTATATCGGGGATTAGTGGTGGGGACCGCTTCGGACCCGCTTGGGGAGCGGCTGCAGCTGTCGGAGGGGGAGGTTCGCTCTCTATGGAATTGGGCGCCAGGCCGGGGATACCTTAACAATTCCAAATTTTCCCTGACCTGGCGATTGGTTAGAAACGCTCTACCCCTCAATGACATACTGTTTAGAATTGGTATGGTATTTAGTCCCTTTTGTTCACGGTGCGAGGAAGATAGCTTAGAAACCGTAGAACATGCTTTTTATACTTGTTCCAAGCTCCGTGAATTCTGGGAGTATGTCAGTGAGGTCAAGGCTCGCATCGTCCCCGATCAGATGACGATCCTGGATTTAGCATCCGTTGTCTACAACGCAGATCCCTTGTGGCCTAGGGAGGAACGAATGGTGTTTCTAGCGACCTTGGCCGTAGCTAGACTGTTAGTGTGGGTTTCACGCATAGAGATAGGGCGTGGGGGCCGCCTTCTCATCGAGATCTGATTTTGTATTTTAAACACCAACTTAAAATCAAAATCAGATGCGATAGAAGGAGGTTATCTCGCTCACAGTTTAGTAGGAGGTGGATTCTTACCGCTAGTTTATGTGCGTTTGTACGAAACAGGCTTAAGTACGTGTTCCCTGCCTAGGCATGGCACACGCCGACCGTAAAAGCAACCCCCAGACCAGATCAAGATAATCCCGTAGTGGATCAGTCCCTTAGCTAGTTGGTATAAATGGGTTCCATGCCCCCAATTTTTATTTTTAGGTGTTAGGATACCTCCAAAGAAGCCCAGTCCTGATTAATTTATTTTAGTCCAAACCCGTCCCGATGTTATTTTTCTTGGAGGTCACCGAATATCCCTCCCCCCTTTATTTTGTCCGTAGCTGTGCCCACTCCCTCTTAGAAAGTGCTCCCTTGTTTTCGGCCGATACCGGAAAACAGGAAGCATTTCAAAATTAAATAGGTAAGTGTGGGTCCGTACTAACACATTCACCGTTTTACGGTTTATTTGGTTCATTTATTTTTTATTACTGTAATTTTTCTTTATTTTGGGGTGTTTTTAAGGTTCTCATTATCCCCGCCCCTCATCCGCATATATCATACACATCACAATTCCATCCGCATATATCATACACATCACAATTTCCATTTTGTCATTATTGCATTGTAAATATAAAGTCATTATTTTAAAAAAATAAGTCATTGTATATAATTTTATTGTTAAAAAAAAAATCATTGTATATAATTTTATTGTTAAAAAAAAAAACTTGTAAATATTGTCATCTGGGGCTTTAAGTAGATCCAACTCCTAGAGTGAATGCGGTATTGTGGTGATTGCAACTAGTGATAGGGAATAGACAAGTGGACGACCCCCGACACCCATCTTCCCCCCACACTCTTTCTGGCCCTATGCCACATTTAAAAAGAATTAGTTGCCTGTTTTATATAATTTTAACCCTAAAATTCTGTAAAATTTGTGATTTTTCTTCTTAAAAAAATATTTAAATGAAAATAGAAAAGAGGGAAGCCTCTTTTCTGTTGTTCTTGGCCTTTTGAACCAGGATCAAAGTGTAGTATCTGTTCCGGCAGCTACTGCAAGCAAAGACCATATGTGGGGCTAATCCCACATATAAGACCTTAGTCAATGTAGGGGCAATCCTTCATACCAATTGTCACTATCCAGCTCCCCTACTCCCCGGGGAGTTGGCCCCCATTTCCCCTTCACTCCTCACATAAAACTCGGCCTTGTGCCTAATTTGGTCGGTGGGGAAGAAAATAAATACCAACACCACATATAAGACCTTGGTCAATGTAGGGACAGCCCTTCATACCAATTGTCACTATCCAGCTCCCCTACTCCCCGAGGAGTTTTTCCTCATTTCCCCTTCACTCCTCACTTTAAAAATCAGCCTTATGCCTAATTTGCTCGGTGGGGAAGCAAATAAATACCCTGTTGTTCTTGGTCTTCGAGCCGGGATCAAAGTGTATTATCTGTTCCGGCAGATACTGCAAGCAAAGACCATATGTGGGGGTAACCCCACATATCAGACCTTGGTCAATGTAGGGGAAACCCTTCATACCAATTGTCACTATCCAGCACCCCTACTCCCCGGGACGCCGGTCTCCATTACCCCAATCTCTCCACATTAAAAAACTGTCTTGTGCCTAATTTGCTCAGTGGGGAAGCAAATAATACCTTGCTGTTCTTGGCCTTCGGGCCAGGATCAAAATGTAGTATCTGTTCTGCAAATGCTGCACAAGGTTATTTGTCCCGATCAATGGAGGGGAAACCCTCTATACTGGGGCAATTATTATTTTTCGTCTCAGCCAAAGAACCCTTTTGCCTTTTTTTCGGGGAGCTGGTTTAACCCCACATTAAAAACGACCTCGTGTCACATTTTGCTTTGGTGGGAAGGCAAATAAATACTGATAGAAAAGAGGATTTTAATATGAATATCAATACACAAAATAGAAAAACGAATTTATAGGAGTATGGATTACAGATATACTGCGCTTAGACTTCTTTGTAAGTTTATCAATGCATATTCACTCGAAGAGTCAATACAATGACAAGATCTGAGAGATTAAAATTACATCACAATCCCTCTATTTAAAATTGCTCAGTATGAAAGCTATACTTATTTAATTGAAGATTTATTACATTAAACCCATAATTATACGTTTCCAATTTGGATCTACGTTGTTCATTGTCTGATTGCGGAATTGGTATCTCCAATGGGTCAAAGGCGATGGACGTTATATCGCTATCTGGTGTATTTATTCCGATAATATCTGAACATTTGGTTTATCTGTAGATTTGACAATAAACGGATCTCTTTACCGTGCAATTCATATAATCGATACGTTTATCAAGTATTCATGTGTTTAATTATCCGAAAGAAATATTTGCTATCATTTTGAAACTGCTTTTCCTCATATGTTATCTACTTACTGGTTTCCTATACGTTTGAAAATATCTACTAAACGCTATTTTGATCTTTCTGGAAATAATTACTCCTGCTGATGCCATGAAATATGAAACAGTCCTATTCCGGTGATAATTTGTACCTGCTAAAATTCTTATATGGCCGTATCTGTAAGTTACTTTAGTCGCTTTTTAATGGACTTATGCAGTCAGAATATGCTCCTCTACAAATGTTTGACCGAATATTATAAATTCACTAGACGTAAATTGCATTTAATTATTTATTACAATATAGTAAAGAACTCCTACCTAACAATTATTTCATGTTAGAAGAAAAACTAGTGATTACGTCATTCGTTATATTGTAATATTTCCGGTTATGTTAAGAAACTGTAAATCACTATTACGTAACAAGAACTATACAACGGGATACTAATTTATGATTGGTTTTCATATCCGATCAGTCAGTACACTATAAGCGGTCTCTTCGCTGCAATGTATGCTTTTATATGCATACTTTATGCATTTTATATAGATTTGTCCATCTGTGTCCAATACATACCACTTTGTATAAAAATGTTCATCATCAAAATATTATTTTTTATTTTTACTTCAGATCTTACGGTGACAATAACTGCGTCTTCAAGGGATTCAGCAGATAATGAGAGAAATATAGATACTCTGTTCGTATAGCCAATTGATGACAAACGTTCTCTATCATATATCAGGAATAGAGCCGAGTCATCATCTCTCTCTATTCTGCCTGTATTATGTGTTCTAAATCCATGTCTTGACATATGTTTATATATATATATATATATATATGAATATATGTATATATATATATGTATACATATACATATATATATATATTCATAATATATATAGATTTACATATATATTTATATATATTTATATAGTTATGTATACCTAGATATTAGTATTATTTGGATTCATCGGACTACTGTTCTCATCTCGAGTGTGATTTTTACAACGTTTCGATCGATTTAATCTCTGACTTTCTTCAGGTGCATCTTGTTGAACTCGGGAATATTTCTATCGAAGTGTGGAATTTGGACGGGGTAGCGTGCGATTGTTTCATTAGCCATGACATGGTCGAGATCCCAAGTAATTCGCAATTGTATTTGTTTTACTTAGGACTTCAAAGATCTGTCTTATATGGCGGGTGTAGACTTTAAAAGCCTTATACTTTTACGTTTTTACAATAGTTTATTTTTAGCTTTTATTAAGCTGTACTTATAAAGCCGCGATCATCTAGAAATTACTCTGTATGTGAATGTGTTTGGTACATATAACACGAATATATAAACAAGACGTACCTGGTTGTGCTGCATTTGGAAGGATTCCATCATCGATCATCTTGAGTGAGCTGATTCTGCTCACGTGAGTTGCATGCGAGATATAGACTCAAGACGATGGTTGAATTTTTATATAAATTTTTATTCACCCCTTAGGCATTTCTTAGCAGGCTTGAGTTAACTGGCGATCTTGGACTGCGGAGAAACCGACGCCCCGTTTCGAGGAAACTTTGCTCTCATATGTCGTCTTTATCATGTCTAAAACCTACTCACCGAAAATTAACTGGAACTTTTGACACGCAAGATCCGGCCCCATTTACCTAGTTTTCCGATGCAAGTTTAGGCGTGGCTACCGTAATATGATGGCCTAGCGACGACTATAATTTAGTCTGGTGACGTCATAAACATCGGTCTGTGAATTTTGGTCACGTGTCTCATGACTAAACCGAAAGTTGGTTTAAAGTTTTGGAGGGTTAAATAAATTTAAACATGCCGTCGAGATGTATAGTTCCAAAATGCCGAGGTAACTACGAAAATGGACCAAAAGTTACCGTGTTTTAACCCCCCCCAAGGAAATAATTTACTAGTAGATTAATGAAATAAAAACAAAGGATTTTACTCCATCTAAATATAGCAGAGTAAGTGTTAAAATAAACGCGCTTTTTTATTGTTATTTATTTTTTAGAACGTATTTTAAAATAAAAGTATGTACATAAAAAATGAATTTTACATGTAATTTAAGTTATGTGCTGAAATAATAAATAATTATTTAGAAACTTATTTAAAATGGTGAGTATGGTGAAAATATTGTGTACCTTCATCTAACAATTTAATAAAAGCAATGTCGTAAAAACGGAATTCCTTGTTTAAATAATTCTAAATAAGACAAATCATTTATCTTTTTAGTTCAACTATTTTACTGTGCAATATACATGGGATTTTTCAGGTTTTAAGTATATATATATATATATATATATATATATATATATATATATATATATATATATATATATATATATGTGGGGGGTGCTAATGCAGAGTGATCCGTGCTATTTTTTAGATCGAAAATTTTTACGACGTGCCCCAGCGTATTATAAACACCCCAACTTCCCCATGTTAAGAACGGCTAATGGAATAAACACCTTCAACCTCGAAAGCTGTTTTTAATATCGGGAGGTTCAGGGGGGGGTTATTCCGAAAGCCGTTCTTAATATGGGGAGGTTGGGTTTTTTTTTAACTATGCTACGCCAGGTCGTAAATTTTTTTTTTTTCTGTATTTTTCCTTATTTTTTTTACTTTTGTTAATTTAGAGAAATTTCCCAATTTTTTATCTTATTTTTTGCTTATTAAATTGTTAGATGAAAATAAAGTAAGCCACCCCTCTCCTTAAATTAAGAATAGGTTTATAAATAACTTTATTAGGCACTTTTGCAGTTTAACATTCGCAAGCAAATTTTAAAAGCCACTTTCGGCACATGGAGAAGGTAAGGCTTTGTTAACTTTTACGTTGCGTGGAACTCTCCTAAAATGAAAATTTGTTTGTAGGTGTTAAACTACACTAATACCTGTTATTAGTTACGTAAACTGCATAAATAGCGATTTATTTATTTACCAAATACTATTGTTATATTGAAGTTTCCAGCTGTTATATGGTTACCTTAAATTAAAGCTTTATAACAATTTTGATTAATTCATAATTTAATAGGCAAACAAGTGCGTAAACTATTAATAGTTAATGAAAGAAAAATAAGTAAATTTTTAGATTAGATCTTTTAAATGACTACTTTCGATGACTCTAAATACGGAAATCGCATTGAAATTTTGCAGAAATACGTAGTGATCGAAATATAAAAAGTTGTTTTATGCATTGTATTCTTTGGCGGACATCTTTTTTACGCGCGTACGTGCGCGCCATAAAGATGGCTGCCAAAGAATACAATGTATAAAACAACTTTTTATATCTGGATAACTACTTATTTCTGCAAAATTTCAATGCTATTTATATAAACTTTATTCCCTAGAATCTCAATCACTTGTGAAATATTGCTATAAGTTGACTTGAAAAGCTCTTTCTCCGACTACTTTGAAAGGAAAAATGTTAATTTCGTTTTGCAAATTTTCAAGGAATATACTATCCAAGGTGTGCTAAACATAGGATAACAACAGACCGTTATTTGTTATTTTCGGCTCTTAGTGTTCATCATCATCATCATCATCATCATTATTATTATTATTATTATTATTATTATTACTACTACTACTACTACTACTACTAGTACTACTACGCTTATCGCTCCGTCTGTTATCATGCTGTGCATCCCTAAAAAAGGAAAGGGGAATATTCCAAAAAGTGGAATATTCCAAATAAACCTTGTCACCCTTGAAAGGAAATTGAAATATTAAAAAAAATTAGTGTTGTTGTTGGAATGATTACTGATACAATTCTTATTTTTATTGTATCAGTAATCATTCCAAGAATTATGAAAAATGATTAAATGTGATTTCATACATTAGTGTGTTTGTAATAAAATAATAAGCCCAAACAATATTCCAAAGTTATTATTTTATTAAGAGAGGGCGATAATGTGGGTATAAATTATGAAAATTGATTGTCGAAATTAGTAACATACGAAGAATTATGAAAAATGATGAAATGGAGGTTAATTGATTAGTGTGTGTAATGAAATAATCAGCCCAGCAAATGTATCAAACTTATTATTTTAGTAAAGTTGGGCGACAACATTGGTTAAAATTATAAAAAATATTGTCGAAATTAGTAACATATCCAAGAATTACGAAAAATGATGAAATGTGAGTTTATTGATGTATGTGTTTATAATGAAATAATCAGCCTAGAAAATATATCAAAGTTATTATTTAAGTACGGTGTGCGATATGGTGAGTTTAAATGATGAAAAATTATTGTCAAAATTAGTACTATATCCAAGAATTATTCAAAATAAAAATGATTAAATGTGAGTTAATTAATAGTTGCGTCTTTTATAAAATAATCAACCGATACAATATATCAAATTTACTATTTTAGTAAAGGGAGAGGCGATAATGTGGGTTGAAATTATGCAAAATTATTGACGAACATAATAACACATTCAATAATTATGAAAAATTATAAAATATGAGTTAATTGACCGGTGTGTTTGTAATGAAATAATCAGCCCATGGAATATATCAAAGTTATTATTTTAGTAAGGGGATGATAGTTTTAATAAAAAAAAAAACTAGAATATGATTGTGCCTTCATTCATGCTGAATGGAACGCTCACCGCATGCCCAGCAACAATATATTGCATGGGGAAAATGCTGCTGTGGAATTTGCACAGGTCCCGCTAGTTATTATTATTATTATTATTATTATTATTATTATTATTATTATTATTATTATTATTATTATTATTATTATTATTAATAATAATAATAACAATAATAATAATAATTATAATAATAATAATAATAATAATAATAATAATAATAATAATAATAATAATAATAATAATAAGTTTATTGTTGTTGTTATAATTATTTTGGTCGGCAATCCTATTATTATTGTTTTTATAATAATAATTTTTTAATAATAATCGAATATATAAATCTCACTATGTCTGTGTATGTATCGGTCTCCGTTTTTCAAATTGTATCTCGTCCTAGATGCATGGTGGTTACACGGCTTGCAGAAGCTAAAAAGATTGCATTTTTAGTGCAGAATTTTATTAGAGATATTTACTCGGCTATAATAATGTCTAAGGGGATCAAAAAGAGGCTCAAACTTGAAAGAAATGACACCTTGATGAGCGTGGCAAAATGGCGTCGTTCTGCGCATGCGTACTTTGGTGCACTGGATAGTGTGACCGATTACAAGCACAAGTGTTGCAGTCTTGAGCTCCTTCATTACTTTTTTACATATCGATATTCTTGATTGTTAAATGTTATTATGTAACAAGAACTTTTATTAAAAATACAGAATAATATTTATGAACGAAAATGCCATATTAAAATATATATATGATATATCGGCTTATATTAAAAAAAATCACGTACATAGATCAAGTAATGTCATTTTGTATTGGATTTACTCCTAATCTAATTAAGCCATCATTATGAATATTATGTTTATATGATTAAAAATTTGTATGTATTGGTTCCACTCCTAAACTAATTAACAAATCATTATGAATTTGTATTATTTGTATATGTTTATATATTTGTATGTATGGATCCAATTATAAACTAATTAACCGATCGTTGTGAATTTTAATTATATGTATATGCTTATATATTTTTATGTGATGGATTCATTCCTAAACAAATTAATCGATTATTATGAACTGTTATTATGTGTATATGATTATATATTTGTATGTATTGGATTCACTCTTAAACTTAATAACTCATTATTATGAATTTTAATTAAGTGTATATGAATATATATATTTGTATGTATTGGATTCACTACTAAACTAATTAACCGATCATTATGAATTTTAATCATGTGTATATGATTATATATTTCTGTGTATTGGATTCATTCCATAACTAATTAACCGATCATTAGGAATGATTACTATGCGTATATTATAATATATTTGCATGGATTGGATCCACTCCTAAACTAATAAGCTGATAATTATGAATTTTATGCATTATATTTATTTGTATATTTGTATAGATGTCATATTCCAAATATATTCACATACAATGATCACTTACTTTTTAATGTATTTATGTGTATAAGAAATTCTATCAAGGTAATAAGTTACTTGTGCATATGAAAAAGCAAAGAAAATCTTACCTGTGGTATACATAAAAAGTTAATATCACCTAAAATCCCGTTTAATATTTGAGTAGCGTGACTTACGCATGAGAAATAAGGTGCTTCTTCACTATAGCATTCAGATAAAAAAAAACACATTCTTACCTCTGACATACAGAAAATTAAGCACAACAAAAAATTCCATAAACGTATCGGGTTCTTTCATTTTTAAATTAGAAAAAAGTTACTTGTACACTATACCACTCAGGAAATACGGTATTTACCCAGTATCCTACGTAGGAAATAAGGTACTTGTACAGTATAGTACCCATATTAAAAACCAAGAAAACCTTTCCTATGACGTACATAAAAGTAATCCAAACCGAAAATCATGTAATGTATTTCGAGTACTATGGAATTTATATAAGAAATAAGGTGGTTCTTTGATATAGCATTCTAATATAATATAAAAAAAACTCACACCTGAGACATGCGACAAAATTTGCACAACAGAAAATTATGTAAAATCATCGAGTAATTTCATATATATATATATATATATATATATATATATATATATATATATATATATATATATATATATTAGAAATAAGGTACTTGTATATTATCCTACCCAAGAAATAAGGTACTAATGCAGTATAGTACTCATAAAAAACAAAGGATGCTAACTGTGACGTGCATAAAAGTAATTAAAACCGAAAATCGCGTAATATATTCGAGTCGCATGACTTTTAAATGAGTAAAAGGGTTCTTCTTCACTATAGCACCCATATGAACAAAACAAATCTTCTTACACTAGACGCACAGGAAATTAAGCAGAACAGAAATTACTTAAATGTATCAAGTTCTTCAATTTTTTATAAAAAAGGTACTTGTACAGCATCCTACCAAGGAAATAAGGTACTTGTACAGGGAAATACTCATATAAAAGCAAAGACATTCTTATCTGTTACGTGCATAAATTATCAAAATCGAAAATCATGTAATATGTTCGAGCAGTATGGCATTTATATAAAAGAATCTGGTGCTTCTTCACTATATAACTTTGATGTAAAAGCAAACAAACTCTGACCTGAAAATGAACATACAGAAAATTTAGCACATCAGAAAATTATGTGAATTATTTTAAATATCTGTTGTACATAACCCGCCGTATGTAAGAGTATTTTTCCACATACATGCTGTAAATGTCCTGCCCTAGGGAAGGTACAATTATTCGATACACATGTTGTGTAATACCTGCACTAGAGTAGGTAAACTATTCTTTTTCTCAAGATGACAAATGATACATATACGTGAAATTTTTGGCATGGAACAGATTGTAAAATTTTTCCTTGCAGTTGACTTGAGTCACCCGTTTCAAAATTAAATTTGAAATTTTCTTTTATTTACCAGATTGTGTTCTATTTACTTTGGCACTGGATGATGGTTCGATAAAATATCGAAAAACTGCCGTGATAATATGCTGGTTTACACAAAACATTATTAGAAAGATCAAATAAATAAAAATAAGTAAAATTAAGCTTTATGTTATTTTTAACAATGTGATCCGATATATATATATATATATATATATATATATATAGAGAGAGAGAGAGAGAGGGAGGGGGAGAGAGATAGATAGATATATTAAGGCAATCATGAAGGGAAGACGTATTCCTTCGGAATTCATTTTATATTGAAAAAAAAAGACCGAGGAGGAAAGGAAAATGGACAGCGACCAAAAAATAAAAGTAGGGAAATAGAAAAAAAAATCAAAACGAGTCAATTGACATGTTTTTATATCACCTAAAAGTCTTGGAGACTGTTAACGTTCGCCTTAGGAAGCCTTCCCTTTGTAAGCAAACGGACTGCTTGTTGGGGTTGAACGTGATCAGTCTCTAAAATTCATCCCCATACGATTGCTCTTGCTCCCGTCTCTTTTTTAAGATTTTATCATTAAGGAAAACAAATTACGAAAAAATAAATCTCTCGATTCCAATTTTGATGAGTGAGGGCGAAACATGTCAATTGACTCGTTGTGATTCTTTTTTTCCATTTCCCTACTTTTATTTTTTGGTCGCTATCCATTTTCCTTTTCTCCTCGATCTTTTTTTTTTAATATAAAATGAATTCCGAAGGAATACGTCTTCCCCTCAGGATTGCCTTAAGAAAGTTTTGTACCCTCAGAAAATCAAATATATATATATATATATATATATATATATATATATATATATATATATATATATATATAAGCGTTTGCACGATTAGTCAGAATTTGAATCGGGAATCGGAAAAATCGGAGTATCGAATAGATATCAGAATTGGAAAATTTGCGCATATTTTCCGATGCCAATACGATTCTTCAAATTGTCTTTTTTTATTTTAATATGTTTAAAGGAAAATCTACTTTTACAGGATATAATTATAAAATAATAAATATTTATTGGGTTTTAACTACGAGTAAAACTAAAATCAATAGATGATTTTTACAAGTGTATTGTTTGCGATAAGGAAACTATCAGCATATTAAAAATGTGTTTTTACGGTAATCGGGGAAATAACGACTTATATTTAAATATTTAGATATTTATAAAGGATTGGAATCGGAATCGGTAATGGTATTGGAATCAGAAATTTAATACGGATTTTTTAATTGTGGTTGAATCAGGAAAATATTGGAATCGGTCCATTATTAGTATATATATATATATATATATATATATATATATATATATATATATATATATATATATATATATATAAGAGAGTGAGATTGACGAAAGAAAGAGTAGGATGAATTGATATAAATACATAAATATAAATAATATGTGTTTTTTTCCTGCCAGAATTTTCATATGTTCCGATTATACTTTTAACTGCACAGGTTCTACCTTCATCTACAATTTATCTACTCCTTTTATCTTTACCGAGACAAGAAAATTCAAATTAATTTAGGCCGAATGATATGCCAAACACTCATTGAGTATTCAGCACAAGTTTACAACGTCTGATTGGCTAATTAAATGGCAATCTTATTAGCCGTCAGGCATAAACTAAAAAAAAAATACGCTCGGATATAACACATTCGTCTTATAATCACAAGAAATCGCTAAAACTCGTTATGCCAAATAGTCTTGTTACACGTTTTTGCTGCGGACAAAAGCCAAATCTAAATTAGGAAAGGTTTAAAATTAAAGAATAAATCGAAAAATTATATTTTCAAATACAATTCTTGACAGCATACCTCTATAAATATATAAAGTTAGTTTTTTTCCTGCTCTGACACTGATGCTTAGCACCCGCGTTTTCTATTAAACAATGTTAAAACGAACCTTTTAATATATTCATGCATATAAGAGTTACATTGCTTGTGAATGTGCAATACATCTCTGCAAATCTTATCTTCTGATTTACAGAGCTAACATTTTATATATACGGTATTTGGACATGTAACGCACTTTCGATACGATATTTTGTCTGTAAATAGAGCTGGTAAGGGGATTTTTTTTTTAAAGTGTTAATCGTCGCAGAGCTAAATGAATTATAGTATGTGCGTGTGTAAATATACATTTAATTTTAAATTCTTTTTGTTTGTAGACGTTTTATCCATCTAGCGATATCTTAGACGTCACTGAGTAAAACTGAAGCGCTAAATAACGACAATAGCTAGAACATTTGATGTTTTGTTGTTGATTTCATCTGATGGAAACAAAGTAATTTTATCTCTAACTTAAAAAACATTTACTATGTATAGTTGGTACAATGTAAGAATCAATAGAGAATATGTTTTATTATAACAAATACGAAAACTTCATGAATTAAAACATAATAGTAAAGCTTATATTACGACCGGACGACGCAGGGTTGTCTTCTAGTAAATGTATACTATCTATTATTAAACGAATACCTAAACCAATCGAGCGTATTATAAATAATAATTCCTCCAATGAAAGAATAAAAAACAGCGGATACAAAAATGCCGACATTAAATACAATATAAGCAATATTAATATGATTAGATCTAATAACCGAGGTAGAAAAATAACCCGTTATCCCCCAACTATCATACAGATGGTAAGAACTAAACTTGGAAATTGGTTTCTTTATCTTATAGAAAAAAAAAACACTTCCCTTCTAACAGTGAATTACATAATATCTTTATAAAACTTATTTACAGCTGCAGTGTAAATCTGGAGAGAATCATAAAAAGCACAATAAAAATATATTAAGGGAAATAATCCAACTACGGCTAATAATAATTGTGATACTAGAAATACCTTAAACTGCCAAAGACCGAGCTAATGCCCAATAAGAAATAATTGCCTCAAATTTTGGTCGTTTACCAGGCTAGAATATGCATCGTAGAAAACCCGAAAATGGAAACACTCTATATGGGCAGCACCTCAATTAACTTAAAAATAAGATTATATGGCTATACAATGTCAACGAATAATAAAGCATATGATACGGGTGCATCACTCTTAGTACACTACTGGAAGTTGATCGAAGCGAACAAATCACCTTTAGCCGAATAGAAAATAGTAAGGAAGGCAAAAACATGTAGTTCAATAACTTTACCTTCTTCCCTATGTTTAGCGGAGATACATGAGATTCTTAGTTTTAAGGACAGTGATAAATTATAAAATGTAAAAGTAGAATGAACCACAAACACTTTGATGGCTACGCTTTAAGTAAGTTGTAAAACGCAAATAGAGACACCCATAGTAGTAACACCAGACTCCATAACCCTCACTCCCTATATCCTTATTAATCAATAAATAAACAAAGGTAAGATGTGAAAGGATGTAATGTGGTCCTAATACAGCACAAATGAATAACTATACTTGCGGTTTACCGACACACGTCTAATTAATAACGGCATCCACGAAGACGCCAGAAAAATAACCGCTAAATTAGGGAAGAAGCCATATTCTCGTTACTCCTAAACACCACATCAAGCGTTACCGTTTAATCCTAAACTAAATGAACAAAAACACAATTTACCACCAATTTGATGAAGGTGAGTACGGTTTGTGTACTTAATAATTAAACATCTGAAAATGATTAAATAAAATAATGTATGGGCCTGTCACACTTGTAATTGGAATGTTTAAAGTACATATAAGAAGTATTATCGTAAAGCAGCTTAATATAAGGAAACCAACTAGATAATATACACGAAACGATAACTAAGTACTCTAACCAGGGAACTCTAGGAACGGAATACTCCGCAAATAGAGATAAATATATGCTATTATGCACCTATTTACATATGTATAGCATGGAGAACCGATCACTAAAACAGAAACATATAAACGTATCAAATATATATTATTCGATTATTGGAGACTGATTAATAATTGAACCTGTCAAAATATTTCTTTTGTTTTCTACAATTGGTTGGGATGATGGCCATTTTGGATATCTTAAACGAAATTGGTCATATACTGGTAGTATAATACTACACTTTATTATTATTGGCTCACATGGAACTTTCACACAAGTCAACAAACGATCTGATTGGAAATCTGTGGTGTTCTCTGGAAGCTGAGTGACAACAAGTCTCCCCAGACGTCCAGTTCTCTCCACCTCCTTCGATAGCATTTGCAAATGAATTTACATCATCGCAACAGCCTCTTACCATTGATTTCTCGCCTGCAGTGACCATTGGTTTATACTGGAATTTGAATGGCACTAAGCCTCCCCAAAGTCCTACTTCTCTTTGCGCTTGTCCAACCGAGGTCTGACTGGCGCTCTCTCCTCGGTCTTTCAATCCTTCTTGACCCTTCTCAGCTTTTTGTGTCACTTTTTTATTGGGAGGAGCGGTGGTGAAACTATGGGGGGATGCATGATGGAGGTGTAGAACTTGTAGATATGCAGCTTCAGTGTTCTTCATTCCCTGTAACACTTATTGGTTATATTGTCTTGTATTATTCTTCGCATTCATGGGTTTTCCTTAATATTTCAGTCGTTTTCATTATCGTTAGTCGTTGTACTTTTGCAGATTCCTCAGATTCCAATATCTGACATACTTTTTTCGAGGTTTTTCGGAATTGTTCCTAGTGCGCCTACTATTATCGGTACTATTTTGATTTTCTTCATCATCCAAATCCCTTTTAACTCACTGGCTAATTCTGTGTATTTGCTTCGTTTCTCCTTTTCTTTCATACTCACCCTGTGGTCAGCTGGGGCAGCAAAGTCTACGATTTGACACGATTTTTCTTCCTTGTTAATCATTACGACATCTGGTGTTCTTGCTTGGATGGGTTTGTCCGTCTCTATATCGATGTCCCATAGGGTTTTGTGATTCACGTTTTCGAGTGCTGTTGCGGGTTTATGCTTGTACCATTTGTCTGTACGCTCAAAATGCAGTCGTTTGCACAATCCCAGTGCACCGCCCTCCCCACTTGGTCATGCCTATTTTTGTATTCCTTTTGGGCCAGTTTGCTGCATTCACTTACTATATGGTTTACGTTTTGTTTTATCGATTCTCGCTTTGATAGGGTTGGTTTTTATCGAGTTATCTTGTGCTGCAGTTATTAGATATTTCGTTTCTCGGTTTATATGTCATTTTCGCATCCATGTCCAGGTGTTTTCGTTATTCTCATCTTTTGTCATTCTTATGAATCTTCCGTGGAGTTGTTTCTCTTCCCATTTCTCTTTTCTCTTTTTGTCATTTGTCTCTCTGTTTTCTGCTTTGGTGTTTTTTTCAGTGTCTCTCACTGCCATAATTATCCTTTCAGTGTTTTGCATTATGTATTTTTCTAGTTCTATTTTTCGTGTCCTTCACACAGTCTTCTATACAGATGAGTCCTCTCCCGTCGTCTTTCCTTTTCCCGTAGAGCCTGACAATATCATCCTTTGGGTGTAGTGCATTATGCATGGTCATGAGTTTCCTGGTTTTCTGGTCGAGTTGTCTCAGTTCTTCTTTTGTCCTCCCTATAAACGGTCCAGTTTGAGTAATACAAAATGGTAGTAAATAATCTATCATGATGATGAGGAATAATTGTTGATTTCAAGGATTATTGACATGAAAAAAAGACACTCGAGAAATGGAGTTTGTCAGTTGACTGATAAGTAAATCCGGAAGTAGGACAGAAAAGAGCCCATTTTTAAAACACGAATGTAAAATGACAACCTTCGAAATTATGTTTATATATAGATACAACAATCTTTGCCACGATCATAACCTCAAACACCGTGGTAGAGGAGAAAATATAACTACCGGTATACTGCATTGGTTTAAATCATAAATACACCCATATATCTGTTCAACATACCGTTAGTTGACCATATATCTTAACAGTAAACAAACAATGTACAAATAAACAAATAAATAAATAGGGAATATAAAAACTAGAACCAAATGAACGGATAAAAAAGCATTGTAAAGAAAAAGATTAAATAAATAAATTAAGAAATAAAAAAGGAAACGTGAAAATAGGAAAAAAAAATCCTTACCAGAAAAGAAAAAAAAAACAACCGTGAAAACCTAACATAGGGAAGTATCAACGCTAAGAGTATAATATAACTTCAAATCAAAGTTAAAACTAAGTCCAATAAACAATCGCCAAGTGAAGAGAATACTAACACATCTCCATTGTGAAAGATTAACCACGCGAAATCGTTCTTTCCTCCTCTAATCTCTCACCCTTACTTCATTTCTTAACCACATCTCCCTCCAAAAACTCTACTGCTCACATTAACAAATTACACAGCCCACGTTCGTCCAGAGCGTAAACTAATATCTTATAAAAACTAATGCAATTTTTACTCCTGTTCCAATATCGATTTTTTATTTGGTCTGACGAAGTGTTAACCTTGAATTGTCTCCTCATCAACCGACAAGGCTAACATGCTTGCCAGTCGTTTTGCCTCAAACTCCACACTGTACGCTTCCAATCACCCCCTGCCTGACTTTCCTATGCGGAGAAACGCCACGCTAGACGATTTGAAAATCACCCCTGCTCAGGCGCATGCTATCATAAAAAACCTTGACACTTCAAAAGCATGTGGACCCGATCTTATTCCAGCTGTGCTATTAAAAATGCTCAGCCGAAGTAGGTCCAGTTCTCTCCAAACTCTACAACAAATGCCTTAATGAAGCTTGCTTTCCGAGCTGTTAGAAAACTCCTTCTATTGTACCAGTATTCAAGAATTCTGGCGAAAGGACTGACCCATCAGATTATCACCCCATTAGCCTCCTCCCACTTTTTGCCAAAAAATTTTTCAGACCTTAATTAACCATGCTCTAGTCCATCACCTTACAGATGCTAAACTTCTGACTGACAAACAATATGGATTTAGACAAGCCCGTTCCACAGCAGACATCCTTACTGTAATCTCTGAACGTATATACCATTCACTGGAAAAAGCAGGGGAGGGCAGAGCGGTAGCTCTAGATATATCTAAGGTTTTTGACATGGTATGGCATGAGGGTCTCCTTAGGAAAATTAGATCATACCGTATCACTGGTAGAATACTTAGCATAATTAAATCCTTCTTAGATAGAGAAAAATCCAGGTTGTCCTCGACGGTCGTACATCTAAACAATATGATATAAATGCGGGGGTGTCCCAGGGTTCTATACTTGGACCTCTATTGTTCCTGATATTCATAAATTACCTCCCCGACAAAGTCCCCTGTGAGATGGGTATATATGCTGATGACACTACACTCTATGGCAGGCACGACAGGAAGATGAATAAACACATTTCTAAAGAAATGGCAGAAAAACTAGAGGAAGACCTCCAATCTGTGGTGGAAGGGGACAAAAGTGCCCCCACGACGTGAGCACCCTCGACAAACCCGACAGGCTGCTAAATCCCACCCCACACTGTAGAGATCCCTAGATGTAAAAGATCTTTTTACTCCAATAGTTTCTTCCCCAGAACCGCTAGACTAATGAATTCCATTCAAGGTCCCTGCTTCCCCAACAATACTGACGTGCAGAAGTTCAAGTGTAACGTGAACCAACATCTTATTGCCCAAATCCCTACATAGTACCCCAGTAGTTGTTGCCCCTGATAGTAGCCCCCTACACCAAAGTAGCAATTTGCCTTGTTTGGGGTGAAAATGTAATTAAAAAGAAAATGTATACATATATATGTATATATATATATATATATATATATATATATATATATATATGTATATACATACAGTGATGATCATATTTATTGGCACGGTAAAATAAAAGTTAAATTTTGTCTAATAAATTCTAAAAAAGGGATTAAATTAAAGAAAATAACAAAGTATATTATGTATTTTTAACTGGCCTTTCTGATGCAGCAATCGGATTTTAGAAAAAATAAATAACAAAGGAACAACAAATATAATTGCAAAAAACCCTTGTTCAAAATTATTGGCACGATTTATTTAATAATCAATTGTATAGCCTTTGGCCTTGATTACCTTCCTCAGTCGCTTTTCATAGTTTACAACCAAGTTGTTGCACTCTTCAGTAGTAATTTTAGTCCACTCTTCCTGACAATAATCCTCCAATTGAATAAGATTCTTAGGCTTCCTTTGCATTACCCTCAATTTTAATGTTCTCCATAAATTTTCAATTGGATTAAGGTCTGGGCTTTGTGATGGCCACTCCAAAACATTAATGTGATTGTCCTCAAGCCATTTCTTAGTCAGTTTAGCCGAATGCTTTGGGTCATTATCTTGCATGAACCACCAACGACGACCAAGTGAGAGCTCTTTAGCAGAGTCTTTCAGGTTTTCATCCAATATTTTAACATAATCTTCCTTTTTTATGCTACCTGTGACCTTAACAAGTCGCCCTGGTCCAGAGGCAGCAAAGGATCCCCAAAACATCAAACTGCCTCCACCGTGCTTCACTGTGGGTATGGTGTTCTTAGGCAGGAAAGCTTCGCCAGATTTTCTGTAAATATAAGACACTTTATTATGGCCAAATAACTCTATTTTCGTTTCGTCAGTCCATAGAACACGTTTCCAGAATGCAACATCTTTATCAATATGACGTTTTGCAAAGGCTAGCCTTGCTTTCAGGTGCATAGGCTTCAATAAGGGAGTCTTTCTCGGACGACATGCTTTTAAACCAGCTCTCTTCAAAACTCTACCAACTGTATGTCGAGATACATTCACTCCAGAGGTGCTCTGTTCATCAACAATCTCCCCAACAGAGATCCTTGGGTTTTGTTTTACTTGTCGAACAATTTTCCGTTCATCTCTTGGGGAAAGAATCCCTTTTCTCCCTCTACCCTCTAAACTCATAATGTGGCCTTGCGATTTGAACTTGTTTATTATGGCTCTAACAGTGGATTTGGGAAGGTTTAGCTTCTTTGAAATCTTATCATAGCCCTCCCCATTGGTATGGCATGTTACAACAAGCTTCCTGACGTCTTCGCTGTGTTCCTTAGTTTTAACCATGGCGATTGAAAATTATAATTTAGTCACTTATAATAGTTTAAATAAATCGCTATCTAAAAATTATCTGAAAAAAATTATTCACTGAATTAGCGTTGAACAAGCATAATATGGCTATAAAAAAGTTCAGAAAGCACGTAAACCGGAAATTGATTGATATTATACTGATACTAAAAGAAAAACAAAGCCGTGCCAATAATTTTGAACAAGGGTTTTTTGCAATTATGTTTGTTGTTCCTTTGTTATTTATTATTTCTAAAATCCGATTGCTGCATCGGAAAGGCCAGTTAAAAATACATAATATACTTTGTTATTTTCTTTAATTTAATCCCTTTTTTAGAATTTATTAGACAAAATTTAACTTTTATTTTACCGTGCCAATAAATATGATCATCACTGTGTATATATGTATATACATATATATACATGTATATATGTGTGTGTGTGTGTGTGTGGGTGTGTGTGTACATTTATACGTTTGTATTTATATCTATGTATGCGTTACTAAAGATTAGAAAAAGCCAAACGTTGACACACACATGTATATACACACATATATGTGCGTATGATTTTGTGTGTTAAAAATAGAAAAAAAGAAAGAAAAGGATTAGTTTTACTTCTGTCAATGTTTCACTGTTATTTCTAGACTTTCTCAAGACGACTAAGAAAATAAATTTATAGCATTTGAAAGCAGGTGGTGCTGGTATTACGTGAATATAAAACTTTTTTTTTCAGACAAACCGTAGTCATAACAATTCAAATAATAGTGTGCGATTATGAAGTGAAGATCATGGTTTTGCTCTTTTTCCTGGACGAAACATAGTCATATGAATTCCGTTGTTTGGAATATTGCATAAAAATTTTAGCCTGAATTAAAATCCAAGTGTAAATTCGTGTAAATTTACGACTTGCTGGTATTGTTGCACGTACATTGATAATAAACGCCTTCTTTTTTATTGCTATTTATTTGCTTCCTCTGGAAATAATAAAATGATTTTGATACGGGACAAAATTAGCTCCTTCAAAAAAGGCAGGGATATCACCTTAAACTATATCCAGTGATGAGGCCCCAGCTGTCGGGCTTTGGGGAGTGTGGAGCCACCCTTTCATTGCCATTGCTCCCAGGTCTATCCTGACCCGGAGTGGTAGTACCTGGTAGGGTGCCAACTATGGGTTAAATAGAAACCGACTTGAAAACAACAAATATTTTCTATTAACATTTTTCATCTTCAAAATTTTTGGATTCGGCATTAAATAAACTGAAAAGGATTGATATGCCGTAAAAAAAACAACCAACCAACCATTCAAAAGGGGCACGCTGACAGTAGAAAAAAGTAAAAAAAAAATCCGTAGTATAGATGGGTTTCCTCCATATTGATTGAGGACACATTCACTTAAGTGTAGTATCAGAAAGATATTACACTCGGATTCATATATATTTTTTTCGCAAAAATATCTAATAAAAACAAAAAAATATAGCAAATAGCTAATCAAACCGTGTGGAGGGGGTCAATGACCATCCTTTCCACTGTAACTTTCATTTGCGTAGGATATTCCTAGCTAAAGTTTCAAATCAAGTCGTTTATGTAGGTATATATATATATATATATATATATATATATATATATATATATAATTATTTTTTACTATAATAACTAAATACCTACATACACTAGTATTTCATCCTTTTGGGAATCTTCAGTGCAGGGTGTCACGATTAATACCAGTCGAATGATTTGAACCATGCAACACGAGACATCTCTGGCTCGATTAGCGGATACCTTATCCATTCTGCTACAATTAACCGCGTGAAATAACGTTGAATTTTAACATCTTAATTTTAAATGTTCACTTACGTCAGTCAGACAGTGATCTAATCGTTATACGATGATCTATGCATAAGAGCTAAATTGACCGACTTTAATTCAACTGAAAGTGCTCAACGAAATTCTTAAAGGGGCTGTCATAATTTTTTTTTACTATAATAATTAAATACCTACAGACACTATATATGTATATATATATATATATATACATGTACATATATATACATGTATACATATATTGTTGTATATATGTATACCTACTGTTAAAAATAAAATTTGGGAAAAATCGTTTTTAATAAGTAAACTTGAATTTTAGTCTGAAGGCCATGTCTTATGTTTTCTATTTAAAAATTGTTCAATCGAACTTCTTAATATAATTAGTCATGGACCTAATACTCCTTACTGGATGGTTAACTTTATTTAACGCTCTGTTCTGTATACGTCAATTTTCTACGTGATGCATAACAGCGTCGCATTAAGGATAAAAAAAGTTATAGCAAATGCGTATGTTTTGGCAAAGATCAACGTGTAGTACCTGTTCTTCAGATGCTACACTTTCATTTCTTGTTCTCTTTCGGTGGAGTGTTATTTCTTAACGACTGAGACAATTTTTTTTATTTTTGTACATTTTCTCCACGTTAAAAAAACGACCCTGGTGTCAAACTCTGTCCCGTGGGGAGGCATTGTAAATAGGTACACACGTTATATACAGTGCATCACAAAAGTGAATACACCCCTCACATTTCTTTAAATATTTAAGTATTTGTTTTCATGGGAAAGCACAAACAAGATTTGGGACACAGATAAAAGTAGTCTGTTTTCGGCATAGGTAACAGAATAAATTTATTTCCCCCTCAAATAACTCAAAATATAGCAATTAAAACTAAATTTTTGGCCACAAAAATAAGTACACTCCTTACGAAAAGTGTAAATATTAACATACAACATGTAATTTCTCAGTATTTTGTGTGGCCACCATCATAATCCAAAACTGCATGTAATCTCCTGAGCATGGAGTTTACGACATATATATATATATATATATATATATATATATATATATATATATATATATATATATATATACATACAGGGTGACCCCCCAAAACGGGCCCCAACTCTAATTAGGCCCTGTTTCTTAGTGTTCTGTCCGAATGAAATGAAACTTTGTTCATAACTAGTTTATTATATTCAAAACATCACATCAAAACACTAGGGTCTTTACCCTTTTTTCTCCGTTCTACAGCATATGTTCTACATGGCCTCCATTTAGCTTTTGTTTTGTTTTTTTTGGTCACCCTGTATATAAATACAATTTTATAGAAAGAACCTTTGTGCCTCTCTGTATGTGTGACTGTCTGAGTTTCTTCACTGTGGAATCGATAATAGTCCGGACGATATTTAATAATTTTTCCACTTTTAGGACCTTGCAGTGTTCTTTAATAGGTGTTCTATTGGAATGTATTTAATTAGTATCAATAACCGATGATTGAAATACCTAGATGAATAAAGAAACATACGATTTTGACAGAAGTTACCACCTTACACAGCCTAACATCACAAATGCATTTAAGAAGTTTTATTATTGCACAAGCTGAAAGGCCACACATTTAAAATCAACAGTAGTTTTTTTATATATAAGATATATAATTATTATAAGATATATTATATATAAGAGCATGTTCCAAATTTATGTTTCTTTTTTTCACAATGATACTTGACTTTTTCATTTTAAACTTAAATCAAAGCTATTAGCACAGCACAACCAGCAATACCAGACATAAAATCAACAGTCAATTCTTTGATATGATAGGGGCGAGTTCAAAATGTATGTTTCTATTTAGAGCCCAATCGAAGCATGATACTTGACTTTTGCATTTTAAACTTTAATTCAAACCATTATATTAAAAAATGAATGTAATAAAATCAATAGTAGGTTATTTATAGTGCAATGTAGACTACAATTTATTGTGAACTAAGTCACTACGGAGAGGTATGTGAAGATTCATTCAGGCGCACTGAGATGGGTCACCAATTAGAGCAAAAAAATTAATCGATCTGAAAAAACGGGCGATTTCACCGATTTCGATTATTATAAAATATGGGACTGTGAAACATTCGTTGGTCATCATGCAATCCCGGATATAAAAGGGCCCATATTTTCTAACTAAAAATCTAAAACAATAAAAAAACACAGAGACGAGAGGTATACCGATAAACTGAACCAGAATGTTGTTCTCCGGAATCTATATTTTCTAAATAGTCACCACCATTCACAGTTAACTTTTGTCAGCAGCTTAAAATGTCGAGGTCGGAAAAGTTCGGAGCAGACTTTTTAATGCACATCTCTGTCACCACTCTGAAAACGACAAACCCATTTCATAACTGCGCTGACAGCTTCAAAAACGTTCAACAGGCGCCGGTAAATGTTAGTCTGTTCAATTTTTCGATATTGAGGTATGAGATAACGCATACCTGGTTCTGACAGACGTATGTGTAAGGACTTGCTTTCTAAGATTCTCACATCGTCAATATCTACGAAAGAGAGAACATTCGCGGCATCAATGCATAAATTTAGTCGTCATAATAATGTAATTGGCAATTATCTCTGGTAAAAACAGGCGGAATGAAAATAGCAGGAATTATTTTGGGACGGCCATCATATTTATGTCTTTCTTAATCTATCCACGCATGTCGTCATCTCTAATTATACTGGTGAACAATATATTAAGTGTCTGTAGTTGTTTAGTTTTGATAAACTGAATGCAAAAATCATATTGGTTTTGCTTAATCAGAAGTTTTTCAAAAAAATTGTTATGTTTTTCTTTACACGAACAAATATCTGGAACTCTTTACAAGTTAATTTGAGTAAAATGCCACGTTTCGATGGGAAATTATTATTTTAATGATAAATAGTAATTAAGCTCCATATTTCAGGTTGATTATGCCGAAAACTAATCAGTTTGTAGTCATAAAACCTCGAAATCTTACCAAAAGATGGTACTCAGCATATGCGAAAACTGAAATGTATTGTGTGGGAGGAATATGTGTCTTGCAAAGAAAGAATTGTCATCAACGAACCCATGCTGGAAAAAGACAGAATACTCTTCCCACCGCTGCACATCAAGTTCGGCTTAATCAAACAGTTAACGAAAGCTTGGACAAGGATGGTGGTTGCTTCACTTACTTGTACCAGTCTTCTCTAAGAAGTTAAAAGCTAGCATCGTTGCCGATCCCCATTTAAGAGAGCTCATCAGAGATCCAGAGTTTGAAAACGAAGTAGAGCTGGAAGCTTGGAATGCAATTGTTACGGAAATGAATACTTTTTTTGGTTATAATAATGCCAGAAACTAATAAGATAACTGGAGTGCAAGAAGAGTGTTAAGATGAACTACCTATTTTCACATATAAATAGATGTATTTTGTACTAAAGATCAATGAGTGATGGTCAAGAGAAAAGATTTATAACATCCTGAAAGCGATAGAGCCTAATCACTAGTGTCGATAGTACGCAGTCATGTTGGGGAATAAAAGTTGGAATCTGAATAAAGAATTTAACACTATTGAGCGTTCCAAGAGTTAAGAAAAACGGAAATTCAAGCCATGATGTTTTAAAAGTAATGAAGCAACATGCAACTACTTTTATCAATATAAACCATTCACGGTACAGTAGTCGGTGTTTCTATCAATATATTTTGAAAACATTTTTTTCCTTAAAAGTATATTTAGAATAGAATTTGTTGACAAAAAGCAGCTGATAACATAAAAAATAATATAATTGATTTTGTCACAAGATCTGTTTTTTAAATATACGGAGAGAAACGGGTGCTATTTCTCGATTAAGCAGTGAAGAATATAACAGCTGTACACAATTAGAGAGAATTAAAAAGTACAAAAAATATTTCCCAGTGTTAGCTAGTTCTTCATTTATTTATATATATTTATATATATATATATATATATATATATATATATATATATATATATATATATATGAGTGCTAAATACAGCCCAATATACATAATAATTATTTAAAAAATAAAAAATGAAAATAAAAGGCCAGCTAACCAGGTTTCGATCCTCGCTCAACAGAGCCAAATCGATGACAATACGATTAAAAAATAATAAATAAATAAAGTCATGAATATGGCAAGTGGAAGGAGAAAAAATTATCAAAAATAAACAGGGGAAACAAAATTACATAGAGTTTAAATTAAGTCCGAGAATATTTTCTTTTTGCTTGCAAAGAGAAGGTCTCATCGACTTAATATAAATAGTATCTAGAATTTTTAAATGATATGGAGAGTGCGACCTGCTCAAAATAGTGAACATGTCGACACTGAAATTCGTGGCACACGCATGGTTATTTATAAGGTGGTCGCAAATCGCAGAACCATACGTATTATCAAACCACCCGACAGCGAGAAATTTGCATAACGAATTTTCGAAGGCACATGCTGTTTCAAACGGAAATCTAATCTTTGCGATGTTCGCCCAACATAGTGCGCACTTCAACTACATTTAAATAAATAAATAAGAGAATTATTATGGGGGGGAGAACATCTTTGCGAATAGACGGCAACATAGGCTGGTTGAAAAAACAACACGTGGATTAGATGTAAAATAACAATGTTGTACAGACACAGAAAATTGCTTAGCAAAACGGCCACTAATGTTACCCAGCCAAGGTAGACGTAGGTAAACAGGACATCTATTAACAGTAATTTTTTAAGTTTATAGAAATTGGAAACTTTCTTATTAATAGTAGTTTCAACAATATCCAATGGGTAACCATTATTACAGAGGATCCTTGTAATAAATATAAGTTCGTCATCCAGATTAACTTTAGAACAAATAATCAAGGCCCTATGTGTTAAAGGCTTAATTAAATTATTTTTAAAGTTTATAGGGCAGAAAGAGTCCCAGCGAGTATAGAGACCCGTAAAGGTTGGTTTACGATACACCGAAGTAAGAAAACACAAAAATGTCTTAGACACACGTACATCTACGAACAAAAGAGTAGAATTCGTTTCCTTATCTACCGTAAACTGGATGAACGTTATTAAGAGACACAAAAAAGCATCCGCATTCGTCTCGTTGTCAAATAAGTCTCGTTGTCAAATTCGTTTTGTGAAGCAAAATGGCGAAGTGAACATTATCGTACAATTAAAGCACTTCGTCATAATAAATCTTTAGTCATCACAAAACCCGATAAACGTTCTGGCTAGTCATAATGGATCATCAGGATTATGTCAATAACATGATGACCATCCTGGGGGGTCACGTCTAAATTTGTTTAATTAGGTCCGGTAGATACTCATCATTCTACTATTGCTATCGAGACAAAGTTCCAAAAGCAAATTGTAAAATGGGTTAAAAGTGGTGTTCTTCCCACTTCCATTTCTAATTTAATTCGTCCCACGGGTTCCATACGCCCCCGATTGTATGGATTGTCTAAGACCATAAAGAGGGGGTACTGTTGAGACCCATACTATCGATGATTGGGTCCTGTCAAAATAATTTAGCAAAATGGTTGACAAGTATTTTAGAACCAGTTTTGGAACGTTTCAGTTCATTTTGCATTAAAGACTCTTTTAGCTTTGCTAACTTTATGAAACATTACACTCATTCAAAAAATTTATGTGTTCCTTTGATATTTCTAGTCTTTTTACATGCATTCCTTTCTTAGAGACGATTAATATTTGTGCTGACGCCTTATATCGAAGTAAAGCAGTGAGCAGGTCGCACTCTCCGTATCATTTAAAAATTCTAGAGACTATTTATATTAAGTCGATGAGACCTTCTCTTTGCAAGCAAAAAGAAAATCTTTTCGGACTTAATGTAGTCTCCATGTAATTTTGTTTCCCCTGTTTATTTTTGATACTTTTTTTTCCTTCTCCTTGCCATATTCATGACTTTATTTATTTTTTTTTAATCGTATTGTCCTCGATTTGGCTCTGTTGAGCGAGGATCGAAAGCTGATTATCTGGCTTTTTATTTTCATTTTTTATTTTTTAAATAATCATTATATACATTGGTCTGTATTTAGTCATCATTAAATTCTGTACACCTCGAAAGATTTTCAAATATATATATATATATATATATATATATATATATATATATATTTAGAAATATATATTTATATATATATTTATATAAATATACTTATATGTATTAATATATTTATATTTATATATATAAATACACATATATATATAAATATATATAAATATATATAAATATATATGGATATCTATAAATATAGATATGAATATATATAAATATAAATATATATATATATATAAATAGATATATAAATATTTATATAAATAAATATATATATAAATACATATATATAAACATATGAATATATATATATATATTTATGTATAAATATATATAAATATATATATATATATATATATATATATAATTTAAAGCTGAACGTCTGTGTGTGTGGCTGGTAACGAATATGTTCCTATATAGTTGACTATTATGGAAAACTCATCACATATAATCATAGAAGTTGTATCGAAACGAATGCGTATGTTTGATCTGGCATAATGATTATTCATTAAAATTCTGGGGTCTGCGTACGCGCCTGGTCCACAAAGTATGAAAATAAAAATTAAAAAAAAACAAAAACGTTTACAAGTGTTTTAGATATAGATGTACATAATAATACTTTGATAAGTATTTTTTTAACTTAAATTGGGATGGTATAATAAAATTGTGGGGTCTGCGCTCGCGCCTGGCCTCTATAGAATGAAATAGGCACACACTTTAATAAAGACATTTCATATCCATCTGCGTAAGTATACTTTGTTAATTATGTTTCAGTTTTAAAAAATATGGTATTATAAAATTATGGGGTGTTCGTTTGCGCCTGACCTACATAGAATGGAAATATGCCTCAAAGTTTAACAAGTTTTTTTTAATATAGATCCAGAGAATATTGTGATAAGTGTTTCAGTGAGAAGAGGTATGGTATAATAAATTATGGGGTGTATTTATTTTATTTTTACTTCCATCATATTTTGCTTTGGTTCTGATACCCCCAAATTCGATGCTAACTCTTTACAACTGTTTTTTTTTATAACCTATCATACTTTCATAAATCAGAGTCCATTGTCCGTAGGCTGTTTTTGAACCCAATCAACAACGGCCACTTTTGCTAGTATATATATAAATATATATACATATATATATAAATATATATAAATACATATAAATATATATATATTTATATATATATAAATATATATATATATATATATAAATACACACACATATATATGTATACACACATATTTATATATATATATATATATATATATATATATATATATATATATATATATATATATATATATGAGTCTACCTGGACTTACGAGGGGCGTGCAATAAGTAATGCCCCTGACCCACTTCCCATAGCAGTAGAGCAACGAAACTTGACACAGCTATTAGTCTTTCTCTGCATAAGAATCACACAAAATTATGCATTTCTCCCATCGTTTGGTGCAGCTTTGGAGACCGTTTTTGAAGAACATCACAGGTTGGTCCTCCAACCACGACGTGACTTAAGAAATCAAGGCTGCATCATCTGGGAAACGTTTTCCTTTCAAAAACAACTTCACTGCTGAGAAGAGGTGAAAGTCAGATGAAGTAAGGTCAAAGAGTTGGGAGGATCGGGAAGGATTTCATAACCCCACGCCCGTGCTTTTAATCTGGCGACATGCGAGTTGTGCACCGGAGCGTTGTCCTGCAGGAGAATGGTACCTTTGCTGATCTTGCCCCGCCTCTTGATTTTGATAGCTTCCCTTAATTTCCTCAAAAGTGAAGCATAATCGGGTTCTGTAATTGTGGTAGTCTGTGCCAGGAAATCTCTCATCACTACTTCGTCCTGGTGCCAGAACACTGTGAGCATCACTTTACCAGCGGAGGGCTGCGCCCTTGCCTTCTTTGGAGGTGGTGAGCCCAAGTGCTTCCACTGCATTGACTGGGTTTTTGTTTCTGGATCATCAGGTTTCATCCTGTGTAATCAATCTTTTGAAAAACTTTGACTCATCTTCTTGTCACATCCCCAAATTCATCATCAAGCACTCGAAGCGTTCTCGCTTCTGGAATGTTGTGAGCAGCCTGTGAATCCAACTGACAGGCACCTTATGCATATGCAAATGGTCATGAATAATAGTTTCCACAGAACTTGTACTAATCTTGACATCTTTGGCTATTTACCGAATTCTAATGCGCCTATCTTCCAAAATGGCAGTGTCAACTTGACGGACAGATGCCTCATCAATGACAGAAGGGGGCGACTATGTCTGGGAGCTGTTTCCACAGACTTCCGGCCATGTTTGAATTCAGTATGCAAGCGTTTTACAAGGTCATATGATGGGACATTATCACCATAAGTTTCTTTCATGTCATCAAAAGTCTCCTGTGGTGTGCGTCCTTTCAAATACAAAAACCGGATCACTTCTCGACATTCAACAGGCTCCATTTCACACCTTGCTCAGTTCAAACACCTGTAAAACAGAAACTACTATTAGTTCAGAGCTGTAATTTGTCACATTACCCTTAGATGTATAAATCATTGCACATGCAAAATTCCAGCTAGATCAGACAACTGTAAGTGGGCCAGGAGCATTAGTTATTGCACACCCCTCGTAAGGGACTATTACGTGGACCATCCCTTGAAAACATGTTCAGTTAGGTTGAATTTTAACCTGTGCATATCAATACATTCATGGAAGTAGGTAGCAGGAGGGAAATTCCAAAGTCTAGCTCTTCGAGAAAAAAATAATAGATGAGAAATCCTTCTCGCATTTTGGGACCTCAACAGTGAAGGGGTGAGATTATGTTACTAAGCGGGTTTATCGGTTATATGTACGTCGGGGGCGCAATATCAACAAATTTCCCAGAGCACCTTCTATTCAAACATCTGTAAAACCGACACAGAGATGATGCATTGCGGCCATATGACAGCAGATGGAGCCAACTTGACAAAGTGGGACCTCTAAGCTTGAACACTCTTTTTTTGGACCTTATCAAAGAAGGGACAGCTAATAGAAGATGCGCCAGATATACATATATATATATATATATATATATATATATATATATATATATATATATATATATATATCTATACCACACAAAAGTAGATTCCCGATTCATACAAGATGGCTCCAAAGAAGTCTAAAGCATTCCTGGCGTTTCTATGACATTTTTCCTAAATTTAAAACAATTTTATTGTATGCCGTTCCTCTTAAATGTCTTCACGTCCAGATTGCATTTTCGAAATTAAAACCCTGCGAAAATTAGGCTTTAGTAGGGTGCATTCTCATTCCACTTCTATTTGTTTGTTTGAACCATACATCATAAAAATTGATCAGTTATCTCATACGATGTACAGCAATAAAACATTGAATTTGTAAGCCTATACGATAATTTGAAATTCTTGTACACAAACGTCTTGAAACTTATTGAATACACTTTGTAACTCACCTTTAGTTTACCTTTATCCATTTATCCATTTATATATCTAGTAATTTTTATACGTATCTTTCTAGTGATGCGCTATGCTATACAAAGTTAAGCCAGCAAATCACGCATATATAATACAACATTCGAAATGATACAGTTTCAGACTTTATCTAAATATTTAGATAAATCCAATACAGAAAAAAGAGACGATCTAAATCATAAGACATTAATAATTACTATTGAATTAAATAAGCCATCCTCAATTTCAAATGTATTTTTTTGATAAATGTATCTTTCTTTTTCTTGTAAATTTGATAGAAAATTAACTCCGGTGACGCCATTTTGTCGCTTTATTAGCCGCCTACAGAACACCGGAAACGGAAATCCGACTGAACAGTCGTTCAATAATGAGGCCAGTTGGTGTAACGCTCTTATTGGGATTGTTTCTTAGCTCATTATCGTCAATTATTGCTGACTGGACGCCATTATTCCAATTTTATTGAGTTTTTGTTTCTTTTACGAAAGTGCTGGTGTACTCGACAAGAGTTAAAAGAAATGTTACATACAAAAGGAAAATACAGAAAAAAAAGATAAGAGTAGAGAGAAGAAGAAACCCCGGTAATAAACATTAAAAGAAAAGAAAATCGATGGCAAAGTAAAAAAGATATATGTGAATAATAACACGATAAGCCATAGTGAAATTCTCACTCTTAGCAACAAAAACATTTAAAAAGAGGGTAAGTGAAATATAGTAAAAAGAGGAAATGAATATAAAAAAGATGAAACGTAAGAAAATAGAATTAAAAACTGACAATTAATTAACTAGAAGAGTTATTCGGCGTTGCTCGAAATTAAATTACTAATTCACTGTGATTTCGAGTCGAACACATCAGACCATACTACGGTTTTTATGCTTATATGTTTTACATTCTATTATATTCTATTTTCATCGCGTATAGGAAAGGATATAATCAATAGCGATTGGGCAGAAATGTCAGGTAAAATCGAATTGAAATAAATATCGCGCCATTTCTAGCTCTTGATGCATGGCTGATATATTTCAGGACTTAAACAATACGCATGTACAATGCATATGCATGTGTCGAAACAAGAACGTCTTAATTGTAAAGAGTAACTCTTTTTATGTATTGCAAAACCTTAGAATATTTTGTAGCCACGTTGTTCAAAATGAAATATACTTGTCTACATTTTATTGGGTAAAATAGTTTTAGAGTATATATATATATATATATACATACATATATATACATATATGTACATATATATACATACATATATATATACATACATATATATATACATACATACATACATATATATATATAGGCACTGTGATATTTTTGTAACCTCTGTGATCACAGTAAATGTACGCAGTGAATATTAGTCTAAAGGCATATATGAACTTTTTTATATGCATGTTTAAGTTTTACATGTAATATCAATAATTAACACACTGAAACAAATTCCCTCAGTATTATTGAAGTTTTAATTTCTTTAAATGAAACGTAACCTATTCTCAGATTATTATACGTAAATCTGGTCCATAATTTGCAGTGCCCCAATATGGCGCAGGAGTGTTTTGATAGACGTTTATATATACATGGTTTAAAAAGAAGTTACATATCTCCTTTATTAAGTATGCTTTTTAATAAATCTCTCAAATGCCGTTCGAAATTCTGAATTCGAGCTGCTTTCCTTGTTTATTTTCTACCATTACATCTTGTAATTGGCATAATGTCTATCAAATAAACTGTAGGGTGCTTTTACTGGTGATAGAAATAAACAAGTGTTCCAACCGTTTTTATCTCGTAATCTTTTACTACGAATTACAGTTGACGGAAGAATACGACTGTTCAAATACCTAAGTGAAATTATGTAAATAAGCTGGGTATAATTGTTTTACTTTTGGTTTTAAACAAATAATTCATAGTAGAGTTATATTCTATGTAAATATATATAATATTTTAAGAATATATTCTGTATATACACGTGTGTTCAGTCTAGAAATATAATGAATACCCCATAAGGGTGGTTTCTCGTGTAATTTTAAGGCAAAGGTTGCACAAACACACTCTAACCTCTGCTGAATCAACACTGATCGAGTCCAGTAGAAAGGAGAAGTCCAATATGACTGGAAACAATGCCGAGATAAGCAGAGAGTACGTATAACACCTAAAATTCCTTAATGGTCACCCATTCTAGTACTGACAAGACTTAATGTTACTTAACTTCGATGATCTAATGTTAAACCGTGTGTCAACGTTATTATGCCTTATGCGTACATCTCTATATATGTATATATACATGCATTCAAGTAATAATACTTATTTGCATATGTGAAATAGTCAAATTGATTTTATAATGAACTGATCTGTCTTATCTTTTAAAGTTTTGTATTTCTTGCAAACGTAGTTTGTTTTATATATCTTGTCATATGAGATATGAAACAGAATATTTTTCTTTCCTTCTCTACCAGCCATCGATTCGTTTCATGTAGAAAATACAAAAAAAAGAAAGAAATCTTACTTACAAAGACAGCAATATACAAAAATTCAATTGCTAATGACGCAAGCGACACAGAAAAACGGCCATCGTCGAATTCGTTGTAGGCGTTGATATGGAAACAAGTGTTTACGAAGTGAGACACTCATGTTTCTGATTGAATCTGGCGCCGAAGCGGTTAGTGACAGCGCTTGACCGATACTTTGCCAGTCCTCTTTCTAATAGGACTAAAAATCTCATTATCGTCTAAAAGTATCTCTTGTATAATCAACAACAAAGACATATCTGGAGACAGTAAATTGTCGTAAATGGTCATCTTTTTAAGCAAAAGAGATCTGAAAATAGTGATCATTCGACTCGTTTTGTCTGAGCAGACCGTTATTCTAAATTGTAGAAATATCCCAGTTTTATTGATGCAAGGAAATGCAGCCACCGTGCATCGTCAAAATTGTGCTATCAGTAACGATCAATGTTTAGTTTATGTTTTCTGGCTCATTCTTACACAATACTTTGTGGCTGTGTGAAAGGTGGGTGAAAGACGTATTTTACTAAGCTCCCCAGAGATTATTCTATGACACACCGTCTTCTTTTAAGAGGGTTGATTGGTTTACATACAATATCTCAATAGGTTATGTTGTTTATTAATCTTATAACAATATATTTGATGGCTCATATGTCTAGGATCAAATAGAAATTCATTGTAATCAATTTAATTCATAAATTAAAATATTGCATTGCTTTCAGCTTTTTCGCTTTGAACTTTAGAAGATTTTCTGTATATATTAAAAAAGTATGAGATAATTTATTTTAATTCTCACACTCGCGATAAAAACGCGAACATAGACAACAGTATTACAAGAAGTTAACCCAGCCGCAACTGTCTATTACATGTTGCAACAATACATTTTATGTTTTGGCGGGAAACATTTTAAACCAAGTTACCTCGATACATGTCGATTATTAATCTGAAAGCGATTACAACTGGCGCTGAAATAATCAATATTGGTCATTACATTGGAGCCACTTTGCGATGGTAAGGGCTACAATGTGCACATAATTACCTTCAGTATAAACTTATTATCCAGGATATCCATTCAGACCTATAAGTTGACTTCAACTAGTAATTCATTTGTTATAAACATATTTCTATGTGCCAAACATATTTTGTTATATGGAATGAAATCAAATACGATGATATCTTGTTGATTCCTTGATAGAGAAAAAAGTAAGTAGCACAACTATGATTTTTCCCCTGCATTTTAAAATCTCTGTTATTTTTGCAACGCTGTCTTCTATCACCCTTTCTCGTTGGGCTATAATAACCGGAAGAGTATAAATCATGTGTTAAAGATCACAGGCGAGCATTTGAAAGAACGAAAACAAACATATATATATATATATATATATATATATATATATATATATATATATATATTATAATTTACTCAGAAAGAATTGCTTTTGCTTTATCAATGAGTAACTATTTATAAAAACTGTATGCACTTTATCATGAGTGTAAATTAGTTCGCTAGACTCTTAGAATGTTGAAAAATATAATGAGAAGATTGAATTAGATAAACGTGAAGACGGCGTTTGACTATTTTGGGGAACTTTATGACAATCATGTTCTGTTACTGAGTTTGAAAGCAGCTATGCAGTAATCTGCAAATAAATGCTCTTACGGTAATTTGTAAATCAATGAGAAATTCTTGGGAATACAATATGTTCATGGAAAATCTATTTGATAATAGACACACAGAGAAAAAAGTAATGTTCTTTGCAGTTGTGATAGACGAGTTAGAGTTTGTTTGTTTCACAAGGATGAGCAGAGATTGGAGATGAGTTAAATACGTTCCATGACACTAACGCTGAATACAAAATACGCACAACGTGCCTTCTGTGACAATAGGCGAAGTCATCTCCAACTTGATTTCGAAGAGAATGCTTTAATACAGAGGTTAGACAAAGTAATGCAACCAACTTGTAGATGTTTGCATCAAATTTGAAACACCTGTATGAATTTAAAAACAAAAAAATTATCGTTTGTTTAAAGTTATTGGGTAAGTTTATTCTTGCATTTCAAATAGTGCATATTAGTAAGAAAAATAAAATGGTAGGTTAATTTTTTATTTTATTTCGGACTACTAGTCTCATCTTATCTTTTTTATTTGGTGCACAACGTTTCGGCCAACTTCCTCTGGCCTTCGCCAGGTGGTAACCGCGACGGATAGGAACTTCGAATCTCCTAACTGCATTCTCAGCCATCACTGCCATCCGTAGTTGTTGTCGTCTCACCACATTTTTGACCAATGTTGTGCACCAAATAAAAAAGATAAGATAAGACTAGTAGTCCGAAATAAAATAAAAAATTAACATACAATGCTCATCTAAAAAAATAAAAAATTCCAATAAGGAATAATATATATATATATATATATATCAATCGGTACGGACCCGACTATGGAAGATCAGATAATAAAATAAATGTGGATTTATAAGATCAAGGAATCCAACCTTGATCGCCCTTCGGGGCCCGTGGCGCAGTTGCTAGAGACGTTGAATCTCTACGGTTCCAGATAAACATTGTCTTAAGATAGCGGTTTCAATCCCACCCAAAGCCTGCCAGAGGTAATTGGTCAAAAATGTGGTGAGACGACAACAACTACGGATGGCAGTGATGGCTGAGAATGCAGTTAGGAGATTCGAAGTTCCTATCCGTCGCGGTTACCACCTGACGAAGGCCAGAGGAAGTTGGCCGAAACGTTGTGCACCAAATAAAAAAGATAAGATGAGACTAGTAGTCCGAAATAAAATAAAAAATTAACATACAATGCTCATCTAAAAAAATAAAAAATTCCAATACGGAATAATATATATATATACCAATCGGTACGGACCCGACTATGGAAGATCAGATAATAAAATAAATGTGGATTTATAAGATCAAAGAATCCAACCTTGATCGCCCTTCGGGGCGCGTTGTGCAGTTGATAGAGACGTTGAATCTCTACGGTTCCAGATAAACAGTGTCTGAAGATAGCGGTTTCAATCCCACCCAAAGCGTGCCAGAGGTAATTGGTCAAAAATGTGGTGAGACGACAACAACTACGGATGACAGTGATGGCTGAGAATGCAGTTAGGAGATTCGAAGTTCCTATCCGTCGCGGTTACCACCTGACGAAGGCCAGAGGAAGTTGGCCGAAACGTTGTGCACCAAATAAAAAAAGATAAGATGAGACTAGTAGTCCGAAATAAAATAAAAAATTAACATACAATGCTCATCTAAAAAAAAAAAAAAATTCCAATAAGGAATAATATATATATATAAAATGGTAGGTATTTTAGATTTCTAAAGACGATTGATTGTTGGTGGTCGTATAGTAAGTTCAGACGTTACAAAAGTGGCTGAATAGCAGGCGTATCAATAGAAACTGTCTCAAAGACGATGGCAACTTATGAAAAAGGAGAACATCTACTCATTTACACAAAATTCTGAAAGAAAGCTCTCTAAAAGATATCGTAGAAATATAGTAAAGATTTACAACTACGGAATCTAAAATTACAGCAAAGCTTAACAATCACCGGAATAAGCCATTTCTACAAAAACAGTTTGCCGCAAGCTTGACATGCTTATATGATAGCTGCCATAAGAAAACAACCGTTTCCGAACACGAAGGTTGCAAATTGTTTACAGATATGAGAAAAGGTAAAAAATGCTTCTCCATGGGAGTAGAAGAATGCTATTTTATTACATGAATAATCATTTACTTTATTCCCAATATCTGGCCGTGTGTGTTTTGAAACGAACAGAAGAAGCCTTAATCCAAACTGATATCTTTAAATTGTTAGACACGAAGGTGCAGCGGTAATGCCTTCGCATGCCTATGTATTAGAAATACGCTGTTCTTATAGTTTTCATGCGTGGAAGAATCAATATTCAAGATTATTTGTAAATTTCGGACGAACAGTTTTGTATTCTGGTCAGTGAAATATATCCAGACGAAAATGTCATCTATCAAAATGATAGTGCTGCTATTCACTCGGGAAAATTTGTAACTTTATGGGACGAAGAATATTACAAGTGTATGACAAGATTTCAATTCGCATCCACTATTGACAAAGTAAAATAATATTGAAGAACAGCAAGTAAGGTTCTGATATTCTTCTTTCTTATCATTGAAAGCATTACTGTGGCAAACCCACGTGGCGCAACGATCGCCAACCTCAACGTTTTGTGCCGTGGATTTTCACTCTTTTGCCGTGACATTTCTCCCATATATTGGCGAGTGCCGAGGGGTGAATAGCATTGCATAACTAAAGACAGATCGTAGTTTGGGACAGATGGGGGAATGAATAGATATACCGTCGGACAACCACAGCCTCGGGATAGATGGAAACCATAGCGTTTTGAGAGAAGTTTTACACGATGGTGTCACACACGCTTTCATAGCCCGACTTACATTTTCTAAAATGATCAAAGTGGGTATTTAGTAAGGTATTGTGTGTGCACGCTAATCCAATTATGCTGACGTTTTAAATCTACAGCTGTCATTGTAGCTAAATTTTTGCAGATGACGAGAATCTGACGGATTGTTTGTATTTTGTAATATGCCCGACAAACGTAGGCTATTTATGCAAACATAAACTGCTCTTACAACGGTCAAACATATTATTCTCGGTTACTGTGAAACATAATCAATCATTTGACATATTTAAATGAGCTTAAATTCATAATGTTAGAGCATAATTATGGGAACAATTAGTCTGCTTGTAGCTGAAAATTCCAGCTTTGTTTAATCACACTAGTATAAGTATTCTTACATAAACATTTTACGTGGGGTAAATAATGCATTTAAATATTATTTTTTGATTGGAATTTCAAGTTTACAAGACGAAAACAAATTCCGAACTCTTAATTGTAGTGTTTCTTGTTTTTGCATAGTATATATCCTTTTCAAGTTCTGTAATATTTTTGACAGCCTAACATAATTTAAATTATAACAACCAGGATTAATTTATCTGTTATGACTTGAACAATATAAAATTGTTTCTACTTAACTCCTCAAAAAACCAGACCGGTAGATGCTAAGCCAGTTTTAAGATGGCTTGTTCTCTAGTTTTCTGGGGCTAATCTTTTATAGTTTTACGGAGTATATCCTCAAAGCTTTACTGTCTCACCTTTTGAGAACAGCTTAATTTATCGATAATCATCTGAAGCCTTCTCACAGGGAATATAAACGTAGCTGCCCAAGCAGTATTCAGTGCTATTCCACTAGAAAGCGCTAGCTTTTCAATCCCACTTTTCCAGCCTTTATGCAAATGCCGAGCCATGTGCGATTAAATCGATTATAAATAGAGCGTGTGCAAAGACATACGATAATGTGCAGCACGCTTGGGAGCACGTTTCAGAGCAAGTTCGAAACGATGTTCGAGCAGACAGACGTCATAGTCGAGGAGTACGTTCGGAATCAAGTTATTCCGGAAAGCTTAAAAAATAAATGCCATTGTTAAATAAAAAGAGATGGAGTATTACTTGTCTTCTGTTCCTTACGACGTACTCTCTTATAACATGTTGGGTTCCTTTAAATATTACATAAAAATCGTTTGCTATATTGTTATGCAAAAACAATTTCTTAAATCAGATTAATATTATGATTTACTCTGTCATAAACAACTTTCAGAGGTTGTAGTAGGCTGACTGTAATCGCGGACGCACATACAAATGACGCTGAAATAATATTAACCAATCCTTATCTCAAAAAATAAAAACCGTATTTATTACGCATTTGGTACATGATTCCCACGCAAATCGGAATATCTATTTAGTTTATTATAGTCAGTTATTACCCCAAAATATTAAACCCAAACTATTTTAACATATCATTCAATTGGTCTGGAGAGGACAGATAGATGCTTTCAATAATATAGGAAAACGCACATATTTATTTATGAAATATTCGCTCTCCAAAGTGTAACAGATTAAGACAATTATTTAATGCTCTTCATTTAACTGAAACAAATTTTACACAACGAAATAACCTGAATCCGGGTGTCGATAAATCATTGCTTTTTGTTATGTGTCCTTGATAGCATTGTGCTTGATAAGTTTCATACTGACATTATTCTGTCAAAAACAACCGTTCAGAGGTAGTAGTACGCTGACTGTAATCGCGGACGCACGTACAAATGACACTAAAAGTTTTTGTCACCAAATTTTAACAGGTGTCCCAGCAGCCTCTATTTGATCAATCGTAAAGTTGGCGGGGATAGCAAAAGTATTAAAAAAGCAATGTCCACACTATTTTGAATGACTATTTCAATAATATAAAATATTTGTTAAGTAATTGTTGCGTTTGTCTCATTGTCAATAAGAACAACGGCCTATGGACAATTTAGTTTTGTTTGCAAATATTTGCTTCCACCAATATGCGAGAAATTATCAAACAGGATTATACTCCGACAATCTGAAATCAGATAAGTAGAGTAGCAGGTAGAAATCCGGAAAACCCAGCAAGCTAGTTTTTTACTAAATAGGTAAAGGATAAAATGGGCGGATAAAGATAGGGATGCCTAATTCTCAAAGCGAAAGATTTTGTAGGTTCCCGACTACTTTTTGATTATATTTGAAAGGATAAACTTACTTTCCGACAGGAAAAATATTAGTACACGTGAAAAAAGTTATGAAAAATATTTTCACGGCGAGCTAACTAATTCAGATACATTTTGAAGTTAAGTAAACTAATTGTAAAACTCATTTGAAATATATATATATATTAGTTTTCTGGGGCTATTGCAAAGATAATTAGTAAAGTAAATTCCTAAGATATATAATTAAATAAAAACACCTTGTTGGTACAAAACAAATTAATTATCCACAAAATCGAGTTATTCTAACGGTTCACAAAACGCAGCAAACGAAAGTCTTGTAAACACGGAATATACGGAAGCCCAAAATTTGACCCAGTCGAAAGACTGTGAACATGACGTCATGTACTAAAAGAAGGAGGATGAGGGAAGCTAGTTTCCTTTTTTCCCCAGACGTGTATCCGTACATTCGTATTTTTAAAGTTTATAAAAATTTTCACCGTTTTTACATTTAATTATTTTTCTATGTTCCTATTTTAAATTTATTTTTTTAAAAGTATTATCATTATTATATAAAAATTACGTTACTCCTAAAGTTTCACATTCAGGTAAGCGAGGAAAATATCAAAATCTTACATATAAAAATTATGCAAAACCTGTAATTTTTAAAAAATCAGAAATAATGATGTGAAAATATAATAAAAACAATGCTTAATCCAATGATAATATCGGTAGTTCGGGAAATTAATTTTTCTTCCAGTTATATTAAGTTCATTATTAAAAACTTTATGGGATTTTATCCTAATGCTCATGTAAAAATTAAATAATTTTCAATTATTATATTTGCGATGTTTTCTTTTAATAAAAATCAAAAATAAATACATTCATTTTTTTTACTTTAGTAAACGTTTTGTTTAAATAAAATAATACATTTTCACTAAGATTTAAATAGAAAGATTACATTTAAATAAAAATATTACATTATAAATAAGATTAAAAATGTAATACATTTTCACTAACATTTAAATAAAATAATACATTTTCACTAACATTTAAAAAATAATATATTTTCACTAGCATTTAAATAAAAATAATACGTTTCACTAACATTTAAATAAAAAAGATTACATTTTCACTAAGATTTAAATAAAAATAGTACATTTTCACTAAGATTTAAATAAAATAATACATTTTCACTAACATTTAAATAAAAATAATACATTTTCACTAAGATTTAAATAAAAATAATACATTTTCACTAAGATTTAAATAAAAATAATACATTTTCACTAACATGTAAATAAAATAATACATTTTCACTAACATTTAAATAAAAATAATACATTTTCACTAAGATTTTAATAAAATAATACATTTTCACTAACATTTAAATAAAAATAATACATTATCACTAAGACTTAAAAAATAATACATTTTCACTAACATTTAAATAAAAATAATACATTTTCACTAACATTTAAATAAAATAATACATTTTCACTAACATTTAAATAAAAATAATACATTTTCACTAGGATTTAAATAAAAATAGTACATTTTCACTAAGATTTAAATAAAATAATACATTTTCACTAACATTTCAATAAAAATAGTACATTTTCACTAACATATAAATAAAAATAGTACATTTTCACTAACATATAAATAAAAATAGTACATTTTCACTAACATATAAATAAAAATAGTACATTTTCACTAACATTTAAATAAAAATAATACATTTTCACTAGGATTTAAATAAAAACATTACATTTTCACTAAGATTTTAATAAAATAATACATTTTCACTAACATTTCAATAAAAATAATACATTATCACTAATATTTAAAAAATAATACATTTTCACTAAGATTCAAATAAAATAATACATTTTCACTAACATTTAAATAAAAATAATACATTTTCACTAAGATTTAAATAAAAAGATTACATTTTCGCTAAGATTTTAATAAAATAATACATTTTCACTAAGATTTAAATAAAATAATACATTTTCACTAACATTTAAATAAAAAGATTACATTTTCACTAACATTTTAATAAAATAATACATTTTCACTAACATTTCAATAAAAATAATACATTATCACTAAGATTAAAAAAATAATACATTTTCACTAAGATTTAAATAAAATAATACATTTTCACTAACATTTAAATAAAAATAATACATTTTCACTAAGATTTAAATAAAAATAGTACATTTTCACTAAGATTTAAATAAAATAATACATTTTCACTAACATTTAAATAAAAATAATACATTTTCACTAACATTTAAATAAAAAGATTACATTTACACTAAGATTTTAATAAAATAATACATTTTCACTAACATTTCAATAAAAATAATACATTATCACTAAGATTTAAATAAAAAGATTACCTTTTCACTAACATTTAAATAAACATATTATACTATCACTAAAATTTAAAAAATAGTACATTTTCACTAACATTTAAATAAAAATAATACATTTTCACAAACATTTAAATAAAAATAGTACATTTTCACTAACATTTAAATAAAATAATACATGTTCACTAACATTTAAATAAAATAATACATTTTCACTAAGATCTAAATAAAAATAATACATTTTCACTTAGATTTAAAGAAAAGAATACATTTTCACTAAGATTTAAATAAAATTAATGCATTCAATATATTCTGTGATCATCATTTGATAAATACTGAAAATTTCATTAAAATTGATTAATTGCCTTATTTATGGTGAATTTGTATGTTATGGGAGGGGTCAACATGTTTATTTATTTTGAGCATCGGCATTCATTTTGCACGTACCTATAACCAATGTATTAGGAATATAAGGTTTTTTATTTCAATGATTTTTTAAGAAGAAAGAAGAAATAATAGATAATATCATATAGTATTATTAATATGTTTTACATAAATGACCATAAAACAACCACAGAAAAAAAGCAATTATTTTTAACAGGACAATATACTGTATCATAAACTGATTATAACGACTAAAACATGACATGGATTGCACTAAAAATTCGTTCTGCACTTATTATATTTTGTAGGTATATTCCATAGAGATTGGTGGTCTTTTACAAAGAGTATTAGCTTAATATATTGGAACACATAGGGAAATATATCTTACAAAAAAGAAGAAATAATATTGCAATCTGAAGCTTATTTTCTACGCAAATCCTTGAAAAGAGAAATATGGTAATTAGTGTATCGCTTTTTTGGAGATTATATTAATTAATTAAGTTTAATATTCTCTAAAGTTTTCTTTTACCATTTAAGTACTGGACTACTCGTGTGACGTGTTTAATAATTATTTTAAATACCTACACAAATCATCTATATTATTTATTATACAGAACTATCTTATTTACTCCTGCTTAATTTTCTTAATACGAACCATAATCGGTTATTATAGGCGATGCTGATGAAAGGAAATGATAGAGATAACATGACTGTATACGGTTATGTGTAATATCATTAATGAAGACAAGGAATTAGTTACGCTATTATATATTTGTATTAAACAGCAAATAGTTTAAACAGTTACATCTGTAAGATTTCATAGTCATAGAAGAGCATAAAATACTCAAATTAACTCTAAGAGATTTCAGTTAAGTTAATGTTCATTTACGCTTAACTCATTGGTAATATACAATGTATACGAGTGAACACTTTCCTTAAAAAAAGAGAGAAAATATGCTTCGGCAGTGTTCACATTCGCTGTTAGCTTATATGGTTTACTGAAATATACATTCATTTAAAATCATTCAATTTAGTGAATAAATGAAGTTTTTATATAAAATATATACTTATGATTTCTAATGACCTTGAAGTAAATTCCCTTAGTTGACATTTTTAGAGTGAAAGATTGTGTATGAAATTATTCTAATTCTAGGGTGGATCTCGTGCTTACTATTTGCTTCCTCGCTTTATCTCACCATATAAAAACGGTCTAATCTGCAATTGAAGAAAAAGTATGCGTTTTTCACGCAATCTTTTGAGTGATAATTCGACCGTTCATATATTTACTTATATACAAATAACTGCAAATTGTTCCTTATAATAAGTTGTGTGATTCTACTATTACATCCTTAAACGTTTAGTAGTAATTTTATTTTCTGAATTTTCCTTAAGCTTTTCCTGATTCAACTCGTCTCATTTTTGTGTTCCGAATTATTTTACGAATACTAGTTGTCGATAAAAATGCAACGATCGTTAACCTTTGTAAAAATGTTTATGACTTATCAATAACCCGTCCGTGACGTGTTGTTTTAGTAGTAAGTTTATGATTGACACATCTTGCTGGCATGACTGCTTGCTATATTAAAATATACTACGTTACATTTGCCTTGCTCTATGACTCACGTATTGATTAATTTAGGATGACTCATTTTCGATTACACAGCCTTTTTTATGTCGTACATATTCCAGTATGGCCTGAAGAAAAGAGTGTTTTTAATTTTATATTAAAGGTTCATGTGCATTAATCTCTATATAAATCATTCCATTCATTTACTCAACGAAATCGAATAAAACATTTATATTTGTAGGCTGCAGATATAACCATTTCAAGTGGTGACGATTAGGGAGAAAAGAAATGGCGACTGAAACAAACTCTGCAACTCGGAATGAATCCATATAGAAAACTTGATCTTCTAATAAATTATAAGCATTTTGTGTTTTTCTATAGGTTTAAAGAAATAATAATGATACTTTCTATATGAGAAATAGTGAATATTATCGCAATTATTTTTTCGTCATTTTCTATGTTTTCATTTTAATATAAGTGTTGTGAAGAGTTTTGCCTGAAGTAACTTATTATGGTGACAGTTGAGTTTTGTTCGTCTGACGTTGATTATTTAGTTACAACTTTTCAGAAAGTTTTATAAAAATCCAAGGCATCAATTTTTTTAATACGAACAAAAGTATAAAGTTTGGCCATTTCAAACCAAAAGGAATCCTTAGGAGGGCAACCGGGTTTTCCCGGAAAATACCTTCTGTTACATTTTTACTCATATCATGTTTAATATTTTTTGCAAAGTTTCAAAAATTCTAAGACGTAGTTATTGAGAAAAGTGAAGACAATCAAATGGACGAACGGACGAACAGAAAGGAATGAATTTCGCGTGGCTACCTTCATTTTGCCGGGGAACCAAAAAATAAAGTAAGATAGTAATAACTATTTTGCAAAAAGAATCAAATTGTAAAATAAAACATTGATTTTATTAAAAAAAATCGGGTAAATTAAAATACAATGGGTAATCGTCACATAATTACCATGGAAATATTTCCAATGTTTTCGCAGAAGAGACGTGTTTCCAAATTTCATTTACTCCACTTGTCATTCAATTATGTATCATCTTTTATTACTTACCCAAGAAAAAGAAAACAGCTGAAAAAACATGAATTCAAATTTTGACGTGAATTCACGTCAAATCAGAATAGCAAACACGGAAACCACCCAAAGCCTATCCACTGATGGATATCGATTCTGAAACGAATTTCCTGCTTATAAATGAAAGAAAAATGCGGGCGCTATTTTATTTAGCATTGATAATAATGCCCATGTGTGCGTGAAAAATTTCAAATTAAATTCTTTGATTTCATATGACTAACGAATGTCATTTTGCACACATATAGTGTTCTAGTATTGACTAGAAGCGACACATTTAGCATACAAGTAACCTACATCTAAAATTGCAAATGCTAAGACCCAACATTGGCGGAGGAGTTAAGTAGAGTTTTTAAAAATTATATCCTAGACACTCAAATTTCTGGCCGAAAACTGATTAAAAAGTTTTCCTGAAATCTCAATACCCCTTATGGCAAATCTCGAGATTGTAACTTTACAGGGTAGTTTTGTAGGGAAATATGCACACACAGATATACACATAGACAATTTCACTCTTATAGGTTATATAGATGAGAAGTTTAGCGGTTAGTTTTAGGGTATTTTCTAAAATAATAAATTCTACAAAAACGTCGAGAATTATTCGTTGTAACTGATTAGTGAATATTGTCTACAAAGCTAATATTTGGAAATTATTCATTAAATATTGTAACTATTCATTTTTGACGACCATAGAATACCATTCATTTCAGACGCATATTGTAAACTCTCTCTTCAAGATTTCCATTGTGCACTATGGAAGTCAGACACCAATTATAACAGATCAATGAAAAGTGTAACCCGTTACTCAACATCTTTCACAAAATGCAATCAACGATTTCTATATTCACACCTAAAGTATACAATAATCTAATGAAATACGGTAATATTTATGCATTATTTTTTATTTTTAGTTTTCGGAGGTTTTCAGAATGATTGTATTATTAGTATTGTTCGTAATACTTTTATTAGCTTGGGTGTTATTCTTAAAACGTATCAGCAGAGTTTATTCCCATGCGTCTTTGTAATGAGAATCATTTATTAAATCTGCAAGGGTAGCCTATTTCGTTCAGGTAGTAAGCCTATATATACGTTTGAAGTATCTCGTCATTATAGTTTTAGTGTTGCTCACACTGGGAATTGAACATTCAAGTCTCAGAAACTTTCATTTGGAATTGATTATTCTAAATCCATTGCACAACTTTGGGCTCAGATGAAGAATATTATTTAAGGAAACAGAATATCAGCCACCAAATCAAAATTAGCGATGAGGAGGAAATTGTAAACCAAGGAATATTATATAGTGCTTTTACAAAAACAGCTTTTAAAAAACTAAATTCATTGATACATAAACTGCGCCAATACATATATGCAATAGATTTATCTCAAATATTTAATGCAAAATTAATGGATATGTTAGGTTCAATGACATATTTCATTCTACTATGTATAGCAAGTAATCCTTAAGCATTAATCTATAATATTTTTCTTTATTATTTTTATAATTGCATATATTTCATTATGCACACACTTTTATAAATATTCGAAGTACTGGTGCGCGCTAAAACCATCGGACTTTACCACGTAATAAAAATAGTGCGTTCTTATGTAAAATACGGATGCGATAAAATAATAACGTTATTATTGAGAAAACCAGTCTAAACACGGCGAAGAAGTGTTTTGTAAGTTTTCTGTACTTTCACTTAACAACTTAATAAAGAAAGTGCGTCGTTAAACTTGCATTTAACTTGAAAATATTATCAAAAATTAACACAGACTCTATTCAGCATATCTAGCTAAAGAGTATGGCAATGAATTAATCATTTAGCTTCTCTCTCTACTCTTTATTCACATACTCACTCACTCGTGAATCCCATACACTATTATTAACAATAATAATCGTTCATCACTCCATTTCGATTTCTTCAATTATTTCGAGTCCATAAAAATAAACACTCTCGATATGTGCTCTCCAAATACTGACAAATATAAACAGAAATTCCTCCAACATTTTAAACTGGCAAGTATATGTTGCTAATATACTTTTGCTAGTAGCAATCACGCTTTCTTTTAACTTATGACTTACCATTTTTTAGGGGTCTCATCAATGATACATTTTGGATTGGTGCGCATCCTGTTTTTGTTGTAGAAATGGTTTTGAAAAATGTTGAATCCGTAACTGCTACACAGTGAGCTTTTCAAATTCATTGCACGTTTGATCGGTTTGATGCGCTTTCAGATAGAAAATCAATACATCTATGGGGTGAAAATTAAAGAATTATAGGTTCGACATTAAAAGAAAGCCACTTTAAGGAATGCTTCAAGGGCTCGAAAGCCACACATTATTCGAGCTGTTAGACCTTCTGTTACATAGTCTTCTACCGTTCAGCTCACACAAGTGCTTTGGCTTTGAGATTGTCTCATTGACCAGTCAGAAGAATTCTACACATTGATACGCAGTTTGATCCATACAATTTAATGATTGCTTGTAAACTGCACGAGAGTGACTGGGAAGATCTCACGTCAAAATGTGAACACTATAGTTTAGTACTTTTTAATTAAACGTTTTGCGCGCTAATTAATATAACGGAAATAATAGTTCGTTGAGTAGCAAGTAGTTTATTTGCTAAAATAGACATTGCGATATATAATTTATTTTTATTAATAAAATCACATTGAAACACATTGGCTCTAGTGAGATAATAAATATTAAGTGACTTTGATCTTGTTCAGTACGAGATGTGTGAATATTTAAAAATGCTAGGTGCTGTATATAAGTTTTACATGACTGGGATATTCATATTTGATATTCCTTATAAACTTCCTCTATCGAGAATAAAAAACGGATATAGCAAGACCAAGGCTAATACAACACCAGGTATTATAAGTAAAATTTTTATTAATTAAATTTAGTACACTAAATTTATAAATTAAATTTAGTACACTGGAAAGGCCTTACAAGGTGCCTTATTTCACTGATTTTTGTTGAAATTTGAACAAACATTTTGAAAATTATGCTAATTTTTCTATATCTGGTAATTTCAAGTATGTGTCACTTTATTGCTGGTCTTCTCCAAAATGCCTAAAAAGTGTCGATTGACAGCTAGTGAAGAGGAACGTGTTGTTCTAGGCCTTGCAGAAGATTTATCACTCGTAGATCTCGCCAAGGAGCTTGAAAGAGATCGAAGAACATTATCTTCATTCGGTGAAAATCCAAACATCAAAGTAAGGACGGACAACAACACAAGAAAGTCAGTTTTTCTCGCGATGGTAGATAAATTCGCCGTCAGCTTATATAGCAGCCGGACAGCAACAAAGATGCTATATTTGACAAGGCTGGGATACCATCCGTGTCCAGAAAGACACGCTGCAATGTCTTAAAACGAAATTTCCAGAAGCATTAAGCGCATAGCAATACCTATTTTAAACCATATTCATAAGGAAAAACGTCTGGCTTGCGCTCAAAAATACATAAAAACTAGCTTTGAAAATGTTCTTTTTACCGATGAGGCCAGAGCAATCCTTGATGGATCTGATGGGTGCGCCAAAGTTTTGAGTCCTCTTGGATCCCTACCCCTCATCGATTCTGTCGTCAACAGGGAGGTTGAAGTGTTATGATTTGGGCTGAAATAATCTGCTATAAACTAATTGAGCAATTGGGAGTACCAAAATATGTCAATCTGACTAGCCAGTCTTATATTTTATTTTTAAATGAGCATTTGTGACTTTTCATTGGCGCGTCACGGCACATTTATTTTTGTGCTACGACACCATACCTTCTCATTAAGAGTTAGTGGAGAAAATCTGATGACATAACCACTTTGGTCTCCAGATATAACACCAACTGAGCAGCCCTGGTCAATAATAAAAATGAAAGTTTATGAAGGAGGTGTTCAATTTTCGTCGAGGATGAAATTTGGAGGAAGATTTTTTAAAAGTTTTTGATGAAATCACATAATCTCAAATCTGCCAATTGTCTTCATCAGTTGATTTTGAAGTATGGAAGTATTGGATGAATAAGTATTTCCTTAAACAAAATAATGTAATTTTATTTTTTATTAATATTGTTACAGGATATATTCTTTATTTCATATAAATACAATATGAAGTTAGAATATTGTTTCATTACTGGAAATATTGTAATACTCTTGCAATAAAGTGACCCAGCCTTAAAATTACCTGAAATAGATACATTAACATAACTTTCAAAATATTTCTTCAAATCTCACAAAAATTAGGTAAATAAGGAATCTTGTTATGCCCTTCCAGTGAATGGAATTTCATTTACCTGCGTCTAATAGCAATTTCAAAATTTAAAAAAATATTGCCCAATAAATATACAGGGTTTAGAGACTACAGAAAAGATATACTAAAATATAGTTATCTAGTAACTTAAAAAAAACAGAAAAGTAATATCTGCTCAATAAATATACAGGGTTTAGAGTAATATCTGCTCAATAAATATACAGGGTTTAGAGACTACAGAAAAGATATACTAAAATATAGTTATCTAGTAACTTAAAAAAAAACAGAAAAGTAATATCCTTCACTTCTTTAACTCAATATCAGTGAAGCATAGGAGAAACTCGAATACACAGATATCTGTGTTTCTCATGTCGAAATATAGTGTTACCGCATTCTGAATAGAGTCACTTATTTTTCAGACTTTACACTAACGTAAAATGAAATAAGAAACATCTATTCCGATTAGTTAATAAAATTGTTTTTGCGATTACTTCTAAAACGCATTAATATTTTATCAATAATATTCATTATGGCACAATAGTTAACATCGCTTTAAAAATGCAGAAGTATTTTATATGTTTTTTTTTGTTATTAAATTTAAGGTGTGATAATCCGTGCTACACAGTAGAAGGGACACATATCGCAACTAAACATATAATATTTTTAAAAATTCTGCTTAGAATAATTCAAAAATGTCTCGTTATAGTTTACGCTATTGGTCAAAATATTGATTCAACTCACACATTTCTATTCAAATTAGTTTCCTACATAAATTGAGAGATGCAATATTGATAGAACGCGCGCGCACACACACACACACACACACTCACACACACACATATATATAGAGAGAGAGAGATAGAAAGCGAGAAAAAGATATCATTAGTGAGCGAGTGAGTGAGAGAGAGAGAGAGAGAGAGAGAGAGAGAGAAAGAAAGAAAGAATAATTACACTTTGTCTCGTGTTGTTTCATTTTAAGATTACTATTTCATCTTTTCTGATTCTGCTAATCTTAGTATCAATCGCTCAGTCAGGCATCGTATATTTTCTTTGTAGTACATACATGCCTGTGTATTGTTGCTGCATATAGTGATTACGGCATCGGTTTCCAATTTTGTCGAAACTACTGCATCATTATATGTAGATAAATTCCTGCGTACTTATAATGCCGTCACGTATAGATTATATAGTAAAGTAAATTACACTGTCAACCTTAAATCTCGGAAGATGTTAGTGTGGGAGATTGAGGTCTCCAAAATAACACCAGTCGTAATCCGCTTATCTCGACAGTGTTTCCAGTCGGCCGAATCCTTTTCTACTAGACTGAATCGATGGCAATGTATATTTACGCCACATCTAATTTACTATAGACTCACCACTGAGTATCAATGGTTTATGCAGATTAAACAAGATGAAACATATACGAGCGGATATCCACATCACACACACATAATATATATATATATATATATATATATATATATATATATATATATATATATATATATATATATGTGTGTGTGTGTGTATACATGTATGTATGATTCAGGAGCGTTTTCTTTTATGCATTTTTAATTACACAACGTTGACAAGTTCTGCTTGTTTTTTTTAGCTGAATGCATTTTTTCCAGTTTGCGGACATACAATTTAAAGTTCCCTTCTGTGTACAAGGCCTCGCAATATCCGCAAATACTTTCGACTCCCATTCATCTTCTTCAGCCTCCTGTAAATATAGAGATTCTCGTTCACACGCAATCAGAACATAAATCATTGTGCCACCAAGTCGAAAGGACTGATTGTTACTATTCTTATTGAAGCAAACCCATCCACGCACACATGCGTTTGAATATATAGATAGCATTAACTAAAAAGAAATAATTTTGTTTCTAAAAGTGTTCAATACAATTAGAACATTTGTGAATAAGTTATGTAAATATTATTAACAGTCTACGCGGATCAACCGACATTTCCACGTTAGCATGCGACATCAGTTCTAAAAAAAATAAGTAATAGAAATGAAAGCATTCAAAAAACATAACAACAAAATCTGCCAGCTTAAAATCAACGTTATTGAACATGCTGTTTATTTTTATGATGAGGTAGCTCTTCAACCATCACCAATATATTTTACTAAATTACACTTAACCTATGCCAAAGATGTAATACCTTATTATACAATATCTTATATATATATATATATATATATATATATATATATATATAATTTAATATAAATGAAAGACATTTTATAACTCTTTACAGATTCTAACGAACTCCTCTTAATGTAAATTTTAATTCAGGACATTAAAACATTGAGTTGATGTTGTTTATCGGTTGTCTAAAATTGGACTAACCGTTATCTCTAATTTTTCCCTTGTATTTTCACTAATCCTTTTACATGCAATACGGCTGTTTTCGTTGCCTTTGTTTTCTTGTCCCGATCCCGTCACCTGACAGGATATGCAGAGTGGCGGTCGATTCCACTTATTCCATCCATCCATAGCCTTGAGCTCCTTGGGAAGGCTATCCACAACATTTTTAGATGCTTTTTTAGCAAGGAGTTCTTTTTTCGGAGTGAGGGTGCCGGCCCCACATCCAACCTTCCCAGAAGGTACATACAATGCTTCTCAAATTGTCACCCATCTTGTAATGACCAGTCTCAACGTTGCTTGACATCGGTGATCTGGCGAGTACTAGTGTGTCAACGTGATTGTGCCATACAGTTTCACTTATCACACTCCTCGAAATTGGCTATCACACAAATGGCAGATAGATGGCGATTGACTTTGACGGGTATTTTTGCGGAAAACCTGAGAAGTAACTTCCTCGTTTCCATTCTTTTAATCCCCACCGCCATTGCCACTTATCGACTCTATCTTTATCTCCTCTGGATCTGTCGGCGTGATTTAGTTATTATCCGAAGAGGCAGTAAAACGTCAAGGCCATCCGCGAATGGTATCCTATCTTCCTCATCGTCCTCCCCCGGGATAATAGAGGCGCAACGGCGTCAAACATCTTTTATATAGTGTGACACCACTAATCAAAATAATCTTAGAACTTATCTAATCTTTTTTTCCCCAAATCTTTTAGTGCATCGAGCATTCAAGAGTTTAACCAAATATGATCTCCCTTTTATACGGTGTGTACACAATTATAACACGTAGTGGCATGCCATCTATCTCTTTCATATGTTGTTTGTAGCGGTATTCCTTTCACTGAAGTGCTCATGGGTACAGCATTGTCGGTGGGTGTCACTTTTTACCAGTATACAGATTCTTGAAATCGAACATTGCGTCTTGGCTGCAATTCTTTTAATCGTTTTGTGCCACTATACCGCTATACTTTCCGGAAAATAAGCGCAATCAGTAACAAACTATAACCCTCATTCGATTATGGATCTCTGAAATTCTTGACATGGAAGAGTAGAATAATCAATAAGTTTTCAACCGAGGGACCGCGTTCAAAAGAGATCTTAATTGAGGTATAATGCTTGGTGCATCCTTTCGTATCAACAGGCGCCTTAATCGTGGCGAACAAAGAAACTCACAATCTGCTATAGAGATCCTTGTAGAAAACTAAAGGAAGATACGTCTATTGAATCAAACTGACGACCAAGTGTTACTTAGATGTGAAAACTAAACTCAATGAAAATACATAATTGTCAGAATATTTATATAATTATCCAATTTGAATCGCAGAAGACACGTTGCTGCACACAGAAAATTCTTTGATCATAACGCTATAAGTTACAAGAAAAAAACATAACATATAAATATATAAGTAAATGATGAACTCAAAAGCAGAAATAATAATGTTGATTCATTACAACACAAGCAAAAGCGTTATTGATGTTGCAGAAAATTATTGTAATTTTGTGAAATTTATTTAATCGGAAAAATGTCAAATACATTTTGGATACTTTTATGGTATGTACTTTTAATTTTATCAATAATATGTATTGGAAGTCGGAACATAAAAATGTCGACTAACACATCACTTATCTATCTATCTATGTATCTATGTATCTATCTATCTCTCTCTCTCTCTCTAATTACGTATTTTTATCTATCTATTCATCTGCCTATCTGTTCATCTATCTATCTATCTATTTATCTACCTATCTATCTGTTCCTCTGTTTGTCTTTATTCACATAATATAGAGCAGGTGTATATATCAATATGTTAACATTTTGAAATTTACTAAAAAATTTCTTAAAGATTATAATGGATTTTAAAACATAAACTGATTGGAGACAGAAGACACAGTAATGACTATATTTAGTTTAATTTTGCTGTACACAAAATGAGAATGTATATATACACAGATAGACGGGAAAGGTTAAATTAATTGAGTGATATATATATATATATATATATATATATATATATATATATATATATCACTCACTTAATTTAACCTTTCCCGTCTATCTGTCGATAGCAAAAACGGTAGCCACAAAGGCGGGAGCGCTAAATGTTTTCGTTTAGATTCTAGCTGATACCCCCCCCCCGTCATTAGTTCGACTTCTGGAATTAGTACTGTACATTGAGTACAATATAATAATCAATACAGGATTGGTTCTGTATTTTAAATACGAAGTCTGCATTAATAACATAACATATTAAACCGAATTTTACGACCGACGAGCGGCTGGCAACCTGAATAAATAAATAAACAATTACCCCGCTTTAATTATAATTATGTGGTTTGGCATATAATTATCTCAGTAGTGGTATAATCATTTACAGCATAATCACGTTGACACACCGGTAACCGTCAGATCAACGTAGTGAAGCAACGTTGAACCTTGCTAGTACCAGATGTGTGACCAGTCGGGAATTCTCGGTGCTCTGTGTGCTTTCCGCTTATCTTGACATTGTTCTCAGGCGTTCTGAAGCTCTACTCTCCAATGGCAGAGGTGTGGATAGGGATTGCGCAACTCCTGCCATGAAAGTTCACGCGCAGGCATCTTTACCCTGGGTATCCATACTCTGTCAAGACTGAAGGAACACTGATCTCAATAAGGACTCTCATTAGTTTATATATAAATATATATATATATATATATATATATATATATATTAAGAATACTAATATAATGACATTCTAAGATCCAAGTATTTATTTTACATGCAGACAAGCTCTACATCAGCTCAGTTAAATCTCGGTAGATTTTTACAGATCCGTTTCATTATGCAGAAACAAACTTTATTATAATGTCAACACTGCCTCTTTTCAGTGCACAAAGCCTTCAGAAAAAATAGAAATTATTTGCATAAATAGAAAGAATACATGACAATATAATTCCGCAAGTATAAATATGTTTTGAGAGGAGACAAGTCGTTTGTTTCTTTCGGGAGCCAACTTTTTTTATATTTAAAAGTCTTACAAGTTATACTCAACGTACGGATTAAAGTGGTTTGAAGGGTCTTTTTAATTCTACAAAGAAATTACTTACTATTGTTGTAACTATTACTTTATTCATCTCATATCTGTTTTCTGTAATTTGCTAATGAGACCTATATTTAAAAAGATTTTAGTTCGGGTAAAAATACGAAACTAATTCACTTTTTCATAGGTAGAGATTGTTTTAGTTTACTACTACTAATAATATATATGTATATATATATATATATATATATATATATATATGTATATATATATCTTAATACGCAAAATTGTACATCCAAAAATCGATATACTCTAATTAAGTTACTAGATATTCAAGTAGAATTTATTTGTATCGAAAATCTCTACATACCTAATGACTCGGCCCAGTTAAAAGGAGTTAATTCAGTTGGAATTCTCCTTGTATTTTAGATATATTTGTATTTGTTTACTCAAATATATTCATACTTGTATAGTCGCGTATACAAATATACATACATACTCATATACACATACCTAAACATACATGTACACATACATACACGTTCAAATATATATAAACATGTATATACATATATATGCATATATATATACACACATATTTATATATCTATTTAAATTATTGTCATATTCATGGAAATGTCTTGTAAATTGTTACTTCATGTTTCTAATGTATGCTATTTGTGATTTAACTTTGGTTGTGATTCTGTTTATATTTTATAATTGTTCAATATGTGCTAAGCACAAACAATAATACATAAGATGTTTGTTTAATGGTGTCTGTTGGATTTATACCAAGTGCTTGAAGCAAGTAAATACAATAACATATATATATATATATATATATATATATATATATATCTTTATATCTGCTGACGAAAAATTTTAGACCACTTCAATATCTTTAAAAAGAAACCTTTTTCTAGGATAGATTTTAAACTCTTCCGACTTAATGTAACTAATTCTACAATCTAAAAGGTTATGAAAACAAAAAGGTACATTACAAAAAATTGTATTTAAAAATTTGCATTTTTATGAAATTAGGCTTTTTACACATGTTCAAAATTATAAAACCAAGGTTATGAATTGTTAGATTTATGATAATTTTGATGTTTTATTTCTGTTAAAGCTTAGCAATCACTGGTGAAGGTGTACCATGCTTAAAGCAAGAAAACTAACCGAAGTTAAGCGCTCCTGAATTCTACGATTCCACAAACAAGGTTTATCACAGCGAGCGATAGCAGCTAAGGTAAATGGCAGTAAAACTGTAATTTGCAACTTTCTAAAGAACACTGAGAATTATGGAAAAGCAAAACCCTTTGGTAGTCCCCACCCCAATTTCTCCTGCATTGAGTAGGAGACTCAATTGGGTTGTTATGAACGACAGAAGATTTTCTTCTAGTCATATTAAGGCGGGTACAGATGCTGATTGCAGTCTAATAACCATCAGACGACACTTACAACAAAAAGGCATGGTAAATAAAAAGCGGAAACAAATTCCTCGATTGCTTCCACGTCAAAAAGTGGACTGCTTACGATTTGGTCGTGAATACAAAACCTGAGACGTTGAGAAGTGGAAGAAAGTCCTGTTTTCTGATGAGAAAAATTCAATTTAGATGGTACTAATGGCTTCCAACGATGTTGACATGACAAACACGTGCCCCTTGAAATTTTTCACAGGTCATAGTGGTGGAGGGTTCGTAATGGTATGGAGTGCCTTTTGGACGATGGAGCTCCAGGTGGTTATGTTAGGATGCTACAAAAATCATCTTTGATGATCGAAGGTTATCGTTGGTGTGCGATGGATGGTTATTCCAACAGGATAACGCTGCAATCCACACTGCAAGACGGACCATGAGAGTCCATCACTTGAGACATCCTGCATGCTCACCGGACGTGAACCCAATTGAAAATATTTGAGGATGGATGACAGAGGTTTATCGAAATGGCAAACAATATTCAACAAAAAATGAACTTTGTGAAGCCACCTTCAGAAACTGGAGCAGGATCTCCCGCAACTTAATGGAAACACTTATTTCTAGCATGGCTCAAAGAATTGTTGAAGTCATCAGAAGCAGTGGAATATAGGTCTCATTATAAAATTACAGAAAATAAGTTATTAAGTTTGATTGTTGAATGTTTTCATACATTTTTCATACACTTTTTATACATTTTAATAGAATTTTTGTATCTGGTGTTATAATTTTGATCATATGTAAAATACCTTATTTAATAAAAATGTAAATTTTAAAAATAAATCTTTGGAATATAGCTCTTTGTTTCCATAACATTTTAGATTGTAGTATTGGTAACTTTAAGTCAATAGAGTTTAAAATCTATCCTTAAAAAAAAAAATTTCAAAGATTTATAAGTGGTCTTAAATTTTCGATCATTAATGTAATTTCTTTTCACTTGCTTACTTGTAGTTATTCAGAGCATTTTTCGAATAGGCAGAACTTGTTATCTCGTTTCGCTACCACGTGCTTTATATCTATAGCCACGTTACTTTACGAGTGATAAAATAATATTGTACATACATCGCAACATATTCTTGGTGGAAGGATAATATTCTGTATATTTGTTTTATTGCCGCTTTCTATTTTCCATCTATCACGTACTTACAACCATTTACAGTACTTACATGGGAATACACCTACCCACTTGTAATTAATATATACTTTATAATGTTCTATAGTATGTAATTTTCATATTTCTTTAAGCGTAGATGCTGTGTATCCATATTATACAAGCATGGAATATCAAATATTCACTTGATCTCTTCGAGCAACGGAATTCTTGTGTAATGATTTGAAATATAGAACATGTATTAAAGGAGTTTAGTAAATAAAGTCCATATAATAAAAGAATTATTATAAGAATAATAAAACTCGCCTAAAAAATACATGCAGGATATATTATTAATAAAATTTAAAAAATAGTATACCTTTCCCAAAAATAGTATCATAAACTGAGGATGCGAATTTAAATGTCAATTCTATGTATACCATAAGGAAGTAGCTTAGACATGTCACCATAAGGAAGTAACTTAGACATGTCGAAAATAACAGAAAATATGAGCAGGGTTCAGTAGGTAATCTACTTGGCAAAATTCAGTTCTAAATTGCATTATTGTAGAGGTTGATGTTTCAGTATTCGTCGAAACTAAAATCAAGTCCATACTTCTACTCAGTCATGGCTGATAGCACCAGTGCATGATAAACCCCTTGAATTAAATAAGTGATTATATTCGAATCATGAGTTTCAGAGAAAGAAAATTCCCTGGCTCGACAAGATAAGCCTTATGAAGATCGCAGATTAAATCGACCGAACCGCTGTACAAATAGAAACCTTATTGTAAACAGAAGTCTTTAAAATCAAAATAATCCAAAGAGTTAACTCACACCTCAACAATGCAGAAAGAAATATACGTTATATTTACAAAGTTACACATGTACTTATCTTTCAGAACAATGACTTCTGTGTAAGTGGAGCATTTTGAGCTAATGATTTAATGACTTTTTCATACAACAGTGTATTATGTCGGTAATTACTGTGGAAACTATTTGGAAATTTGCTCTATTTTCATAACAATGCTGACACTATTAGAAAAATAGTTGTGATTAAATAATCAAGTATTAAGAATCCTTCACTTCTCTTGATGGATTTACCTATGCCGCGCTTTCAATTAACAATTTCTGGCGTTAATTTCGATAAACAGCTGTTTAAACTCACTACTTTAAATTCGATATTCTGTTATTAAATCATGCTACTCCAAAAGTCGACTGCTATCAAACACGCAACTCTCAGATTTCCACAAGTTAAAAACTCTAACACTCGGCTCAGTGCTGGCAAAACATGCTACTCCATGATCTTAATCTAAAGGAAGAAAATTTCTAAAAGATTAGGTATTTTAATTTAAACCTGAAGCATCTCGTTTTCGTATGAGATAACAAACTCGCAAGAATATAAAAAAGAGAAACAGCCGCCATTTTTTTCTTTACTTCACTCTTTTTCGTGCATCGGACACTACAAGTGGTCGAGATAACAGATGCGCACCAATTAAGAACGCATTTAATCAGAAGCTCTTCAAGTTGTATTAATGTTTAAATATTGGCTCAATATAATGTTATATTTAAGGGGAATGATTTTAATTAAATATACAATTGCGCAACATATTTTATTTGCATTAAATCAAAATTATCTATTAGTATAAGAAAATAATATCTCGCCTGTTTGTTCTATAAAATATTATTATTATTATTATTATTATGATTATTATTAATAATAATAATAATAATAATAATAATAATAATAATAATAGTAATAACTAGCAGAATACGTGGAAATTCCACAGCGGCATCTTTCATATGTAATATATTGCTGCTGGGCATTCTATGGGCGTTCAGTATGAATGAAGACACCATCATATCATTCTAGCCTTTTTGTTAAAATTGTATCGCCCCCCCCCTACTAAAATAATAACTATGATATATTATCTGGGCTTATGATATCATTACAAACACACCAATCATTAACTCGCATTTCATCATTTTTCATAATTCTTGGATATGTTACTAATTTCGACTATAATTTTTCATAATTTTAATCCACATTATCGCTCAACCTTACTAAAATAATAACTTTTATATATTATCAGAATTATAATCAAATAATGATGCAATGTTTAGTGCGTAACATGGTTTCAGCTATTTCCGCGACTAATTTCATATCCCCCACCACACTGTTAAAAATATACATGAAATAAAGTAATGTTTAAATCGTAAACAGTTTCAGCCATTTTCGGGACTGACTTAATATCCCCTGCTCCACTGTTAAAAATATACTTGAAATAAAGTACTGTTTAAATCATAAACTGTTTCAGTAGCTTTTCGTAATTAACACTGATAGGGATTAGGTAACCATTACTTCAACATGAATTTCTGAGTGTTGTATCAGTCTCAGCATTAAAGTTGTTTTGATAATTATATATATATATATATATATATATATATATATATATATATATATATATATATATATATATATATATATATATTTATTTACCAGTGGTGAAAAAACCGGACTAGAGTGCTCAATGTGTAGTCAGAGCAGTATATAGGAAATTTATTACTGTGAGTCCGGAATGAGTTTACAAATTGTTTCAGCTAGAGGAAAATCATCAAAGAGAGGAAAAAATCCAACTGGCATCGTCAGAATTCATAGATGGACTAAGTTATAAAGTCAAATAAGAATGGAAAAATCGTAGATAAAGGGGAGTTAGAAAAGAAGGGGGAGTGGTAGGGAGAGGACGTAGGAGTTTAAAGTAGTAGGAGTGTCTTCAATAAGAGAGGGGTTTATAATTAAATATTAATTATGTGTAAATTCTTATATACGTTTTTTTTAACGGTTTAAACTTAAAATACGCTACTTTTATTAACGGCATAAGTAACAGTTAATTTAAAGGATCACCATGGCAACAGGTTGGAGAGTTAATGTTAGTGAAGGAACGGGTTGAAAATGAGGTTTAAAGTGATTTAGCCGGGCGGGGAGAGATTGAAAGATATTTATTGTTTATAAAATGGAAAGAAAAAGAAAAGGAAAAATAAGTTAATGAATTATACTTTACAGGTTTATTTTGATAGTATAATGATATATATAATTAAATATAATATATATATATATATATATATATATATACATATATATATATATATATATATATATATATATATATATATATATAAATTAGCCGGGCAGGTAGAAATCATACGTTACAGGTTTATTTTAATAAAATAAAATATAAAATAGGCCAAAGCTTAAGTAAGTAACTTAAATAATAGATAAAAAATTAAGGGGGGGAAAAACATTTTTAATAAGTAACACACAAATACAAGCACACGCATAAATATGTACAGCAAATGCACATGCATACATATATATAAATATAAATTAGCTGGGAGGGGGGGAGAAATTGAAAAATATTTTATAAATAATTTTTAAGTTTTCGGGCGTTGTAGTTGAAGGAAAGAGAGAAGGAAAAATATAAATTAATGAATTATAAGTTACAAGTTTATTTTAATAACATAGAAATAGGTAAGAATATCAGTAATTTAATCAAATAATAATAAATTCATAAAATTATTAGGGAGATATTTATAATAAGTGAATAAAACACATACACACAGAAAAACACACACACACAAATACACATGTAGAAGATACGCACACATTTACAAATACATATATATATAAACACATACATATACACACATGTAGAAGATACGCACACACACACAAATACATATATATACATACATATACATATATATATACATATAAATACATACATACACACACATATACATACATATACACACATACACACATACACACATACACACACACACACATATATATATATATAAATTAGCTGGGCAGGGAGAGATTTAAAAATTAATTTATTATATATAATTTTTGAATTGTCGGGCGTTAAGTTGAAAGAAAGAAAGGGGAAATAGAAGGGTAAATAGGTGAATTATACGTTATAGGTTTATTAAAGTAAAAATAAGTAAGGATATCAGTAAGTAAATTAAATAATAAAAATTAATATAATTATTAATAAAATGTTAATAATAAGTAGATAACAAAAACACACAAATACATACACATGAGTACACATGTAAAAAATGTACACACATCTATGGGGGAGGAGCATGTTCTTAGGTATATGTACAAACACAAATACGTAAATATATGTAAATAAGCTTCGTGTTAAAAAATATGATAATTATTATTGAGAGAATTAGTAAGAGGTAAATATAAGAGAAAAGTGTATAGTATATGTTATATGTAGATGGTAAATTAAATAATTAATTAAAATAGAAGGTAAGTAAATGATTAGTTGTTAACAAGTAGATAATAGACCGAGAGGCAAGTCAAAGAATACCAATTGGGATAAGTACGTAATTGAAATATTAGACATCGAGACCTAACCATGGAAATAGCCAATAAGAAACTATGAGCCGAGAACCTTTAAATAATGACATTTTTATTTAGAAGTTTATCTCTATCTCTAAAATTACTGATTACTAATTTTAGAGATAGAGATAAACTTCTAAATAAAAAACTGAAACCTCACTTAATTGTAAACATTATAAATCCCACCTCTTAAGCAACTTCTCACCCTTCTATTAATAACTATAACCCACCCCTAAAATCTAACACTAACGAATTACACACACCCTATTTACAACCGAAACTATATAGTCCCCCATTCATTCTATAAGAACCCCTCCACAGAACCCCCACCTATTTATCCCACCATTTTTTTAATATATATATATATATATATATATATATATATATATATATTCGAGAGAATTGTGGGTTTTTGTACTTACAAAATAACTAATAAAAACAATTATTTCTTAACAACTTGTGCATGTACCAGAAATATAAAATCCTAAATTTTATAGAATAAAAACAAAATATATAAAACAATATATAGAATTGTTAATCGAATTTGAAATTTTAATTTTACCCTAAAAAAATCAATGGGAACTTTTTTCTCACTCATATTAAATATTTTTTAATGTTTTAAAATCGATTAAACTATTTTTATGTCTAAATAAAAATTGAGAACATTTGTTATAAGAATATGTAACGTAAAACTTGTGAATAAAAAAGCAAAGAAATAATTACATTTTTAACGAAATTAATTTTATTTTGTTTCGATAGGCAAATAAAAGAATTATTTCTTTTTATTAAACTATAATAAGAAAATAGAAAATTAAACTATAATAAGAAATAGAACATTAAATAAAACAAATAACGACTTGATGAACCAATGTACAATCACTTGCACACATTTCCTAAATATAAAATATACTATCAACATGACCCCTTTTTTAATTATGAAATAAAATAGCTTATTTGAAACATTAAACAGGTATTTTTTGGTTTGGGAAAATTTTGGAAAAGTAAATTTGTTAATCTGTCAAAGATACAGAGTTAATTTAAAAGAAAGTAGATGAAAATTAACTGACAGTCATTTGGAAGATAAAAGATGTAATCGTGACACACAAAATAACACAAACTATCCTATTGATATATAAAGTAAAAGATAGCGGTTTCCGTGTAAATTACATGAAATGATATTTTCAATACTAATTATCTTGTTCCTAACTTGTAAATGTTTGGATAGAATATGATAAGATTTGAGTTGAATGTATAATTTCAAAAATGAACAATACATGAAATAATTTACACAACTTCTTTATATACAATATTTCTAGAAAGGCTGTTCCTCTTTTCTAGCCATGAGTAGATTTATTCTGAAGACAAATTTTCACTTTTACACTGTTCATAGACCTTGCTCGTGAGAAGGCTACATAATGTTGTCCATGAGTAAAGCAAAGTTGAGATCCCAACTTTATCGAATATCTGTCCTTGAGCTTTATTAATTGTCATTGAAATTGTCGGGAAATTGAGTCTTGTGCGGAACAAATGGAATATTTGCGTCACTGGGATTAAGTTTACTTCTTTGAATTAAAACTCTTGCCTGAGCATTAGATCCACTTATGATTGAAGCTAGAATACTGTGGTTATGAAGCTCCATTACTTCTAAACGTGTCCCATTGCATAGTCCTTGTGTTCATGACAGGTTGCGAAGCAGCATAATAATAGATCCAACTTTGAGATTAAGACGATGAGGAGGCATACCTGGAGGCGTAAGTGAATTGATCAATTCCATCGGATAATTATTGGCTTCCATTTCATTGCCTGCTGATACTGAATCTGTACTTAGATATGGTTTTATATAGTTGGTTGTCTTCGTAGAATATCTTCATTAACTTCCAAACAATCTGCATTTTTTGGTGACAAAATGACTATACTTTTCATTTCGTCTTGTGTACCATTATCAAATATGTCTGATACTAAAGAGTCATTGTTCTGGAATATCGATTGTGTCATGAGAAAAATGATCAAAAACTCGACCATTTCCAATTTGTAAGAGCCATTGTGAGAACACTTGTTCGTTTTCATTAGTCCTCATATTCTGAGAGAGCTTCAGTTAATGAAAATGGTGCCAGATTGGAGACTTCTTTAAGCATACATCCAATGCTGCAACAGGTGGAGCTGTAGGAACCACAGGCAGAATTTGACTGAAGTTACCTCCTTATATGATGACTTTGCCATCAAAAATACTATTATTGTTCATAACATCCTGCAAACAATCATCAATGGCATTCAATGCATATCGAAGGATCATTGACACCTCGTCAATAATGAAAACTTCACCTGCCTGAGAATATTTGCTTGGTCAGAATTATATGGAATATTGCATGAAAATGTCTCAGTCAAAGGAAAAGGTAATTTGAAGATACAGTGAAGCGTTTTTCCATTTTTCAATAAAGTTGCTGCAATACCTGTCCAAGCAGAAATACTAACAACCACATTAGCCATCAGGTAATCATGAATCATATTAAATAGAAAAGTTTTACCAGACCTGGCGGGCGCATTCAGATAAAACTGTCGGTGCTTAGTCTCTAATCCTCTATCTATTGCATTTACAGCGTTAATGACACTATCAAAAACATTTCTTTGCTCAATATTTAGTACTTCAGGATTAACTTCTTGAACTTCTTCCACATATTGAATGACAGGAAAGCCATTGATTGATTCTGGCAGACCATGAATCGCACAATTCATGTCATTTGCATTCAGAATTATGTTTATGTGATGCAAAGCGATATTTTCTGCAATATTATTATCATATTGGCGTAAAAAGTCCTCCATTATAAGGTGTGTGTTATCATTCCATAATTGTAAAACATTTTGTGGTGTATTGAATAAAGAAATCATTGCAAACATGTTAAGAAGCTGCCGTGGCATTTGATATACAGCTGCCCCACTCAAAGCCATTTGTAGTGCGTTGTCATCTTCAAGCACTTGTAATCGAAGACAGGCATCCTAAAAGTTCGGCAATTCTTCACCTCCTACAGTTTTCAATCATCAAAAGAAGTTGCACCTGGTACATGAGGAAGAAGCATCCTTAAATGGAATTTCTCAGCATTTCTAGGACTGGCTGAGTACATTCTTGTTACAATCTTGCGGTGACGTTGTCTTCTGGTCCAGGTGTTACTTTGCTTGTTGAATACATGATATTCAAGGATATCAATACAAAGGTGGACTCTTGCATCCACGTCACTTTGGTTAAGTTTGAACCATGCAGTTAATTGCGCGTCGCGTCCTTCTGCACGGGCAGCCGCCTGTCTTTGCCCACCTGGTCTATACTAAATTTGTTTCTCATTAGGTAAATAGAGCGCCAGTCGATAAACTGTGTGTGACTGTCCATACATTTTATATTCTGACAAACGCCAAAATGTTTCAGGCGGTGATACGTATCTCAACGAAATATTTGCTTAATTTCATTATAATCATGGTCATTACTTCCATTGTTATTTATATTCATGTCTATCATTGCGCAATCATGTCCTTTATAGATATATTTGAAAAGATATTTCACACTTTTTACCGAGATACACACTTCTACTTTAATGTGAGCACCATATTTTCTAAGTAAATATTTCTAATATGGTACTACAAGCCAGCAGTCAACCTCATGGACCCCCACTCTTACTGAATCTGCATTATTTCAGCGTCTATATAGAGGATGTCCAGAAACATTTGTACTAGTCTCCTCCTGATACGACATAGAAAATTTCTTCTGACACTCTCTCTCTACTATACAGATTGAGTTGGGATTAAATTTACACCAGGATCCATGAATCATGAGTTTTTTCATTAATTGTCTCAATTCGAGATCAGATTCTGATGGTAATTCAGCTGAAACAATATTATCAATTTGTTCTTTAGTTCTAATCTTATCTTCTGCACGCAGCATGATTAGCATGTGACAATGTGGGAGACCTCGTTATGGAAATTCAATTTCATGTATCGCAGCAATGGGTACCCCTAGTACATGTCTGTCCTTTATGTAAATCATTAATTCGTTGAGATGTTGTTTAAAAACTCGTGCCAACAAATCAGGTCTGTTCTATGCAATTTCATGCGGCTGTAAGTTTTCGATTACTTCTAGATATTTTCGAATGCAAGTATATTTTATGAATACATCAGGCCTTTCATATTTGAAAACTATTGCCATTACGTCTTGATAGCATTGTTGCATATTTTGTAGGCTTACTGTGTAGGATGATGGTAAAATGACAGGTATTCGGGGATCTTCAGTTGCATTATGTCTTGCAAGGTAATCCATCAAGCCAGAATACATTGCAACTCTTAGTTGTGCTTGATTTATTGCAATGAATTTCAAACGACAATCTTCTACTTTAACATAAACATCAACTATATATTGCTGAAATAGTTTTCCACCACTGTGTATTGCACTGAAGCCATCTCTTATCGATAGACGATATGCATAAAATCCCTGCATGGAAACATTGTTACGAACGCTAGTTTGCCTATTTTCTACATGAGGAAGGTTTATATGCCATTCAAATTCACCATGAGGAAAGAGAAGAGGGTAAATCATTGCGTCAAGATAGCAAGAGAGGTAAGATATTCTCTCCCTCTGTTGTCCTTTTGTGTGCACTATCATGTCACGATGGATAGGAGGTGTTCCATTATCATCGACAAATATTACTGTAACTTCATCAATTGTTGGATTATAATATCTCTTCTCATCAGGGCCGGCAATAAACTGCATAGTTATTTTTCGGAGGGCATTTTGTAATGTATCCCTCTATTGCTCTTCAAGTTCGACAGTTCTCATGTTTTTATATGCCCTTACATAAGGATTGAGATATTTTTTCGAAAACTGAATATAAGCAATCAGAATTTTGAGTAGCATTTAACCTCAGATTTAATGCTGCATTTGTCTCAATTATATAGAGCTGTGCATATTTTCTTTCTTCATTTTCATTTGGATGTAAATTTGTTGCGTAATGATATATTTGCCCTTGCAATCGAAACCAATATGGACAATGTTCTGGGAGTGGCTTCACTGTAGCGCCGAAAGAAGCAAAGGCAAAGGAGGAGTTATAATTCCTAATTTTTTTTCTAAAGTTGGTTGAATCCCTGTCATTTCCTTCGAACAATTCCCTTAGAATGACCGGATATTCTAGCAGGGGCTCAAGTGAAACTTTTCTATTATGACAGCAATTCAGAGACTCTCCCTGGAATCGGAGAGCCTGGCAGTGTTCACAAATAACATTGATTGGGCCAATATAGAATCTACCAGGATTTATAATTTGAACGCCATTTGCAATATTTCTTCCTATGTTATTTCTAGTTCTCCTATTTTTAAGGTTCATCAGTCGTACTCCTTTAGTCATGTCATTTCTTCTCTAATCTGTTGCCTGTTGATGCTTCGTTTCTCTTTTTTAATTTGTCCAAAGTCCGTGAACCAAATCCAAGATGACCGTAATCGTCTGTTCTAAAAACTGTAAACACGATTACCTAAAAAAGTGAATCACTGGAACATGAAATATAAAAAAAAACGATCCAAAATTGAAAGTTTGAAACCAAAGGCACATTTTGAGAAATAAGTATAAAATATTTTATTGAAAACAATGTGTTGATAAAAATAATTTATTTAGAAAAATGAACTGTCATTTAGTATATATATATATATATATATATATATATATATATATATATATATGCATATATATATATGCATATATATATATATATATTAGATCTAATGTTTTTAAAAAATATTTCATGTACAAAACAGGTTTCGTTTCGCTAATAATGTGTCGCTTTTTTAGTTTGTAAGGTCAAGGATTTTCATGAAAGTTGAGGTTTCATAACATTGTAGTAATAGTAACTATAATTACGAACCACCCCCTCTCTCTCTCTCCCTCTCTCTCTCAGTAAACAAATGTAAAAAAATAAACAAATAAAATTAAAAAAAATAATAATAACTGCTCAATTTTTTGTCCGCGCTGGCCGAGAGATTTGTTAACGTTTTTTTTTTTATTACGGAATAACTTAAAATAAATTATTTCTTAACAACTTTTATGAGATAAAATCCTAAATTTTATAGATTTAAAAACAAATTTAGTGTTCGTTAAAACAATGTTGTAATAAAAATAGTATAGTTAGAAAAATGAACTGTCATTTAATATATATATATATATATATATATATATTAAATGACAGTTCATTTTTCTAACTATACTATTTTTATTACAATTATTTATTACGAGAGAGAGAGAAAGAGAGAGAGAGAGTTAATTGTTTCGTTCCGCTGTGTCGCTTGTTTTCATGAAGATGAGGCTTTATAACGCTGTGGTAGGAGTAATACTATATTACGAAAACATCAGTCGCTCGCTCCCTCTTACTCACTCTATCTCCCCCCCTCTCTCTCAATAAACAAAAAAAAAATAAACAATGGAAAAAAATAATTGCTCAATTTTTTATCTCCGCCGGCAGAGAGTATTGTTATTGATTTTATTACGGAATAACTTAAAATCAATTATTTCTTAACAACTTTTGAAAGATAAACCCCTTAATTTATGGAATTAAAAACAGATTTAGTGTTCGTTTAAACAATGTTGTAATAAAAATAATTTATTTAGAAAAATGAACTGCCATTTAATATACATATATATATATATATATATATATATATATATATATATATATATATTTAGAGTTAATGATTTCGTTTCCCTGTGTCACTTTTTTCATGAATGTTGAGGCTTCACAACGTTTTAGTAGGAGTAATAATATATTACGAAAACATCAATCACGCCTTCTCACTCCCCCTCTCTCTCTCTCTCTCGCTCTCTCTCTCTCTCTCTCTCTCTCTAAACAAATGTAAAATATAAACAATGAAAAAAACGTATAATTGCTCAATTTGTTTTCTCTGCCGGTAGAGAGATTTGTTATTGATTTTATTACTTATAATTAATTATTTCTAAACAACTTTTGTAAGATAAAACCTAAATTTTATAGACTTAAAAACACATATACCTGTGAGAACTCGCTAATTGAATAGAACCCAGAGCGTTCTTAAATGTGTATTCTGAAGTTAAATGCCTATTCCAGAATTATATCTGAACCAATCAAATTAATTGAATAGAACCCAGAGCGTTCTTAAATGTGTATTCTGAAGTTAAATGCCTATTCCAGAATTATATCTGAACCAATCAAATGTGCCAGAAGCCTGACACACAAAAGAACACACACGCTATTGTATTAATATATAGATAATAATGATAATAATAATAATAATAATAATAATAATAATAATAATAATAATAATAATAATAATAATAGTGGCTAAATAATTACTAAAAATCCTTTGTAAGCTTTATTCTTCTGAAATTTAAAATTCAATTCTCAGTGCGTGCAACACTAAAATGCATTTTCAAATTACGGTTCGATTTCTGTTCCAAATCATGTCTGACGGATATAGTACATGCTAGATTAAATAAGTATTTGCGTCGGAATATCGTGCAGATTACTGCGTTCAATAGAAATGTTATCAACCAAATTATATGCGAAGATGAGGAATGTAGTCGAAATAACACAAACTATCAATCATTAAAAAATATTAAATAATATTAATAAAAATCATTAAAAATATTGTATATAGTTTTACACGTTTTCAGATCACAAAAAACGGGCTAAAAGTATTGTTACACATAAACTCGCAATGGGGCTTTTTTTATTAGAATAATGGACTTGCAAAAAGTAGTTCGTTTTACTTCAAAATAGGATGTCATTTTTTACGATGTTAAACACAGCCTATTCAAAACGCACCTAAATGACAATTCCTTATTTTAGATTTTACAAGGAATCATACAAAGTGCCTTCACTAAGTTTTCAGATATTTTGTACGGGCATTTAAATTTGTTGTAGACTTTTAAAAATGCAGTATGATTTGAGGTTAAAATGAACAGCTACAATAGGAACTGAAATAACCCTTACTAAAGCCTGATTTCACTGCTGAATATCGCATGCAATCTGGACCTAAGAATAATTAAGAAGAACAATATGCAATAAATATGTTTTAAACTGGGAAAATTATCGCATAAATGAATGAAATGCTTCCGACTACTTTTAATTAGTTTGCACGAATCGAGCATCAGTTCTTTTGTGGCATAAGAGATTCAATAAAGACATGGACTCTGTAAGTGATGATGTGATGTGTGAGAGAATAAGGAAGTCAGAAAACCAGAGTTGATTGGCAAAATAAAGAATGTCATGGATAAGAACTCCATGTCTCTATAGAAACAATATTTGCATGGTTTGATGTCAGTTTTTGGAAATGTACACACCTAGTGAAAATATAAATCATATATACTAAAGCATAACCAAATAGATCGCTGATTGGACCATTTGCCTTTATAGTAAAAGATTCGATAATGGTTCAGGAATCAAGGTCTGTAGATGCACGAAAAGCATCCACTATAATAGTATATGCTTACGTACTGCAAGGTTCTGGAATTCCCTCCTTGCATCCTGCTTCTCAAACTACTCACATATAGAGATACAAATGACATATACAGACATCTCGCCGCTACACTCCCCATAGTCCCTAGTTTACAGGCTCCCAAATAGTAGCAACTTATGTTCGTGGTAATGTGCCTTGTTTGAGGGTGAAGAAAAGGAAAACATATTGATCGTCATTTGCATGATCGGATCAGTAGCAATCTAATCATTTTCTGTGCGGAAACAAACTGCCATATCAGTCTAGGTACAATGTGAAACATTTTATTGCTCTATTATATGAATTTAGAAACACTTGTTAAAAAATTATGAGGCAATATAAAGAGCTATCAGGTGGGATGTTTTACTAATAAAAGAACAGTCCAATGGAAATTAAATAAAACATATTTAAAACATACTCGAAATATATCGAATGTTGCAATAGTTAAGCCCGAAATGTAGGATGCGGATAAGTGAAATTAGGTGAAGTCAAAACGGAAGGTTGGGGGAAGTACTTTTTGACGGAGTCTCTCTTTAAAAATCTACTTAACATCAAGTAATTAGCCAAGCAATACGACATTTCACTGATTTCTAGGTAATTACTAACCTTTTAAGCTGTACTTTCTGTCATAATCAATATATATATATATATATATATATATATATATATATATATATATATATATATATATATATATATATATATCTACGAACCGCATTTTCTTGTGTGGTTAAAATATGCGTTAAATAATCAGGTGGGGGGTGAGGATTGTAGATCAACTGTGAACTTATCAGATTTTAAGGTTGACAATCCGGAGTTAAAATGAATTCAATTTTTCGTTTATTGTGTTTGAAGTGTGAAATTCGTTGAATATGTAAATGATAATAATTATATTTCAGATAAGCAAAATTATTTTCATTATTTTTACGAAACACACTACCTTTCAATCTTTGAAAAATAAGTTAATCATTTTATTTTAATGAGCCTAATATTGCTAATATATTATTAAATAGAAGATGCTTTGAATAATTAATGTCAAAATTAAAAAAAAACGATAAATGACTGCTCAGATTGCTAAAAATAGTATAACCTGTTGCGGTAATTTATGATTTCATAATATAGCCTCAATGATGGAAAACCATAAGGCCTACACCCACTTACTTGTAGTGGTTATCCCCCTTTTTCTCTAATTTGCGCTTGACTTGTAGCGGACTTGCCTATACCATACTCCTCGTCCAGAAACATTTGCTCCTAGTGGCAAAAGAGGTTCACGACGACCAAGCGTGATACTAGCTACTATATTTGTAAAATCGAATACTGAAATATTATTTGGGTCAACTAAATGTCCGGTTTATTTAAAGTTTCCCTTTATCGGTTTCATCAGTAAAGGTGTCTCTGATAAAATTAGATCGGTGGTGCCCCGCTGTTACTATGCGGTGCATCCCGTGTTGTATTTGGTATAAGGACGGTTTTTCCGGCTTTTCAGAGAGGTGCTCTACTCACACTTTACAGAAATTTAGTTATTTACCAATTAAGAAACATTTGTTAAATGGAATTATAAGGAAATATTGCGAGCTATCAGATGGGATATTTTACTAATAAAAGAATAGTCTAATGGAAATTTAATAAAACACATTAACAATAGATCTGAAATATGTCTACTGCTACAATAGTTGAACACCAAATGAAGGAAGCTAATAATTGAAATTAGGCAAGACAAAAATGGAAGGAGGGGATAAGTATTTTTTAAACCAAAAATCCAGTAATTATGCCATCAATACGAAATTTTCAGTGTAGTGTTGACTATGTGAGTCGAGCTCTTCAGCGCCTCTAGGTCAAATTGGCCCAGCATGTACCTGCACGAATTCGGAAGTCGTGTATGTTCAACAGGAATATATCGACGACCACATCCGAGCGTTTAAGGAATACGCCCGAGCGTTTACTGAGCACATCTAGGCACTCACCGATCCACGAGTGGGGAATCGGGAAGCATCTGTTCGACAATAAATTTGGACAGTTGATTTCTTACTGTACACAGTACTGTTACGATGCGTAATCTCTTGCTCTGTATATAGAAAGACAAATTGAAGTTATTTAAAAAGCTTTAATATATATATATATATAGATAATATTTTTTATAATTTTTTATATACTTTCTTGTGTGAATTTATGTATAGAGATATATATGGATTATTTACATAAATTCTACTGATAATATGCCTTATTTTATTTAATACCATAATATTGGTGCCATTTTTTCAATTTCCCCACGTTTGTAAAAATTAATATTAAATGCGAGTACACTAATACTTTACGAGGTTTATTTTAATAGTACTTTTTCTTGTTTTTTAATCGTTAATTTATTAATTTATTCTTATGTAGTTTTTAATCAACGCCATTATCGCCTCCCCCTCAATATTGTTTTAGTGATTGTTTCCTAACTAGACAACTCTCCTGATATCTTGTTATATATATATATATATATATATATATATATACATATATATATAACATATATATATATGCTTATATGTTAATCTATCTTTCTATATATATATTTATATGTATATATGCTTATACACTATATAAATATATATATATATATATGTGTATGTATGTATGTATGTATGTATGTGCGTGCGTTTCTACACGTGTCAATACTTTGGCTCTGTTGTGTCTATGAGGCTGAAATAAACTTATAGATATAATCTAAGCCGTAAATTATCTTTTAGTTTACTGCTAAATATTTAGTAGTCAAAACATATTTATGGTTGATTCTGAAAAAGACACATTTCAGATGAAAACATTATTCAGTTCTTATGAGTCATGTTTAATTTAAATTTCAAATATTGTTAATAATTTTATATTAGAAAAAATATTACTAGTAAAAATAGAATTTATTTAATTATCGAGGCTTATCATTAGAATACAAGTAATAATTTTTGAAATTTTATAAAATTTTCAGAATTGATTTTTAATTACCCTATATCGTTTTAAATGAATATATCGTTTAAAATGAATATATCGATTAAAATGAATATATCGATTAAAATAAATATATTGATTAAAATAAATATATCGATTAAAATAAACATATCGATTAAAATAAATATGTCGATTAAAATTAATATATCGATTAAAATAAATATATATATTAAAATATATATAGCGATTAAAATATATATCAATTAAAATAAATATATCGATTAAAATAAACATATCGATTAAAATTAATATATCGATAAAAATAAATGTATCGATTAAAAATATATAGCGATTTAAATATATATAGCGATTAAAAAATATATATAGCGATTAAAATATATATAGCGATTAAAATATATATAGCGATTAAAATATATATAGCGATTAAAATATATATAGCGATTAAAATAAAATAAGTTCAGGATAAAATTAAGTTTAACTTTTTTTTACGCTTTCAAAATGTTATTAAATTTTCTTCTAAAATAATGACAATACAATCTTTTTTTCATGTTTGAATGATTGCACGAGTTCAATCATTTTATTTATTGTTTTTAATTTTATAGTGTTTGAAATTGGTAAACGACAGTTTTCAAGATTTAAAAAAATATTTCTTCAGATGGGATTTTCGCGTGAAACCATCATAATCTTAATGTCCATGTCCATGGATACAGTTTTCTTGTACGAAGAGCATTTTGTCGATGGTAAATTATCAGTCTCTATTTAGATGAGATTTTAATCTTAAAAATCATCAAATTATGTTTAATCTCCGTAAATACAGTTTACTTACGTTATAACAATTGTGTTTGCGTAAATAAATGTTTCTCTTTTATGATATCTAAGTATAAGAATAATGAGAAATTTAAATGCACGATATTTCAAAATTCATTTAAATTATAGGAAGTGAAGACGTTTGATCTCTTAGCCGAGGAACTATGATATTTAAGATATACGTTGGTGTTAGATACTTTTGTATCGAAGACACATTAATTTCTTGGCATTTCTTGGATGGTAAATATAAATCGTCTATTTGTGTATGTGAATGGTGCTTGTATATTCTTCCAAAGGAGAAAAGATGGAAAATATACGTAAAATCTAAAATGATATTCATTTTTTAATTTTACTGAATAACACAAAGATGAGATAGATGAAAAAAATAGACAAATATAAATAGATAGTTAGATAGAAACATAGATGGATAGAAAGAAGAATAACTAGATAGATGGATGGAAGATAGATAGATAGATAGATGGAAAGGTAGATAGAAAGAAAGAAAGAAAGAAAGGCAGATAGATAGATAGAAGGATAGACAAAAATATAGATAGACAGATCGTTAACTGCACGCTTTAAATGTATGTTTTCCCTTTTCAAAAGAAATATCCAGCATGGCTCAACTCCCAGATTCTGCCTATCTAGTCAGTTAGGGCTGCCTTTATTTGAGCAATCATAAAACGTATCACGAAGTATTTAATATTGACGTTTATCTTTGGTGCCAGATATATTCGCCATGGTTTCGTATACCCATCGCCTCATATCAAATTAAGTTCAACGTTTTATTTGGGGAAAGATGTTGGACTGCTTTTGAGTCGAAAAGGGGAAAAAATGAATATCTGTTTGGGGAGAGGAAGGGTGTAAATCGATATTAAATAAGAAGTTGTTCACTTCTTTTCTCTTGGCGTAAGTTTGTGATTTAAGAAGGAAGGGTTATTGAACCGGAGCTTAGGCTCATATTGGCTAGGATTTTCACGCCAAAATCGAAGTTTGATAATCGGAACTCTATTTGTTATCTAAGATATGCGATATTGTTAGCGAGCCGAAAGTTCGAATTATTGTCCAAAATATCGAACCGATGATGAAAAAGGGACAGATAAAAATAGGAGTATGTGAGCAAATATTCGAAAGAAAGAACTGACTCTGCTGAGGTAAGATTGGCAAATACCCGCCAGGCCAAGACTGGGGTAGAAAGGTAATAAAAAACTATTCCATTAATAAGAGTCCAAGGTATAACACATTGGCTTTTCAGTGTTAGCTATTATTCCTCATATGAGCGACTCCCTGCGAGTACTAATATATACTGCATTTGATCTTATGTATATCATCTATTCCGTTATGTTTTTGCAATACTTCTTAAATGTAAATGCATTATTATCGTGTTTGGTAACAATTTTCCTTCATTAATGGGATGCACCCAGATGCAAAGCGGCATTTACATTTTTTAAAATGTAATTATACACGGAAATGCTTTCGTCATGTACAACTCAGCATATATATATATATATATATATATATATATATATATATATATATATGTGTATATATAGATATAGATACATATACATATATATATACACATATACATATATATATATATTATTTTCTTTCTCATTTATATATATATATACATATATATATTTAAATAAGGGAGTATATATATACATATATATAGCGAGAGAACAAAGAGTGAAAAATATAGAACTTGCTATATTGATACATTGAAAGATATAATATATATACTAAATATTAGATACAATATATATGTTAAATAATAATAAAAATATTAATAATAAGAAGAAGAAAAAGAAGAAGAAGAAAATAATAATAATCTATATATCTATAAAAGTGAAGTTGTCTGTGTATACGTGTGTCTTTTTTTGTGTGTGTACATTTCGCTACCAAACTCCTCCGTCAATTTTCAGTCTTAAGAGTCGAGATTTGACATAAGCTGTATTGAGTTTTGGGAAAATCTTATTAATGGCTTTTCGGCCGAAAATTTTTCTCTCAAGAAGTCATAGTTCAACGATTTGATATTTGAAAACTTTACAAATTTGGGTCTAAACACTGGAAATTTTAGATGCAGGTTACTTAAACAGGGATCAAATTTCATAACTTGATTGCGCCTAAAACAATAAATATTAAAGAGTCAAACTTGGGGTCAAAGTTTAAAAAAAAATTGACTTCTGCCCTCTCTACCAAATTACTAAAATAATTTTTTGTCTAAATATTTGAAATTTTACATGAAGTGTATTCAGACATAAGGCAAGTTTTTAATCGGATTTTAGCCGAAACTTTGGCTTCCAAGGATTCAAAGTTCAGAAGAGTTGACCTTTTCGGTCTCTAGCAAACTATTCAGCTAGTTTTGAGTCTAAACATTTGAACTTTTACATAAAAAAGTATTCAGCAACATTTTTAGTCAGTATTTGGCCATGAATTTGGCTGCCAACAGGTCAAAGTTGAAAGAGTTAACCTTAGCAGACTCTACCAAACTCTTTCGCTAATTTTGGATCTAAACACTTAAAATCTTCAATGTAAGTTGCCTGGACATGAGTCAACATTTTTTAAATATATATACATGTGCACATAATGTTATGAACTGTATATAGGGCCCGAAAAAAGCCGGGTTTAAGTGCTGCTGCTGCTTCTAATAATAATAATAATAATAATAATAATAATAATAATAATAACAATAACTAGCAGGACCCGTGGAAATTCCACGGTAGTTAAAATCTTTTAAAACACATCAGTAAGAAATTCCTTATTGTTATATTACAAAAATGAACGTATGGAAGCAAGTAGAACAAAGAACTTTAGTTTAAACTTTTATTGAAGGTCAATGCGATCGTAACTGATGCTGTTGATATTGTCAGGAAGTGCTGGTGATGATTGAGGCGGTGACAGGGACGTCGATCAGCTGCTTGGAGTGAGAATAGTAGTCAGCCAGCAGGTTCTTGGGAGTCAGACTGTGAATTTTAAAAAAAAACTGTGTGACATTGTTGACATCGATTTTGTAAACGTTCTGATGACCCCAAGTTTAATATTTCAGGACATTTTGGATTACACGTGTGAGTAATGAATAGGTCACAGAAAACTGGCATTGCATCTTGATGAAGCTGTTGTAGATTCCTAGGACTTCCTGTAAATGTAGATGGTAGAATACCTGGTACACCAGAATAACCATCTTCATTCCTTGATAAATGACCCATTAAGCCAGACTATTGAGCAGCTCTTGGTTGACTTTGATAGCTTTTAATGAAGTTAAATAAGCAACCGTCAACTTTTACATATGCAATAGACTTTTCTATTTATTTTTGATTTTATTCAATAAAGATTTGGAAATTCACAAATATTTTTTAAGTCGAATTATTGATATAGATTTCAATTAATGCATCACAACTTCCTGATAATATAAATAGAACACTTTGAATTTTCTGTACAAAAGTGTTTTCCATAAAAACATTGTAATCTGTCATAATATTCCGATTCTTGTGTGCATAGAAAATGAAGTGTTTCTGTAAAACTTACGAAGTAGCTTAAATTTGATTTTTTGATAATCAAAATTATGTGAGGTAGGTTGTACCTATCAAATTTATGTCAATGTTATATAAGTAAGTAAAGTTAAACAAGCTGTATACCACTGTTTCATCAAATTCTGAATTTTAAATATAAGGAAAGCAATTAAAATTTTTTTTTCCAAAATCATATTTACATCCAAGTTAATTTTTAGATTCAATAGCTATTCCTGATTGTTTTCATAACACTTCACGGTAAACAATATTCTTAGTATATGTTACACCACACTTTCTGCCCTGATTATAATCTCTATGCAGTTGCATTACCTTAAATTTCACACTGTACTTAGATCGAGCTCTTGGACATGCCACATACAGCTGACCATGAGAAAATACAGGTTGTTGAAGATATATACCAATCTTATCAAAAGTTTGGCCTTGTGCTTTATTGATGGTCAGTGAATATGCTAATCGTATTGGAAACTGCATCCGATGAAATGCAAACGGAACATTTGTATCACTTGGCTTGATTTAATTCTTGGAATGATAACTGTGGAACCTCTATTAGATCCATTAATTAAAATAGCAATGATGCTGTTTTGATGACATTCTTTTTTTTTCATCCTAGTTCCATTACAAAGTCCTTGATTTATGGATAAATTTCGCAGTCACATTACTATTGCCCCTATTTTCACATTAAGTCAGTGAGGTGACATTCCAGATGAGGTTAATTAATTTATGAACTCGATAGGATAATTTTGAAGTTCAGCATCATCATCGGAGATGTAATCTGTACTTAAATATGTATTTATGCCTCCGGGAAGATTATTTAGAATTTCTACATTTACTGTTAAACATTCTATATTTTTTGGAGTCATGATGATTCTATTTTCCATTTCTTGAGGGCTGCAGTCAAATATTTCTGAGATTAGAGAACCATTACATACCGAATCATCAGAGACATCTATAGCATCTACAGGAACGTCATTAAGACTGCTCGTTAGTGTATCATTACCAAGATGAAGGAGCCATCTAGAAAACTCCTGTTCATTTATGTTAGTTCTGACGTTTTGTGTTAGTTGTAATTGACTAAAATGATGCCACAATGGGCATCTTTTAAAACAGGTGTCTATAATAGATGTAGGTGATCCATGTGGCACTACTGGCAAAATTTGCCTGAAGTCACCTCCAAGTATGAGAAATTTTCCACCAAATATTTTATCGTTACCCATTATATCTTGTAAACATCTATCTATAGCAAGCAGTGCATGATTAGGTATCATAGAGGCTTCGTCTATGATGAATACCTTTACCTTTCTCAAAAAAGAAGCATGCTCTGATACAGGAGAAACGTTACAGACACTGGTTTCTGTCAGAGGTACAGGTAGTTTGAATATACTGTGGAGTGTTTTCCCTGAAGTTAGCATTGCAGCAATGCCGCAGTGGCGGTTACAGTACTGCTGGAGGTGAGGTAATCATATAACATGTTGAATAAAAAGGTTTTTCCTGATCCGGCTGGGGCATCTAAATAGAAGCAATTGCTGTGTGGAGCTACTTTTTCAGTTGCCATGACAGCCTTGATTATAGTATTAAAGACATCTAATTGTTCATTGTTTCACAATTCAACATTAGGCCCGTTTGTATTTCAAGTCATATTCTCTATTGGAGGATCACCTGTTGGTTCAGATAAACCCATTGCCTGGCAAGAAGAACCATGCTCATTAAATATTGGTTTTATCAAATGAATAACTGGGGGATATGTATATACACTGGCCCCCGCCCTTTGCGGCCCGGGCGACAAGATCAAATGTAGTATCTGTTCCGACAGATACTGCAAGCAAAGACCATATGTGGGGGTAACCCCACATAT
>NC_136501.1:68406225-68416225 GCF_053919585.1 Euprymna scolopes
ACCACTATCAACAATTACCAACACTCTTTATCCGTGCGTACACCTAAACGTCGATTCCATGAACGGAGCTTCTTTCTTAGAACTGCTCGCCTGTGGAACTATTCCGTTTGCCTGCTTTCCAGCTGACTACAATCTGATTGTCTTCAAGCCCAAGTTTTTATTGAACCGTCCCCCCTAAGTAATCAAATTTACAAAATTCCCACTAACGATATACTAAACAAGGAAAACTGTTTTATAAAGAATTTTTTAGATCGAATTTCATGAGATCAAGTTTCGGATAATAACATTTAAGATAACATATTTATGAAACCAGTTCTAGGAGAAACACACGAATGAAGATTGGGGTAAATCTTATATAGTAAACATGCAAAATAGATCAAAAACACAATTGTACACGGAGGATATTTTGTATGGATGGAAATTCTGCAGATAGAACTAAACACATAGCCTGTTTGTTCAAATTTTACTTCTCTGCTTTTATTTAATCGGGCGGCTGTATGTGCAAAGTCTTGTATATAAAGTCATTATTTACCTTTTCATTTTTTTACCCGAAACGTTAAACTCTATTGTAATTATCATTATTATTATGTGGACACACTAAGACTATACAGACAGGCTATCATAAAAAAATCCTTTGTAAGCATCATGTATTGTTCATTGAAGCCTAGGTGATAACAAATACCGGTATAATTTCTGTACTCTCCACCTCTTTCGATAACATTAGAGTTTCTGCTTAGAATATCGGAAACCAAGATGGTTACTTAAAATATACACGATGCTGAATCATCGTATGAAATTCTTTTTTTCTCAACATTATATTGATAGGCTAATTTCTATTTTTCTGAAGATGTATACGCACGAAAATATTCGATATTGACATAATAATCATACATTTTGTCTGCGTAAATGAACAGATCTGTAAGAATGTGTTAAAACTTTCATCTGATGAAACGATTGCTAGGCTGAAAAATAAATCATTGGAACTTAGAATGTAGTTATACAGTAATACTTTTATATATGCTCTATTGTTATAGTTAATTAACATTGGGCTTCCAAACTAAAAGGATTGGTATACACAAACACTAGAATATATTGAAAAAGCATATTTTACTAAATAAAGTGACACAAAGTAGTATATATATATATATATATATATATATATGTGTGTGTGTGTGTGTGTGTGTGTGTGTGTGTTTGTGTGTGGTATATATATATATAACTATAGATACATTGAAATCTTTCTCTATATTATTTGTTACAGAAAATAAAAGCTAAGATATTCTTCAGTTTTAGAGTTTAAATATGGCGGAGAAAAGTAATTACTACTTAAAATGTTGCCAACATTAAAATGAGCACAGGAATATTAAAATTGTAATGGCCGGTAGAACTTCTTTGATAGTTAATATAGGAGACGCCCTTGGCATTCTGAAAATGTTGAACCTTCTTGTTTTAGGTAAGAGAATACAACCGTAAAATATTATCTATCCACACTAAATACCACTCAGAAGAAGCACAGACTACCGCGTTAATGTTTGGCTTTTCATTTAATAACAACAATTAATATTTTTTCATCTATTCAGGGAAGGAAAAACCTTTCCCACTGACACAATTGTTATATGTGTCCTACTTCAGACTGCTCATTTTGGGAGCGTTTATTTCCCCTATATAATAATTTACACATTAAATAATATCAAGCTCTACACCAAGATGTTTTTCTACATATATATGACATAATCCCATAATTATAACATCGACTTCCTTAAGACCGTGTATAGATAAATTTTTCTATCTAGACAAGGTATAGTGATTCCATTTATATTACAATATTTTTTATTAAAACAATAAGAATAAATGTTACGAAAGCAATATTTTTTCTTCATTATAAATTTCGATTAGAAACATGACAAAATGAACAAAATTATCAAACAGTAATTTTTCACCTGGAATCTAAATATCGTAATTAATTATATGGATTAATTAATCTTGCGCACTTATTAATTCTTAGAAAGGTGTAACGTCATTTCCATAAGACTTTCATTTTTATATTTAATTTCCTTTGCAAATTAACAAAACGTATCTGAATTATTCCGCTGGTTTAGCTCGAAATAATGAGGAACTTACGGTCAGAGCAGATTATTCTGACGCTTGAACAACTCTTGAAACATTACTTGCTAAGCAATAGAAATGTGTTCTAGCTTCATCCTGGAAGACATGTGAAAAGTTAACATGCAGTAAATGTATGTATTGACACGTGTATAATTGTATGTGGATTCCAATATTTTCCCGATTCCGATACAATTACCGATTAAATTTGATCACTTCCTTTATTATAATCGCCGAATTTAATGGAAACAAATTATAAGTACCAAACTGCTATTCACTAGGTGTGTCAGAATTTGGGGGGAATTTTTGACACCCCTAACACAAAACTGCGAATAAAATATTAAAAAAAAACTCGTAATTTCTCTTTATAACGTGGGTTGTTTATGTTCTTTATGGGATATACTTCCAAAATAAATTATTAAAGCCATTAAAAAAAATTGTCACCCCAAATAAGGCACATTGCCACTTTGATGTAGTGGCATAAGCATCCGGGGTACTATGTAGAGAGTTAAGCAGCAAGATGTCGGTTCACGTTACACTTAAACTTCTGCATGTAAGTACAGTCGGTGAAAGTCTAGTGGTTCTGGGTAAGAACCTACTGGAGTAGAAGGCTCTCTTACATCTAGGAATCTCTACTGTGAAGAGGTGGGATTTAGCTGGTTGTCGGCTTAGTCGGGGATATTTACGTCGAGGGGGTACAATTGCTTGCAGTTCGTCAGAGCATTCACCATTAAAGTACTTGTAGACCAGGCAGAGGGAGTCAATATTTCATCAATGGGACAGAGATTGAATCTTAGTTGACAGTTAAAGACCTATCAGATTGGCGACTCTCTTTTTAACCTTGTCTAGGAGCGATGGACTAGTGGCAGATGCACCAACCCAAATATGACAACAATAATCCATATATGGGCGAATGGTGGCCTTATAGCGGTACGGGATATTTTCGGGCGTTAGTAGCTTTCTAGCACAGTAGAGAGAACCTACTTTCTTCGCAAAGGTCCTGGAAATACTCTCAATGTAATTGTTCCAACTCATGTTTCCTGTGAACGTAAGGCCGAGAAGCCTAAAAGATGCACTTTCAGATAAAGATTCATTGGCCATTGCTATTGCTGGTAGAGAAGAATTCTTGTAATTAGTGAAGGAAACAAGTTTAGTCTTGGCAGCATTGAATGTGACCATCAGTTTTTGTCCCTCTTCCACTACAGATCGGAAATCAATTTCTAGTTTTTCTGCCATTTCGTTGGATATGTGTCAATTTGTTGTCCTGTAGTGTCTGTTATAGAGCGTGGGGTCATCAGCATATATACAACAGACAACTTTTTTCAGGTAGGTCATTTATGAATATAAGGAATAATAGAAACCCAAGGATAGAACCTTGAGGCACTCCCGCATTTATGTCATATTGTTTAGATGTATGACTGTCGAGGACAATCCGGAGTTTTTCTTATTTAAGAAGGATTTAATTATGCTATGTATTCTTCCAGTGATACCGTATGATCTGATTTTCCTGAGAAGACCTTCATGCCATACCCTGTCAAAAGCCTTGAATATATCTAGAGCTACCGGTCTACCCTCTCCCACTTTGTCCAGTGAAGTGTATATACGATCTGAGATTACAGTTAGGATGTGTGCTGTGAAACGGGCCTGCCTTAATCCATATTTTTGGTCAGTCAGAAGTCTATCATCTGTTAGGTGATGGACTAGAGCTTGGTTAATTATTGTCTCAAATATTTTTGCAAAGAGTGGGAGGAAGCTAATAGGGCGATAATTTACTGGGTCAGTTCTTTCGTCAGAATTCTTGAAAATTGGTACTACAGAAGCAGTTTTTCAGCAGGTAGGAAAGCAAGATTCATTAAGGCATTTGTTATAAAGTTTGGAGAGAAGTAGAGCTACTTCGGTAGAACACTTTTGTAATAGCATAGTCGGGATGAGATCAGGTCCACATGATTTTGCAGTGTAAAGATTTCTTAGGATAGCATGCACCTGAGCAGAGGGTAATTTTCAGGTCGTCTAGAGTGGCGTTTATCCGCAAAAGAAAGTCAGAGTTTGCAGGGTTCATTGTGGAGTTGGAGGCAAACTGGCCGGCAAGCATGTTAGCCTTCTCAGTTTCAGAACAAACAACCTCATGATTGTTGGATAGTGGGGGAATTGTTGATTGCTTATTATTTACTACACTGTTGTAGATTTTCTAGAAGTCACGGGTTCATAATTTCGTTGCTTCGATGCGTTGTTTGGTGGTTTCAGTAAATTCTCTCTTCGCTGTCGCTATTTCTTTCTTACATTTCTTTCTGGTTCTATATATTTCGGTCTGTTTGAACTGGACTTGTGTCGGTTAAATCTGCGGTACGGGTGCTGCCTTTGCACTATGGCAGCTGCACAAGTAGAAGTAAAAAATTGGGGAGAGTGGGGCTTGCTATAAAATTTCCTCGTGGGCACATGTGCTTCGGTTGTGATTTTGAACCATTCCGTGGTCTCATTTGCGCTATGTTCAGCAGGAAGTGAAAAGATATTTTGCCATGGGGCGTTCCTGCTGAGGTCCCTGATGGCTTCCCAGGCACCCTTTTTATAATATCTCGTTGTTTTGAGCAATGGCTCTTCAGTTTTGGCTCTAGAGTTTAGGGGGATTTAAACCATTTGAGGAGTGAAGAGTGTAGGTTAGTCTCACTAAGTGCTAAGATATCCAAGGTGTTTGTTAGGAGAAATTCTTCAACATCATTTAAATTAGTTCTAAGCCCACGGATGTTCGTAAATGCAAGCCTCAAGGGAGGAGGCAGGTTGGTTTTGTTTGAGTTTTGGCCTGGTTTTAGCGTAATTTTTTTTATTGTACTGTCATTTTTTTTATTGAAGAATTTCAGTTTACTTAAGGGATGCTGAACAAGTGGTTATGCTGAATACCTAACATGCAACACACGCAGACCATCAGTTGACCTTCAATCTACTAGGATTGTGCCCTCAGGATAGCCACCGAGGATGAGTGCAGGGTCCCGTTCCATGGTCGACATGGCACTACAAACCTCCCGATATTATACAACTGTTGATGGAGCAGCCGCTCTAAGCGCTACCAAAGAGTTATGGCTCATGTACTACCAGTCGAGAACAGCAGTCAGGAACTGTCTATCCTAAAACCATCAGAAAATGGTCAACCCAATCTACTTGCACTGGCATTACGGCATTGAAGCACTCCCAAGTGACTGGTTTAGGGGATGAGATGTGCCTGGAATAGGGAAAACGGCGTTCATTGCTCTAGTCAGGAAACAAGATCGACCAGAGAGTATTTCTTGAAATAGTATTTTTATTTTTTCAAAAACAGTGTTTACTAAGTACCTGCGCGCCTCCATGCCACCATTTTGTTTACGCAATAAAATCAATTGAATTTTACGAGTTCATTTTTTCAATTTTTTCACTTTAAAAATCTATCAAAATTTGTCTATTAGTTCAATTTTTACGATATTTTCAGGTTCAATATAAACTTTTATGTACTTTCTAATAAACCGAATATACTATTTTAGATACGTTTTTTTATTAACGCACCATATTGAATGTCTATTAAAATGAAAATAATTAATTTTCTCACGTCAAATTTATATATTACAAATTGAAAATAAAAGATCAATAAATAAAATAAGCTAATTTATAACAAAAAAGATACTGTTATTTGCTAATTTACCTTTAAACTCCAAAGTTAAAACCTTAAAAAAAAACACGTTAAATTTTTTTTAAGTGCAACCTTAAAATCTTCTTATACTGGACAGAAAGTTTCCTTTAGTTACGACAATTATTTTTTATTTCATTCAATGTTTTTTTATTAGATATTAAATAAATTCAATCCATAAAGAAGAAATAAACTATATTAAATGAAAAAAAATCATGTATTTATTTGAGAAAAGAAAAAAATCCTCGACTGTTTTTTTAAGCAAAACTTATATGTAAAATGTGACTAGTTTTGATCTATGGTGACACACATTTCTTCACGCACAAGGTTAGACGGCCAACGTAAACGTGTAGTTTTTTTTATTCTGTCCATCCGTATTTCCAAAAAAGAACAAACACCGCTTCCATCGGATCGTTAACACCATAAAAATGCTTACGTAATGGCGGCTTTTTCAAATAGTTGTTTAAAAAATTATTGTATTTAAAAAACACATGGAATTTAAAATATAAAAATGGATAAATTCTTAACAATGAAGAATGAAAGTGCTCTTTGAATAGTTTTTCTATAGGTAAGTGATTTTTTGGAATTTATTTATATACATATATTTATCGAAGCAAGTATAAATTCATTGATTTTCTTTTAATCTTTTTTAAAGAAAACCGATTTAAAAACACAAATATTACATACTTGATATTAAACGTGTTATTTTTTTTTAATTTGGTCCTTGCTCCTTTAATTGAAAAAAAATAGGGTTTGAGTTACATTTTTAAGTAGTTATAAGCTTGGAAAAATAGGAGGTCGAATTATTCAATTTTTGCTCACGCATATTTAATGTCGGTTTCGGACACTGCTAGCTATTCACCCTTGTGCTTGTTTTAGAAGAACTGCACTTCTATACTTGTGATTTTTAAATTTGATGTAAATAAATTACTTTTGAAAACCGATTCATCTACAGAATAGTCTGTTTGTTCCTGCTTAGTCTGTATGCTACGCTTTTATTAAAGGCAAAATATACGTTTTGCTGACCACGTTTATGATTTTCAGTTTAGAGACTGTTATTATGCAGATACATTTATTTCATAATCAGTCTTCAGCACTTTTATCGAATCCCAGTTTTGGAAAATAACAAATAGGGTTCTGAACAGAAGCGTGGACTGTATTCCAACCCTCATCAATGACCTGCGGTAATCTCGCTATGCGACATACAAATATCTGTGCGTGATGTTTCCAAGCAGATCAAAAACGTTGATTCTAGTAAAGTTACTCCCCCTGACGTCATTCCGATTATAGTGCTGAATCTTGCTCCCATACTTACGAAGCTGTTTAAGCGTTGTGTTAAGGAAAATTGCTTTCCAATACCTTGGAAACCCTCATCAGTATGCCCTGTATTTAAGACTTTAGGTGATTAGTCATTTTCCTCTCAGACCAGTCAACACCTCCAGTACAGACCAATCTCCTGTGAGTCATGAGTAAATTGCTGGAATCTGTGTTAAGAGATAAGTAGTCAAACACACCTGTAAAAATAAATTTCTTAGTGACATGCAATATGTTTTCCGTAATCATTTGATAGGGTATGGCATAAAGGTCTACTTCACAAGATCTCCAGTTACGGTATAGCTTGAAATGTATTCTCAATTGTTAAACTCTTTCCGTCTAATAGGTTCATAAGAGAAGTGGTTGATGGATAGAAATTAGAAGCTCACGGTATTAATGCTGGACACCCTTAGGGGTTCATCTCTCTTCCTGATCTACATCAATGATGCTCCAAATCACATTCTCACATCATTCGTAGACATTTATGCTGACGACACTACCATTTATGGTGACACAAAAAAGCCGTAAATGACTAAGTTCTCTCTGATTCTTTCTCCTCGGATATTGAGCATTTGGTAAAATGGGAAAAGATGTGGCTTATTACTTTTGATGCATCCAGAACCAAGCTTCTATTTTACATCGTCAACGCTCAGATCTCCATCTGACACCCATTGAAATGATTGGCTCTCATTTTGGGGAGGCTCTATGTATTGACAATTTTCTGGGTTTGAGCTTTACTCCTGATCTGAAATCGACTACGTGCATCAAATATGTTGGCAAGATCGCTGAGAAAATGGTGGAATCCTTCTACCGCTTCATTAGATATCCCACTGCCGGTCAACCTATATAAAAGCCAGGCTAGTCCAAGGATAGAGTACTGTTGCTACATATGAGCAGGAGCTACTAGAAAGGTCTTACCCTACTTTGACAGAGTTCAAAACAGGCTTCGTAGCTTCGTTGGTATGCCCTCCCTCTTCCCTGCAACCACTTTCCTACAGAATTAAGAAAAAATGATCAACCGAAACTGTGTAAAGAAACACAGTTAACAATAAAATCTTTGCAAACTAATGTGCTCGAAGCCGTTGTATTAACAGGATATTTTTAAAGTAAAACTGTTTCAATTCCTCGGATTCCCCTTATTACTTTGACATGCCATTTCAAGCGTTTGTAATTTCCAATAAAATGAAGCTTTACAATTTCGATAAATAAAGCTAAAGGACAAAGCTTCCAAGTTATTGAATGTCATTTTCAGATAACTTGCTTTTCTCGGGGCGAGTTGTATGTTGGTTGCTCACGCATTGGAAGTCCAGAAAAAAACTCTAAATTTCCACACTTGCTAGAGGTCACACTCAAAATGTAGTTTAGCCAGAGGTTCTTCAAAATTAACGATGCAGATACATTTACCGTGTTCAGATATGCACGGCTTTTAACTAAACTTTAATTATTTCAGTAACGAAATAGATTATTAATATCATGTTTACATATATTGTGCATTAAATAGTTAAAACAAAAGGAGATTTAACAGTCTTCAGATATGCACTATGATATAAAATAATAATTGCGATTCTTACATTATACTTTGAAAGTAGAAGGATTAAAAAATAAAAGATTAAACTAGAAAAAGGAGATAAGGGCACTGGCGAGTTCTTTATCAAATAAAACGCACTTACTGCTACTACCTCATGAGGAATGTGAGAAAAGAAGCCATTATGAATTAATCCTTCGTTTTATCAAAAATATAATTATGTATGAGGACGGAATATTTAAAGATATCAAATACATCGTGGAAACGCTAGGTAATTCAGTTAGTATAATATAAAAAAGGTAAATAGCTTTAATAAATTCAAATAAAATATTTACTTTTTTAATCTTTAAAACGGGAATATAAATTATTTCTTATATGTTTAACTAGTTTTAAAATACATTCTAAACTGATATTTGCTTCGTTTTAGTTTTATCTCATGAAGTAAATAAAATCGATTCTCCAAATTTAATAGGTTTCATTTTATGTCTATTATATTTTGGTTATTTTATTTACCTATCAGATCATAAGCCGTATTTACATCAGATAGAATTTGTGCATTATTCCAGTGCTGTTGTTAGGTTCCTTCAAATATTTAACCGTATTGAATTTTTGTTAAATGTTATAAATGTTAACATATCAATATCTATAACACACAAACAAATAACCATTGACGTTTTTTTTTGTAATTTTATTCAAACGATCTGCTATTTCATATCTCTTTCCTTCTCACTGGGCGAGAGTGTCCATCTTGACATTATTTTGCCGCAAACACACATACATACGCATATATAATTAATAGTAACTCTACTACAAACACACACAGACATATATATGCGTATATTTATGTATATGCATAGACGTAATAATCTGTTTACGTGTATTTATAAAGTTCGTTAAGCGAATAGATTTACATGTAAAAAGTTTATACGTAAATGTGTAAAAGATCTATATGTAAGCTATACTAAGTGTTATTCACCTTTATAGAAATGAAGTTAATAATTAGATAACCAATCGGATACCATTCTAATTGTATTAAAATAAAAATAATAAACATAGGCGTTAAATATGGAGTAATTCATATACTTTGAATTCTAAACTCTTTGCTTTCTTTTGGAACATTTACAAAGAGGATAATATGGGCAACACCTCCGTTTGAAATTCAAATAATTCAAATTTTCATTACATGCTTTCCACATCTATTAGAAAACAAGTAAGCAATCTTATTCTGTGACAACGTCAAACTTACTTCAAAATTCAACACATTTCAAGAATAAAATCCTGTAATGCAAATCGAATGAACATCGGAATCATGATTCGAGTATAAGTTTACTATCATTATACTTTTAATTATTCATAAGAAAAATAAAAACTAGTGCAAGTAAGTACACACACACACACACACACAC
>NC_136501.1:68421225-68473725 GCF_053919585.1 Euprymna scolopes
TCCGGGAATTGGTCGGGCGACCAGCCACAAAAATCCTTGTGGAATCGGCTGAATGAGTATTCCCCTCCCGCGTGGCTGAGGGGGCAGTACGATGCAGAACTCCAAGTTTGGATGTATAAGGGCTGGCTGGTTTCGTACCCAGAGGATGAGCTCGGGCCACCAAGGGGACTGATTCCTCTGATGGCCGCCAGGCAAGAGAATAAACAGAAGGTCCGACCCGTCATGGATTACCGGGAACTCAATGAACACGTCGACCCACACACGGTTGAAGATGATGTCTGGGCACATAAACTGAGGGAGTGGCGGCAGCAGAAGGCATACACGGTAATTCCGGACTTGCAAAGAGCCTACCTAAAGATACGAAAAATCGCTGTGCTCGTTCCAGATGGTCGAGACCAAAGGGACTCGCTATTGTTTGACCAGGCTGAGGTTCGGCCTGAATGTGGCCCCGAACATTATGACAGCGAGTATGCAGGTGATCTGGTGTCAGAATGAAGCCGTGCGACAGATGACGTCGCCGTATATGGACGACATTTTCAAGAACGATAGTCTCATGTCTGTTCAGGCGGTGAAAGAATGATTTGAGAGCTTCGGGCTGTCGTGCAAGGAGCCAGAGCGCCTGCAAGATGGAGTGAAAATTCTTGGCTTGCATATCAGCGGAAACGCAGACAGACTCAGCTGGTAAAGAGGTGGTGACATCCCAGAAGTTCCATTCAACATCACGCGTCGAGCGTTTTTTCCATATGCGGAAAACTGGTGGGCCACTTCTCAGTGTGTGGGTGGCTCCAGGTGGTGGTGGCGGCCATAAAGCGATGTGCAACTTCCATGTAAACGGGATGGGATGATGAGGTGCGCATTCCACACCTGCGAAGCATGCTGATGGAAGCTGTGGCAAGAGTGACCGAAGACAACCCCGTGCGAGAGAGCTGGTGCGTCGACGGGATCGAGTTTACAGTTTGGGTGGACGCCAGCTGACTCGGCCTTGGCGTTGCTCTGGCGGTCGACGAATTTATCGTAGAAGATGCGTGCTGGCTTCGCCCGGAAAATGACGCCGAGCCGAGAAACCTGGCTGAGCTTGATGCTACATTCAAAGGGGTAAATCTGGCGCTTCAGTGGCAGACAAGTGTTCTATATATCGTTACAGACTCTACGTGCGTGCATGCTTGAGTGGGAAAGCACGGTTGACAACGATGGCATCGGTAGAAATGCTAATATGGAGGCGACTTGCTACCCTGACTGAGATCACCAAGGAATTCAACCTGGTCGTAGATGTGACACTAGTTCAGTCCTGTCAGAATCGCGCAGATCGCCTTATCAGAGTGCCAAGTTATTGGCTGGACCTGCAAAAATAAGTGGGCGAACCGGCACCTGTGAATTGCTCCGCGGTCGGGCGTCTGTTTAGCCCGGAGCCCGGGCCGTGCTGCTGATGTCCATTTCCAAAGCGTGCACCCCTGTGTAAACTGACCTCTCTACGTCGCCATACTAGTCGACTCTTATGTGTCAAAGAGTGACTGAAATCTGTTGTCAGGAGCTGCGAAACCTGCCCGTCGATCGAACCAGCACCGGTCACGTTGAAGAACAGGCTCGTAATGGACGTAACTCACCACAACAACGGCCATTTTTTGATGCTCATCGATTGAAACCCTGAAACTGAGGACGAAAGCACGGGCGAGGACGAAGCCTCAATCTCCCTCTCCGATGAAGCACCCGAAGAAAAAGGTCACCGCGTCCCTGGCATCTCTGTGATGATAATGACACCGAGGGGGGGCGAAAATGGTGCAGGCTTAACTCTTAAACGGCCTCGGTGTGCGCTTTGCCGACGCAGCGTCATTATGCTGAAGAGGGTCCATATATAATAATGCAGTCTGGCAGAATCTCGTGTACTCTCGCGCACATCTGGAGGACTCTGTCTTTCATAAAAACAGGTCATCGGAGCAGATGACACAGAGGTTAAAACGAGTCTACGGATAGCTCCGACGGATGACGCTGCAGCAGAGAGCTGAAGGTTTGTTTACTCTTTTTGTCTTTGCAGCAAAAAACACAACTTCCACAGACAAAAACATCTCAATAATAATTCTATAATCTTAAATTACGATTAATATAAATAAATACGAAAAAATATATAAAATTGCACTCATAAAAATATTATTCACCGTCTATACAATATAGAATCTACCCGAGAAATATTATATAACGAACTAACATACATAAGACAGCCACAAAAAACAATAACTTCCCCAAGAAATCGTCGATAACATTTAAAACTCCATTTAAACTCACTGTGTAATAAAAACAGAAACATAATCGTAACAAAAACGACACCCTCAAAGTATACTATAAGAACCAACTACACACTTACTACAAAACAGATTAACCTAATTAAAGATACACTAGACCCAAGTCCAGAACAAAAAAGATCAAACCATATATAATAATATATTATACTAAATTTAAAACCTCCAATTTGATAATTAAAAGCAATAACAAAACCACCACACCAGACAAAACTAAAAAGATCAAACTAATAATATATTATACTAAATTTAAAACTTCGAATTTAATAATAAAAACAATAAAAATAACATTACACCAGACAAATCTAATTTAATGTGTGAATTTATTTGCCCCTTCGAAGAATGTTTCCCAACATCTAAAAAGCCCATATAACGCATACACATGCCACACCAGGACAACACTCTCCTGGCGATTAACCTATCATTTAGCTGACAATAGTTCCATAGATCAACACTTAAACTCCTATGATATAAACATACAGTCATACGACATTAGAAATATCTTGACTAATAATACTAAAATTCGATAGCTTAACAACTGCACACGACAACTAAATTACTAGAAGCATTACTTATAAAAAAATAGAGCCCCTTTTAACCAGATCTCATTAACACCCGGGCAAATATGCTTACAGTATTAAATAACTAACACGAAACTAAATAAATCAGAAAATCGAAATTAAAATAAAATAATTCGCCATAAAGCTTACTGGACCCACCTTTATAACAACTGAAAAAATATATATAAATATACCAAGCGTACAAGGGAAAGAAAAAGAAAACGATAACAACAACTATCTCTGCTGATGATAATCGGGTGCACCAATAGAAAGCGCTTGAGAAAATTATGGCTGCGCAACAACTTTTAGGCTCCAATTTATACATATGCCAGCTGAAATATAAAGACCGTCCGCGGAATGGAAAAGATATCCAGAAAAATCAGAAAAAAGAAATCTGCCGTGTTCAATCAGACGTGCTTAAAAGTGACGAGTTTTCAATATATATATATATATATATATATATATATATATATATATTTATATAATGAAAATTACAGTTGAATTTACCAAAATGATCCAACATGGTAAAATTCAAGTTAATTATAAATATTAAAGAATTAATATTTATAAAATTATCTCAGCCAGATATAAAAGCTCGATAATACCAAATAGGAAATAGAGCTTATAATATGAGAAAACAGTTAATGACATATGTTAAAAAACACTTTGAAATGAGTTAAAAACATATTTAATCTGAAAAGGAAACACTAGATAAATGGATAGTCCTTAATCCGCGGAGTTTCGAAGAAATACTCTCCTTCTCATCAGAGGGTAGGAATTAGCAAAATGCAGGATCGGGTTTTGCATGCAGAAGTATTTGATGAAACAACAAATAAGTCAAAGATCTTACTTGAAAACAAAATAAGTTAAGCAGAGGGAATATGGTAAAGAAAAAGGTGATTACACATTAATGGATAGTCTGGTGGAAGATAAAAAATCCAGTGACGGTAAAATCCAAATGTAAAACTTCAAGAAAGTTGAAAGAATTTTCATTTGTATAAGTAAAATCCAAAGAAATCCCGTAATTGGAAGAAGATGGTCCATAATAATCCAAACGCAGAAATCCATGGAATAATTCACAAAAAAGTGTGTACAAGGAAAAAATAATATTAATAAAAGAAAAATAAGATGTGCTTTTCACTCTACTCCTGAGACATAACTATGAATAAAAAAAAAATCTGGGAAGAGAAAGGAGAAAAAATGATAAAGTTAAATATGAAATATAAAATAAAGGGAAACAAAAGTCAAACTGACCCAGACAGGAAATGTTAAAGGCACGAATGTTAAAGGCACGAAAATATATATAGGGCAAAATAATATAGGTAAACTGAAATGTACAGGTCACTTATATAAAAATAAATAAATAAAAGGTGTCAGCAAGAATTGTTAAATGGCATTAAAAGGAAAATAAAAAATAAATAAATAAATATATAATGAATAAATAGAAAATAAATAAATAAATAAAAAAATGAAATATAATGAAAAATAAAATATAAAATATAATATATAATATAAAATAAAGTAAAATAAGAATAAAATAAAAAATAAAAATAAAAATTATTTAAGGGGAGAATAATTTTTTATCTGCATTTTCTGTTTTATTTATTTAATTATTTATTTTTATCTGCATTTTCTGTTTTATTCTTTAAACTTTCCTATCTATCTAATATATCAATATACCCACACTTTCATACCTAGTATGTGTATTTACTAAAATTTTGCTATATGAATTTACTTATTTTTTTATTTATTGTTTTTAATTTTTTTTCCTGAAATTGCAGATACTGGCCATCTTCTCGGACTCTATCCAAGCGGGAGAGACTAGTAACAGATGCGCATGGTCGAATGGTGGTCTTGTAGAGATAATCTCAGGTTTGAGTAGGCTTCTTGCACGATAGAAGGACCCCACCTACTTTGCAGAAACGTTCGCAATATTCTCAATATATTTGTTTCAGTTCATATTGCCCCTGAATGTTAGGCAGAGGAATTTGAAGGAAAACTTCTCAGGGTGTTATTTCTCATGGGTTTCTATGGCTGTAATTGTTAAAAGAAGACGGCTTAGTCTAACTAACATTAAATGATACCATCTATTTTCGGCCCTATTCTACTACGATCTGGAGGTCATTTTTTAAGGATTCTTATATTGTCTTAGATGTAAATACATTCGTTTGTCCCTCGTACATGTTACAAGGCCTTGCATAACTAGCAAATATAGACACCTTGGACACAATACTATCATAAAGAACGTCTATTAATATGAGGAAAAATAGTGATACAAGAATCGACCCGTGAGGTATTAATGCTATGCTTCTTTGATATTCGTTCATTAATCACCATCTAGATTGTCCTATTGATTCTGAATAGTCTAACCGTACGATTTTATTTTCACTAGCAGCATTTGGTACAAAACTTTTTACGGTATAATAAATATCAATGCGTAGAACTTGAAGACAACTACTATATAATACGTAAAAGAAATATATCTCACTTTCCTTTTCTTTTAAACAAGGCAGCTATTACACTCTTTTGTTATGTAATCGAAAGCAAATGGAATTGGAAAGTTTAATGTTCAAAAACCGCATTTTAACTGTTAAATAAAGAATCATTGTTGTCTAGAAAATTTTTGTCAAACCCCTATGTTTTACATTTCCGGAGGCCACTTGATTTTGAGATTTATAAAAAACATAAAAACCATAATATTATTAAAAATATATATGAAATAATGTCTGTTCAATGCATAACTTAATCATTAGGCGATACATTCTTAATTAAAGCTAAATTCCGATAAAGTTTTAAAAATAATTTAATAAAAATGGCATAATTCAAAAATGCATAATAAACCTTGAATGTAAAAGGCGCTCGTATAACACTATGTTAAAGAAGTCTACTAAAAAGTAAGAGGTAAAACATTTTCATTCACCCTCAACGACCTCATTAAATATCTAATGCATGAGATCGCAAGCATTCCAAATTAATTGAGAAAAAATACTTCGACGGCGAAAACAGCGTGAGAAATCTGTCACGAATGAACAAAAAAAATATATCATCATGACATCCATTTAGCATAAGGTGGTTTTGCCAATTATCGACGTTTCCTGAAATTCTCTGATACAGCTATACTGGGTGTATGTTATCAATGACCTTATAATCTAACTATATACAATAACTTCTGTTAAATTTATATATAAAAACATCTATATAATATTCTGCTTGTTTCTTTCTAAGTTTCTCCGATGTTGCGCGTTGAAAAAGTAAAATGCAATTTCTCAGATTCAAACTGTTCCAAAAACAGTCAAAATCAAGAGTTGACTTTAAGAAATGCCACTATAGCAACGTTTAAAAAAAACTCCATTTTGAAGTAGCACCATTTTCGACTATCATGATAATTGTACAGGACTATTAATGAATTAGTGTAAGAAAAGTACCCGCAGTAATTTTGACATGTAGCAGTTTTTCTCCGAATGAAATATTAAAGAAACATTATGTAAATACTGTAAACATTCAAAAAGAAACTAGGCAAAAAAAGATAATTATCTGTCAGGAGGTGTTGAACTGAAAGACTAAATGAATGAATGTCTATTAAAATTTGATATTATTTCTATTGAACTATGTGGCACAATATTGTTTTCTGAAAATTGAAGAGAACTTATTAATTTGTCTCATTAAGGTTAGTTCGATATTTAAAATACAATGGAAACTATTTTCAATAGAAATATTCGTATATTTACTGCATGTTCTTGGCTTTTATATTCCTAAAAAATAGTTTTCGATATCCAGAAATATTTAAGTTTGTTCAATACATATACGTTGACTAAATATATTTCTAATTCCGTGGAAGTTCACTAGCCCTGCTCATTAAAAAGTATGCTTTATATAAAATAAATGCAGTTTTAAAATCAAATACACGAGGAGATATTTAAAAAAACATAAAATCAAAAGCATGTTTTTTACGTAAATTAAGACATTTGAATCATTATTGTGCTGGGCTGATATTTTCTGTTTCTATTTTCTGTATTTTCAAATTTATTTTCGAAGTTTCTTCTCCGTTAGCAGAATGCATTTTTTTTTTAGAGAGGTTCCATTTCTGGCCAATATTAAACGACTATCCGGAACTTTGTTTAATATAATAATAAAGTAAAGTGATGTATCTATGGGGTTACTTTAATGATGTTTGTACAATAGAGATAAAGGCCTTAAGATATACGTTTTTACATTAGAACGTAAAGGCGGGTTAACGAAATATTTTTTTGCTCCTCATTTTTTCTTGGGCTAGATTTATCAAAACCAGATGGATGGGTTGTGCGATTGTGAATCAAGTGCTTGACGGCATTGCTATTACATTTAATCTGATGACATTTAATCTAATGGCGATTTTCTTGGTTCTGATAATTGTCTTGAATGTTCTCCGTATATTCTTAATGCCTTAAGGCGTGGTTGTAGTACAGGGAGTTTAAACGAAAGTCTTTTTGTCAGCTGAGAGTCTAGTGATTCAAGTAGAGATGGATGGTATCATATATATATATATATATATATATATATATATATAATATATATATGTTTATGAATATATATATATATATATATACTAGCATATATATATATATATATATATATATATATATATATATATATATATATATATATACTAGCAGTTCAGCACAGCTTTTCTCGGATCGTATGTACTGTTCATAACTTAATGTGCATAAGTATATATATATATATATATATATATATATATATATATATATATATATATATATATATATATATATATATATATACATATATATACATATGTAAGGGCGGCAAAAAGAAGCCCGCATTTTTAATTTTTTCAAAAACTGAAAATTTAAGTTAAATTTAATGTAACTGTTTAAACAAACTATAACTCATTTGATTGACCTTTTATTCTACTATAATTTTACCTGTTCATATTTGACTTTTAATTGAAATATTCTAGTGCTCACATCAATATAAAAACTACTTCTAATTGAGGAGGCAAACAGAAAGTCCGCACAATGGAAAATTGATATTTAAATGTAACTTTAGGACATGAATGCAACACAAATACCACAGGAACACAATGAACTAGTTGATATATAATAGCATACTCTTTTTACAATTTTACAGCCTGCAATATTTTGGAAATTCCTTCAACTAGACTGTAGCAATACTTCGGGAAAAGGGCATCCGACTTTTCTGAAATTTTTGTCCAAAGTTCTTCCAAATTTGAAATTTTATCATTGCGTAGCTGTAATGCCATACGTTTTCGGCAGGATTGCGGTCTGGAGATTGTGCACACCAAACCAAACACGGAATATCATGCACTTTCAGGAACCTCTTGGCATTGCCAACTTTGTGAATGGGAGCATTATCCTGGATGAAGATGAGATTATCATTCAAATTCCGACCAAAGTATGGTAGAAAATGCTCAGTCAACATATTAATGTACTTGGTCGAATTAACCAGATTTTGCAAGCAAACTATACGCCCTGAACCATTGGTCCTAATAATATCCTACACAAAAACTGAAACTCCACCACCACTTTGCAACGTTGAACCTGCCCACCTAAGATAAAATTCTTCGTCTTTCCTTCGACGGACGTACTGCCTACCATCACTGCCACGCATATTGAACTTGCTTTCGTCGCTAAAAAACACTTTTGACCAATATGAAGGGTCATGATCTTCATTGCATCTGACGAATTCCAGACGGCGCTTTCTGTTTTATACAGAAAGCACTGGCTTGCGTCTTGCAACATATCCTCGGGAATTGAATTCCTTTAATCTGTTCTTGACAGGAAAAAGAGAGCGGATCTTGATAGCATTGTCTTCCGTGTAAGAATTAACTCCAGTACGACCAGATTTAGGGGCATCACGAACACTGCCGGTGTTTTGATGCTTTTGCACAGTCTTTCGTACCGTTTCTCATCATATTTCAAGCTGCGCTTATTTCTCGATTAGATAAACCAGAAAAGTGGATATTAATTAGCTCCTGACGATCACTAAGAGAATATCGTTGCATATTGACTAAATGTTACGTTGTATAAGTTGGAACAACAATTACGATTAGAGATGCTTTGTTGCCTCTTGGTGGATATTTTAAACTGTATCATGGACAATAATTGAAGCTAGTTTTAAGCGAATCTATTGTTGCGGACTTTCTTTTTGCTTTCTCAATTCGAAGTTATCTTTTTAAATCGACGTGAACACTAGAATATTTCAATTAAAAAGTCAGATATTAACATCTTAAATTCTAGAGGACTTAAAGGCTAATAAAATCAGGTATAGCTTGTTTAAACATTTACATAAATTTAGCTTATATTTCAGTTTTTGAAAAAAGTTGTGCGGACTTTCTTTTTGCCGTTACTGTATATATATATATATATATACGTATGTATATATATACATATGTATATATATACGTATGTATACACACACATATATATATAGATATATATATATATATATATATATATATATATATATAATTAACTTATATCCATCCAATCTACATATAAAATGTCAATTGTTTAGACCCAAAATTGTTGGAGGATATGGTAGAATGTGCAAAGGTCAATTCTGTCAACTTTAACCATATTTTAACCCAAAACTTACTTAAAAGCTTGCTGCATATATGAATACCCTTAATGTGAAATGATTAGACCCCGCATTAGCTTGATATTTTGCAAGAAACCGCGAAAGTCGAATCCTTTTAACTTCTACCCCTTGGTAGCCAAATTTTCGGCGAAAACCGATTATCAAGCTTGCCCTAAGTCTAAATACACTTTATGCAAAATGTCCAATGTTGAGACCAAATATTGGCTGAAAGGTACACTTTTTAAAAAAACTTTGACTCCAATTTTGAGTCGTTAAGATTTAGTGTTTTGGGCACAAATTCCAATTAAGAAGTTTGATCCATGTTCAAGAAACCTACATCTATAATTTCAAGTGTTGGCGATGGAATTTGGTAGGGTTTTCAAAGGTCAACTCTTTTAACTGTAATTCTGTCACAGCCAAATTTCTGGCTGAAAACCGATTATAAAGATTTTCCCTAATCTCAATACCCCTTATATCAAATCTTGAGTCTGTAGACTGAAAATTGACAGAGTAATTTGTTAGGGAAATGTACACACGCAGACAGACACACAGACAATTTCACTTATATATATATGTATATATATGAAAATAATTATTTACTTGTATGGCAATCTTACGCGCTGTAGACTATAGCAACATTAAAAACGCGTTCCACATAATCTCTAGTCTACGATAGTACCAGTGAGCTACGAAACTTTACCTTAAATATGCACGATTTCGTGTTAAAATGCGAAGTTATATTTTGTTGTTTTTCATTAAGTAACATATTGCTTTATTCAGAAACGCTAAATATATGTAAACGCAGAGAAAAACTTGTTTTAATAACAAATTCACCTATGAATGCAACGTAATCCAGGCAATAAAAACGTTAACTCATTCATCTATTAAGCAGGACAGTTGCAATAAGACAACTTTCATAATTTTCAAATTATATGAAAAACAATGGCAACAAATTACTACATTGAAACGATAAAAATCGTACATAGTTCATCTGAAGGTTTTGTAGCTCACTAGTAATATTTAATATTACAGACAATGTGATCGTGTTTCGAATATTTCATAGATTTCATGTTGAGCATTGATAGATATTTTCCTGGCAATGTCGAATGGCGGATTAGTCGAGAATTAATATGATTATTCAAGCCAAACAGTTTTGTCGGTTTAAATATGTTTTAGAATAATCGAAATATTAAAAATAAATATTTATTTACATTAATTTAGTAATATAACTTTTAAATTTTATCATAACAATTTAGTTGACAACTTAGAATAACATTTAAAATGATCAGGTGATTATCTTAGCAACGTATATTAAATACGTCATTTTGCTGATGAGGTGATCCTCTTAAGATTCAGGGAAATTATTTGAGTCAGACGGAATTGAGAGAGGGCCAGAGCTCGTCTTCAGATCGTAATAGCTCCAAGTAGAGTGTGTGAAAATGGTGAATCACAGAATCACTTTTATAAAGGGGAAAAACAAGAATAACAATAAGAAATTGCCAGGAATATAACACGAGGTTCTGTCATTTCTTGTAATGAATTGGCATTGCAGATTTCTGTCAAACAAGATCAAAGATGAACCAGATATATTTCGCCATTAGCCAGATGCCCAAACTCCAAATAAGTATTATTCATCTTCTGTGTTGTATAGGTATTAATGTATATACTTCTCTGGTAATGAACTGTAATTGAATATACATACACCCAACTAACTCTAGATTAGACGATCACAACGCTAGACAATCATAGACGAACACGAATATAATCACGTTATATAGATGACTGTGCAAATGTATATACAAACGTATATACATTCTAAAAAATCTGGCCATTTGAAGTCTGTTTATCGCTTTATTGCAAGTAAGTATTTTTTTTTAATTTTCAAGTTGCAATAAAATGCAGAGAAGTGAAATTTAGTAAACTTGAAGAGCATAAAAAAGGGTCCCTGAATTTGAACAAATATTTAGAAAATTATGCTAAATTTTCTATTTCTGATAATTTTCAGTGTGCATTATTTTATTGCAGGTCTTACAAAATGAAGGAGTCGATTGGAAAGGAACATGTTTTTGCAGCCCTTACAAAAGGGTTATCCCTCGTAGACCTAGCCAAGAAGGTTAGAAATTATCGATAAACATTGTCTTTATTCGTTGAAAATCCAAATATCAAACCAAGAAAGGACAACAAAAGAATAAATCAGTTTCTGCTCGTGATCTTAGATAAAATCGCCGTCAACTTATCAAGCAGTCGGGAAGACACAATGCTGTTATATTTGACATGGCTGGCATACCTTCGATGTTTATATGGACAAGCTGCAATTTCTTGGACAAAATTGCAAGAAACATTACGTCTATAGCAAGGCCTATTTCAAACCAAACTCATGGCGAAAAACGCTCAGAAATACATGAAAACCAGCTTTGAAAATGTTATTTTCACCGATGAGACCAGAGCAACCCTTGATGCACCAGATGTATGGGTCAAAGTTTGGAGTACTCTTGGACTCCTTACTTATCTGTTCCGTCGTTAACAGGGTGGTTGGTGTTTCTTGTTTTGGGTTGGGATAATCGGCGATAAACTTATTAGACCATTTCGAGTGCCAGAAGGTGTAAATCTTAGAAGCAAGTCTTATATTTTATTTTTAAATGGGATTTGCCACCATTGTCTGATGATCTACCAGTGGCACGTCACCGCCCCAAAAAAAAATTATTCACAACAATTATCCATCCCACTTAACTTAAGTCATTAGGCATTAATGGAGAAATTTTGATGACATGTTCTCCACATATATACACAATTGAGCAGCTCTGATCAATAATAAAGATGAAGGAGGTGTTCAATTTTCGTCGACGGATGAACTGTAAGGGAATATTTTTGAAGGTCCTTATAGCATCACATTATCTCACATCCGCCGATTGACATTATCAGTTTACATGAGTCTGTTCAAACTGATTCTGAAACATGGAAGTTAGTCTGATAAATAAATAGTTTCATTAAACAAAATAATGTGAAATTCGTTTTTGTTTTGTGTTAGTATTACTAGTGGATATGTTCTTTATTTCATATGAATAGAAATATTATTAGTAGTATATTGTTGTATATTAGTTAGTAATTGTTGTACCGAATCTATACATTTTTACAGAAAATATATATTTAAACACTTGCAATAAAGTGATACCCACTTAGACTTGTCAGAAAATAGAAAAAAATTAGAATAACTTTTAAAATATGTGTTCTAATTTGAAAATAATCAGGAAAAAAAGTAACTTGTTATGCTCTTCCAGAGTATCTAATTCCACTTCTTTGCGGTTCATAGCAATTTCAATATGAAGAAAAATATTGACCAGCAATAAAGTGATACACAGGATGTATATATATATATATATATATATATATATATATATATATATATATATATATATATATATATATATATATATAGCTTAGTGCGTTAGAAGAAAAGAGTGAGCTCAATTCTATAAGAGGAGACTTATCGGGACAATACAAAAACAAACAAACATCATTGTAGCTTATATAGGAGAACTATAAGAATGGTAAATGAATTCACAAAAAGTATATATTGGTAAATATAGATTGTTTCATTTATTCAATAAGGCAATGCAAACAATTAGTTGGGGGATAGAAGTGACTCTTTAAGCCAAGGCATTTCGAAGCTTAATGCTTCTGATCAGAAGAGTAGAGAAGATGCTATGTAACATAGTGGCTATGCGGCGTCTAGCGTGAGATTCATCAGGAACGAAATAGATCAATTAATATTATAGATTATGTTGGGGAAAGTTTTATCGCATTCTAAATAAAGGAGGAGCGTATTATATAAAGTGTAATGTAGAAACGCGCATAGGGTCTGTATCATAGTCTTAAATGTATGCAGTATATGTTTTAAGGCAAAAGGGGAGGTATAGTGTGGATGGGTGGTAATTCTATTTTCTCGGTGTGTAACATGTATATTGTCTATACAGGGACATATATTGACAGATGCGATCGAGACGAAAACAGCACTATAAAGTGGTATATAATTTTGAGATGGGTATCATGGTGATGATTTAAGGCGAAGGATCAATGGGTATATTCTAAGCAGGGTTGAACCAAAGGGATTACACGGGGCGTCCTGTTCTAGGGTTTTAATTTAGTGAGGCGAGGCAATGTTCAGGAGTGAGTTAAAGGAGCAAATTATGGGGTGGGTCTGGGTGGGTAGTTGTAAGGCTATAATAATAAATTTCAGAATAGCAATATATATTAGATAATATGTAGCAATAATTCTAGGATTTCTTTGTTCTTAGATATACAGGGAGGGCGTTGGGGTATAAGGCAGATGTATAAGAATAGAATAGCAAAGTTTTAGGAGGCGGATAAAAGGACAAAAGAAAAATTTATCACTAAATTAAAACGCTGGAACAGGATCCCCACTATGTTATCTAGCATTTACCATTCCTATTGTCCTCATATTCCTATTATCCTCATATATATATATATATATATATATATATATATATATATATATATATATATATATATATATATATATACATATACATACACCCTTCTATGTTATATAAAGCCTCAGTATACTAAAGAAAGCACACGAAAGCAGTAGATAAAGCACATATACGTAGAAAAATATTATATCTAACAATATATTCATCTCTTAAAGCGGACAATGCTTGTACCGCAGTTAACTTTCTTAGGAATCTTAGGAATTGAGTCATCATATATTTTTTAAGCTGTAATTATCGTCCAAAACAGCATAACAATATAATAACCACCCACACCCACAGATAGGCACACAAACAGCCAGACAGACAGTCACACATACACACATACACACACGCATATATATATATATATATATATATATATATATATATATATATATATATATATATATATATATATATATGCTTTCATAATCTCTTACTCTCGGTTCTGTAAAACCTCCCTGTGTTGTCATGCGTATTTGTTTAAGCAGGAAAAAACGTAGGAAACATTAATATAGTAAACTACGTATTTTTATTGGGGGGTACAGGAGAAAAAAAATGGTGGGATTCAGCTTAAAATGACTACCGCAATCTTTGTTAATGTCCAGCGTGTCCGTTTATTTATAATGTGTATTCTCGATTAAATTATTTTAATACTCGCAGCCACTGAGAATAGCTATCACTGATTGACGCAGAAATTATTATTTTTTGTAACTCGAAAAAGAAAAGATAATGCTTTGTGTATGAGTTTATGGGCCAATTACGAAGGTAGACAGAGCTGAATATGTATAATGTATACATCTGTTTCCGGTGATGACTGGTGGCTGTATGAGGATTTATGATTTAAGGGGTCAAGTAATCACTACTTCCCTTAAGGATGCTGGCAATCGTGCTGAAGTTTCTCCTAGGATGTAATATAGGATCTGATTTTAACAAATAAGTGTGTATAAAACGTTGTTCTAAAGTTGCATAAGATGGTGGATAATAGTTTATACATAATACATTGTATCCGGTATCTGTTACTGCAAACTACGGTAAGTTGATCCAGGGGGATTTCTTCCATCAAAATATAATATATGGAGATAGATTTTCGTAAAACCATTTCTTTCTATATCGCTTTAAATACTATCTGAAACCTGAATTTGTTTAATACTATCGAATATATACATGAGATTGTAGTTTTGTAGATAAAGTGCAGTAATGTGTTTGTAATTTGCTTGGACTCACCCTTTCTCCTTGTTTGAAATTAATCTATCACAAACAGACAATAGACGAACTACATTTAACTGTAAAACATATTGCTACACTCTTTACTGAAGACTTTATATCTACAAGGGATTTGGTGCAAGTTCAGTATTGATTAAAATAACTAATACAAGGGAGAAATGTTTAGGAAATTAAATTTTATAATGACCCGCATACAAAAATCCATTTAGCAAAGCATTTTGGTAAAAAAAAAAACAGAAATCAGACATTATAACTTCTCTGAACGTTAAATAGAAAATTCGGAAATTTTTTAGTTATATCTGATTTTATTGCGTAGAACTTCTGAGGTAAATCGCTCTTATTCTGATTAATGTAAGTCGACTTGAGCTAGTATAATATTGAGAAATGCGAACAAGTAATGTTAAAACAAATCGACGAATCTTTACGAAATTTTTTTAATGTGTTACATTATAATGATGTGCTGAATTTTTTAACCGGCGAATTTCCAGGATGAACTCAGGAAATTAATATCCCTTGAGTTTCAATAAGAATTTGTCGTGCTAAACTATATGGCATGACTTTCAAGAAACAAAATATATTCTAATATGGCATTCGTAATTTATATATATATATATATATATATATATATAAATGACGAAGCAAATAGTGTTGCAAAGTTTTAATCATGTCAACGTTATATAAGTGTGCATATATAAGTGTATATATATGTGTGTGTATACGCATAATTTATATCTATAGATCTATCATGTATGTATATATATACATACATAAATGGTAGATATATTGGTATAAATTATACATACACACACATATATATATGTATATATATATATATATATATAAATAAATAAATATACATATATATGCGAATATATGAAGAGAGAGGAACAAGAAAATATATTCAAATAACAGATAAATACACAAATATCATAGATAAGTAAGTGGGTAATATATTGATAATAATTGATTATATATATAATATGTATATATATATATATATATATATATATATATATATATATATATATATATATATATACTAGACCCGCCGTGATCCGTTTGGTCAGTATGTTATATTAGCTATGGAATACATGTATAAGCGTGACACTTGTGACGTAAAGAAAATAGTTTTTTTTTTTTTACATAGCAGAAACATTTCTATAGAAGTATATTAAAATGAAAAATCACGGACGGTTCACACAAATATGAAAGAAAATCCTCCTTATTCGTGTAAAGTCACCTATTTTCCGAATAATTGCTCAAAAGTCAGAAATTAAACATGATTTTTCTACGAATCGAACGCCGACGTAAGTCATTAAGCAGCAAAAACGCACATGAACTTACCGATGAGAAATATAAGAATGAAAAACCTATATTGGAATCCTTCCACGAAGTTATAGAAACTTAAAATCTACAAAAAATAATAATTAATAAAACCTGAAACAAAAAATAAAACATAAATAAATAAAATAAAATAAAACTAATATTGAAACAGATTAGTAAATATGTCAATAAATTCACCCTTCTCACACAACTATTTTATATCTAGAAATATAAACAAAAAATAAAGAAATGGAAGGAAAAGGGACAGATAGAGAGTAGTAGTAGTAGTAGTAGTTGTCTTGGCTTTACTACAATTGTTATTATGTTGGTCAACGGGTTAATGTTGTTTAGTTGGAAGAAAAAAGCGACAGTATAGTTGTAATAAGGAATAGTCGCAAAGCACCCTCAATCTTCCACGTTAAATAATAATTTCGAAGTAAAAAAGTTAATATTTGATTGCGCCAGGCCAAAATCTGCAAAAGAAGCGATTTATGTTTATTTGTTTACGTTGTTATGTGTTAATGTTTATGCGTGCATGCGCAATTGGATGTCGTAAAACGGAAAGTGGGTTACATCACTCGTTACAAGATCATTTGTGTTTTATAATTATATCGATTTACTTCTGATCTATGTATTTATCTATTATGTATGTATATTTGCTTTGACTCAATCTGTATTTATCTCTCTCTTTCTCTCTCGATGTATATATGTATATATGTATATCTCTCTCTCTCCCTTTATCTCTCTCTCTCTCTCTATATATATATATATATATATATATATATATATAGTAATTTATAAAATATATATGGCGATTAAGCTACACTGAATATTCTGCGTTTCATCCAACTATAGGATTCGTCAGGCTTATGCGCGAATTCTGTGGTTGCTTCTTGTTTTTATATATGTTGAGGATTTCTAGTTGGCCAATCAGCTTTCTAGTATCCACCGCGCTTCTTCCTATCAGCCAATGGGCATGCATTTTATCAAACAAAGGATCTGTTTTAGAACTAGGTTAGTGGTTTTAGGTAGACCTTCTCCTTTTTTATACATATAAATATACCTATGTGTACACACATACATGCACATATATACATATATATTTATACACATATATGTGTGTGATCGTTTATGTATATTCATGTTTATTTAATTTATTTATGTGTTTGTTTTCTATTTTTATTGTTAGTTTTAAAGCTATTTTGTATCGCTATCCTAGAGTAAGTTTTATTTTGTAAACACAGTTGTTTGCTATTTCCCGCCTACAGTTTAATAGATTTTGAGGTCCTTTAAAGTACAGGATAGAAAATTTTTCATGGAAGCATAATTTACATGGGTCGTCTAAATGTCTGCATGTGGTAGCTTGTCTCATTATTTTCCATTCGACTACCGGCGAATGTCCGCTTTCTTTGAGTTTCCAGTATTTATTCGCTAGTGTTGTTTTTATACGGTGTTTTTTTTATTTTTGAATGTACTTTTGTGTCATAGTATCGGGTTTTGAAATCTAAGGAAGTCCTGCGTATGTAATATTTCTTGTTATTCGGGTTTTCTTTCGCAAATATTGTTGCTTGATAAACTACGCTTTTTGTTAGACATTTATTTTGGACTGAGCAAAGTGTGCAGTGTCTACAATTGCATTTATCTTGTTCGTTATTAGTATTTTTATTTATGGTATGGTTGTTCTTGTCCAGGGTTGGTTTGTTGTTGTTATTATTATTATTATTATTATTATTATTATTATTTCTGCTTGTGTTGGTTTTATTTCTGTCATGTTGTCTACTTTTTTATTGTTTATTTTCTTGTTGTTTACATTAAGTATTTTGTTATTATGTGCCTTAATTATCATCTCTAAATTTTCGCAACAACTGTAAGAAAACTTCAAGGTATTTTTATTGAAGATTTTGTGTAAGGGGTTGGTTGCGGGAAAGTGTTTTTCAATAAGATCTAGAAATTTCTTGCCAAGTTTTGTTTTTAACATTTGATTGTATGGGGCCGTATACCAAATTATAGTTCTTTTTCTTCTATTTTTAATTTTATTATAGTTGTTGGTGTTTTGTTGCTTATATTTGATATCGATATTTTTGTATCCACTATTTTTTAGGGCTATATATATATATAAATATAAATAAATATATATATATTTATATATATATATAAAATTGTAATTTTTTATTCAAGTTTCATACGGAAAGAAAATAAGGGTTGAAACAAAAAATATTCCATGCAAGGATTAATATTCTATTTGGATACCAAAATCTCATATCCTTTTTTGTTTCAACCTTTATTTTATTCTGTGTGTCCCTTAAAGGGATTGACTTTCTAAAATATATTTTCTATGCTTGTGCTAATCAGCAGAAATATATCAAACAAAAATTAGTAGTTTGCCGATGATTTTTCTCCTGGGGAAATGAGCCAACATCGAAAACCCATGTATTTAGTATTGATATTGTAATCTTTGTTCAAACAATAATTTTGTTTGGAAAACTATATTTTTTCTGAATGAAATTTTAATATAAAAACTGTAAATTTTCATTTGCTCTCCCTAGCGTCTAATCAATGTTAATTGGCTAGGATTGTCTTATATAAAAATATTTCCTCTCAAAAGTATTTTGTAAGAATTTATATCACAAGTTTTATTAATTTGTAATCTACTTCAACTTCATTATTTTGAAAATATATATATATATATATATATATATATATATATATATACATATATTAAAAATTAGAGGGAAAACGAGAATATGTCTATATATAAAGAGGGAGAGAGAGGGAGATTGATAGATAGATATAGAGAGAGTGCGAGATTGATGGATAGAGATAAATTAATAAATGGATAAATAGATAGATAGATCTATATCTGCAGTGTGCCATTTTCATTATAAACATATTTTCTTTTATCTTTATATATATCTTGAGTAACTCATTCCAAAAATGACAAAATAACAATAACATTTTTAACACACGCACACACACACACACACACACACACAAACACACACACACACACATATATATGTGTCTGTAAACATACACGAAAATATAAATATTCATATACGCCTCTCTCTCTCTCTCTCTCTCTCTCTCTGTATATATATATATATATATATATATATATATAATTATATATACGCGCATATGTGTATATATATATATATATATATATATATATATATATATATATATATATATATATACTAGCAAAATTACCCGTCGCTGACTGGGCCCAAAAACAGCCTACAGAAAATGGACTCTGATTTATGAAAGTATGACAGTTAATAAAAAGGAAGGGTTGTAAATTTGGGTTGAAATCAAAACCAAAGCAAAATATGATGAAATTAAAAATAAAATAGATAAACCCCATAATTTATTATTACCATACCTCTTCACACTGAAACACTTATCACAATATTCTGTGGATCTATATAAAAACACCTTGTTAAACTTTGTGACATATTTCCATTCTATGGAGGTCGGGTGCGAACGAACACCCCATAATTTTATTATACCATACTTCTTCAAACTGAAACATAATTATCAAAATATACTTACGCAGATAGATATGAAAAGTCTTTATTAAAGTTTGTGCCTATTTCCTTTCTATGGAGGTCAGGCGAGAATGCATACCTCCACAATTTTATTTTACATCCATTTAAGTTAAAACATACTTATGCAAAGTATTCTAATGTACATCTATATAAAATACTTGCAAACGTTTCTTTTTTTAATTTTTTAATTTTTATTTCCATACTTTGCGGACAAACACACAGATATTCAGCTTTATATATATATATATATATATATATATATATATATACGTGGGTATTCACATAAAACACCCACAATTTTTATGAAACACCGTTCTACCAGATCAAACATACGCATTCCTGTGTCTCGATACATCTTCTATCATTATATGTAATCAGATTTTTATAGTCAACCATATAGGAGTCTATTCGTGACCAGACACACACACACACACACACACACACACAGAGGTTGTTATTATATATATATATATATATATATATATATATATATATATATATATATACGTGGGTATTAACATAAAGTAAATACCGAACAGTTGATTAATATACAAGATTGTGTATATGTATATATGTTATATCATATAAAATGATACTTACTATTTCTTAATCTACAAAAAATAGTGGTTATATGTAAGATAATCTACCTAGAGTTTTCTATGCTGAATGATATCGTATTATCCCGATCCATGATGTTCTTTTTCTATTAAATCCGACAAACAATTTGTTCTTTATAATGCCACCGAAATAAAAAAAAAAGTATACCTCTCCCTCTATTATAATTTCTCTTAACGTTAGTAGAATCAGCAGGTTGTGTGAAATAAAGGCTGTTAGCTACACCGCTGGTAATCTCTTCAGATTTTTCTATAAGCAATAAGAATTTCCAGTTATTTCTCGAAATTTTTAGTGTTTCCCTTGAAACACATTAATCCTGTATTGATTATCTGTTATGTTTTGATTCATTACCTTAATACAGATTTTATTTAGGCATGAAACGACTGTTGCAGAAAATATAAGAGTTCAATTGAAACTATGTGCACTCATAAAGTTATTTTTCATTTTTCAAGTTACTTAGAATCCCGGCAGAGGTGATTATCACAGCGTGCCACTAATGTATTCCAATGGTTTCCCAAAGGTTTGAATGATAACACGTTTGCATGTTTTCCAGCAATTTTCGCCAGTTTCGATAAGCGTGGCAATCATTTTTCAACATAACTTTCTCATTGCATCGACTATTGCCTTGACTTGATTTCAGTTGCAATACGGTTTCGCGAGATCTGAGTACTTTATAGACACTTCCAGTAAACATCCGTTTTTCTGAGGGTTTAACCACGTACAAAGACTAGAGCCCACTCGAGGATAGGGTTAATGACTTTACGGTGGTAACCGAGACAACAGCATACTAATCGTTTGTAGTGGAAACTGGTGAGATAAGATTAATTTAGGGGACATTCTTACAAAAATTTGTACTTGAAGTCGGCTATATTGTAGCATGCTGGAAAGCAGACCAGAGGAACAGAATTCTGTAGGCGAGCAGTTCTAGGAAAGAAGCTTTAATAATGGAATTTTCGTTTAGATTTATGAACAGATGGAGTGTGGAGAGAAATTGTTGATTGTAGCTAGACGAGTAATCTTGTGAAAGTTTGATTTGAGAGAAACGATTGAAGCTCAGACGAGCATGCATGTTTAGTGATTTTCTTTCTAAGTATTATTATTGTCATTGACCTTTTACGATCATTATCAGTAGTACCAAAGTGGACCACCGTAGTGTGTAGCTATATTCTTCTTCTTCTTCTTCTTCTTATTATTATTATTATTATTATTATTAGTGCAGTAGTAGTAATAGTGGTAGTAGTAGTAGTAAAAGTAGTAATATTCTTTGTCATATTATTCTTATTGTTTTTTCTAAAACCAATTAGTCTATTGTAAAGCGTTTCCTATATATTGCAAGTCAACTAATTAGACAGTTCAGTGGAACAAGTGTTTCCTGCCGGAAGCGAGTAATCTAATAAACTCGGAGTTTCACTTACCACACACCTTTCTCGCTTGTTAAATTTCATCAATTAGAAATATAATAGTTAAACGGTATTCGTTGATCATGCGTAGCAATAGCTTTAAAGTATAATTAAATGTTTTGTAATAATTTATTCTTAAAGCGCGATAACCGAGTAAATTTGCATACTGTTTTGAGTATCATTGATAAAAATAGAAAAAAGGGTAGTATATTTCTTTTGAAAATTCCACTCTTTCTCACTTTTACTGTATTTCTCTATATCTGCCGCGCCTCTCTCTATATATACTTATTCCTGTATCTATTTCTAACCCACCACCCTCATTCTCTATTTTTAATCTTTTCTCTGACTTCTCTATCTTGCACACCCTTCTCCTGAAAAAGGTCTAATATCAAACTTACCTGTGTGTTTAAATGTATGTATGTATGTATGTATGTATGTATGTATGTCTGCCTAATCCAAGCGTATGTAATTCATATCAATTGGACTGTTGTTTTTCGTCGATTCGTACGTTGAATTATTTGGAAAATTATGTGTGAATTTGTCAACCTCATCATCATCATTATCATGTACTGCATATGAGGGAGTCTAAAACAAACTTTTTATTTAAAAAAAAGGAAGGAGGAAAAAGATCAGGAAGGAAAAGGGACAAAAACGGTCCAGCCGCTGATCACTTACTATGTATGACTTTTGGAATGTTCCTTCGTGTGTATTTTACATGTATATGTGTGTGTGTACGTATGTATAGGCATATGTATGCATGTGCGTATTTGTCTGTCTCTACGTGATTACGGTTGTATGTGTGTGCACATGCATACGTATGTTGGCGTACATCTGTATGTACGCATGTATTTATGGTCATGTTAATTGGGGGTGGGGAAGGCTCCCGTAAGTCGTGGTGAAGGCAACCCCTCTAGGAGAAGCAAATCTTAGATTTAAAAAAGAAAAATAAAGTGGGAGATCAGTACCCACATTAAGCTGGTCTGCAGTTGTACTTGTTGCTGGCTATCTTGCCCTTGCTTGTTGCTGGATGTCAACATTTTGTAACCGATAGAGAGATTTAGCTGTCGTACAAGGCTAAAATTCTGTAACATCATCTGTGTATAGATACTCCCTCAGCCATGGAAAAGTTGTGACGCGTGTAGGCCTTAAATGCTGGACGCATGTAATAATTGATCTGCCATCATTATATGTATATATGTATGTATAGGTGTATATATGTTTATGTACAGGTGTATGCATATGTGTGTATATATATGTGTATATGTATGTATATGTGTATATGTATGTATATATGATGTGTGTATGTATATACGTATATATATATATATATATATTGTTTGTATGTATGTGTATATATGCATGTGTGTATATGCATATATGCATGTGTGTATGTGTATATATGCATGTGTATATGTATATGTATGCATGTATATGTGTATGTATGTATGTATGTGCGTGTTTGTGTATAAGTGCATATTCATGTGTGTGTATGTATAAGTAGGTAAGTATATGTATATATATGCATATGTGTACATATGTGTATATGTGTGTATGTATTTGTATATATGTGTGTATTTATATGTATGTGCATGTGTATGTATGCGTGTGTGTATATATATGTATGTATGTGTATGTGTTGTGTATGTATATATGTATGTGTATTATGCATTGTGTATGTATATATGTATATATCTGTGTATGTTTACAGATGTAATTGTGTATGTGTATATATGTATATTTGCATTTATATATATATATATATATGTATGCCATTGGCCGTCTGTTGTATGTTTATGTGTGTATATGTGTGTGTATTATGTGTTATGTATGCATGCATATATGTGTTATATGTATTTGCGTATGTGTATGTATGTGTATATATGTATGTATGCGTGCATGTATATATATGTATGTATACTAGTGGCTCTCTTCAGTTTCATGTCTGAGCGTGTGAATTTTGCCGGCAGGACTAAAGTCATTTTCGGCTCATGGACTTTCAGTGCCTGAAGGAGTGGCACTCGTCTGACAAGGCGTTGTACTCATCATACAATAATCAGGTCTGCCTAAACTCTCGACAGAAGCGACGGATTTTCACGACATCAGTATCGTTTTGAAGCTATACACTTTGGACGATAAATATCGAAATATTGGCTAGACACATTAATTAATTAACCCTCATTTAGGCAGTTTTGTACAAGGAGGGGACGATTTTTTGCGAGAAATTTTTGAAATTTATCGTAACAGTTTGATTGCCTTAGTTTAATTTGAACAATTTCCACTCCGGGCGTGTCATGGAGCATTGGTAAGAGTCAGATTTTTTTCTCACTCTTTTCCGACTTAGCGTCACGGGTGCGAGCCTACCTGCCACTTTTGTTTTATTTTTTGCTCAACACACATCCCCGAATACCCGCGCAACGCCGGACTCACAGGCTAGTATAACATAAATAATAAAAAGAGCAGAACGCAATTTCTTATTTATAATAAGATATATTTATTCATAATATATTTTATAAAAATATTTAATGATACTGGATAGCTAATAGTTTGAGGTTTTTCAATGTTGTTTATAGCAACATGACACCGAAGTAGTACTGTATTATTTTTTAATCTATGTAGTAATTATAACAATAACCAGATCCGGGTCATATACTGTACTATTTACTGTATCTTGTATGACATTATGACTTTATTTGAACACATACAGAGATAAAGTAGAACTAATATTTCTATAACAATGTGAACTATATTATTCTTTAAATATTTTCAAACATTGCATTTAGTTAATACAATAGACGTTCCAAAAGTAATTCCCCCTATATTTCTACCTGATTACTACATTTTTGATACCTAAAAGTGTATTTTCCTCTTGGGGAGTTTTAGACACAAATAAACAACTTTTCTATCGGCATGCCTCGGAAGTATGGATGCGCTATTGATTTCCTGAACTAAATTGCATTTATAATAGTGCTGCCTCTCTAGGAAAAAAAATTCTGGAGCATTCTACGTTGATGGTTTTAATGAGACATTTTGCGTGTCCGTAGCTCCTTTTACTTTTTCAGAAAATAATAGAACATTTTACATTTAGAACAGCAATCGTATAGCAAAACGCGCTCCTTACGCTCGGGCCAAAACAACGTTCAATCAAAAAATAGTTTTATATTTACCTTGATAGTTTTTATATTGAATCATATCGGATTACTGAGAAGTTAATAAAGGTATGCCAGTATCATGTGTATTATTATTATTATTATTATTATTATTATTATTATAATTATTATTATTATTATTATTATTATAATAATAATAATAATAATAATAATAATAATAATAATAATAATAATAATAATAATAATAATAAAAATCATCCTAAATATAGATATGGAGGTTATCGGAAACGAATTACAGAACTATGGGACCTATCCAGTGACTACCATACGGCAGAACAAACAATTGTGGAGCAAACAAGACTGATACTCAAGAAAAATTGACTCTCTAAACAAGAACTAACAGAAATACAGCGAAAAATAAATGATGAAACTGAACAAGAAGCATCCCCCAACAGAACCGCACGTAGAGCAACACCACCACTTGCTGATTTCATTCACTGTTCCTCTTTCTATTTGTTGTAACTCTTCTTTCATGTCGTTCAGCCATTCTGCATTTCTATTATGATCTCGTCACTCTTCCCATATTTTACTCCAGAAGAGTTATGTTTCTATCGGATTTGTTTGTTCTGTTTTTGTTTTTTCTCTGTTCACATTTTGGTAGAATTGGCTTTTATTAATTCAAAATGTTCTGTTTTGTTTGCATTGTTCAGATTTATATCTATATCGTCTCAATCTCGCTTCTTTTCCTTTTATTTTGTGGTCCAGTTCTTCATGTTTCTTGTTTAGCCTTTCCCTGTCAGTTACATTTCCAATATTCTGTTTTCTTCACATTGCTTTCTTCCTGTTCATCATTTTGGCTTCTTTTTTATGTTTGTGTATTTGAGTTTCTATTCTTATTTCCCATCCAGGTTTTGTCGGTCTGTTTGTCTCCGATTGTTTTTCTGATTTGAGTTTCGTACTACCATTTTGGCGCCTGCGTAAATCAGGTTGTTAAAGCCTGTGATTGTATTTGTTGGGTATGTGGGAGGAGCTTGTTAACATTCTCTGTTTCTGTGTTTAGTTTTTTCTGCTCTTGGTTCCTTAACGATGGGAGCTTTGTTTTTCCTCGTTCATTAGCCGTATTATTTTATTTATTTCATTTGCTTCATTCTCTGTTAGTTCTGTTTCGTTGTACTCGGTTTACACGTTTGCAGACTTCGTTCCTGTTAGTCCTCAAGCCTTTGGTGTTTTTACTTGTGAGGCTTAAACTTGTGGTGTTGCTCTACGTACGGTTCCGTTGGGGAATGGTTCTTGTTCAGTTTCATCATTTATTTTTAGCTGGATTTCTGTTAGTTCTAGTTTAGAGAGCCAGTCTTTCTTGAGTATCAGTCCTGCGTGGTCTGCAGTTCTTCGTTCTGTCGTATGGTAGTCAATGGATAGGTCCCATAGTTCTTTCATTCGTTTCCGATAACCTCCATATCTATATTTAGGATGACCTCTATAGTAGCATTCCATTACGATTCTATTTTCTTTTGTTGTCCATTTCTTTCGTTCTTTTTTCTTTTGATGGTTATCATTGCCGAAGTGTGTTTTTTCGGTACCATTTTATTCCCTTAAATTAGAGGTTATACTTACCTGTTCAGCATCCATGTCATATGAGTTTCTGAAACTAGAAAGTTGGCCAACATTCGCAGGATTACGAGCGGGTCCCCATGCTCGCTACCGAAGGAGCACCTGCCGATCATGACACCCAGATCTTTCTTCTGAGTCCCATGGTTTGGATTATTTTTAATTGATTTTTTTTATGATATGGTGTTTGTGGCAACACCGAACCCAGAATTGTTTTACCTGTGGTTCTGATGCAGAGATAGTGTAAAGCTCATGTGTATTTAGCCGCTGGAAATGTATGGGAAAAGAGGAGGAGCGCAATTTTCCCCGCCGCTGTTATACTATTTAATTCCCTCGGTCAAAGGCTGGGCAAATTTATACGTCAATATCTGTAAAAAGTCTGGTTTCTTTTATAAATTCGAACAAACGTTTAACTAGATAATTCGCCTTCTGGGTATTTTTGCATGAATTTTTAGAGGATGTGCATTAAATTGGAATTGACAAATAGAATTATACGTTTATATCGAAACAAAGACTGTTTTCTGAAATGAATTCGAAGTAACATTTATCTTTTTTTAAAAAGAAAAGACATACATTCACATTCCGTTGGGTTCTTTAAAAGAGTTTTCTGTCACGAGTGTACTAATACCTACCCTCTTTGGGCTCCAGTCTTGAGTTAAATGCCAGGTCGTTGGTTAGTAGAGGGTAAGGGTTAGGAGGGGCGGGGTTGAAACAGTCGTTTCTAGTACAAATATACGCATAAGTATATATGTATACACACATCCACAAACGCAAACATTCTGCTTGTCGTTGCCAAAAAGAATAAAGATTTCCTCTTTTTTGGGGTCCCGTAACAAATTTCGGTAGCCGCCCGTCTAGCTATTTTTGCATTCATTTTTAGAGGATTTGCATTAAATTGGAATTGACAAACAAAAGTATACGTTTATATCGAAACAAAGACTATTTTCTGAAATGAAATTGAAGTAACATTTACTTTTTTTTTTAAACATAAACTAACATTTCGTTAGGTTCTTTGTACTAATACCTATCCACTGTGGTTTCCAGTCTTGAGTTAAATGCCAGGTCGTTTGTCAGTAGAGAGGAAGGGTTTGGAGGGGTGGGAGTGGAAATAGTCCTTTCAATTATTATTATTATTATTATTATTATTATTATTATGATTATTATTATTAGAATTACTAAGTATTAACTAACGCTTAATTTTTAATTGATGAAAAACAACCAATCACATGCAACGCTTTAAGATCCTTACCAACACAACGAATTCTTTCTTTCTTTTGCTTTCGGAACCTCGAGAATTACACGTGCCCGTCTGCTCTTTCCATAAATGAACATATATGCAGACGAACCATTTAAGAGATACATTGAATTGCCGATTTCCATATCTATGTGAGGCGGTTTGTATTACATTAATGGTTGGTTTTAATAATTTATAATTGTTGTGTCAAATTTTATCACGCATCTGTAGTGGCTTCGTCGATACTAACAGCAATTAATTAAAGTTACTGAATAAAACACGAGAATTGCATTCATTTTCAAGATAGGCTTCATTTCAATTTGACCTACTTCATTTATCTAATAAATGAGAAATATACACCAACGCGCAGTATTGTATTGACAAGATCTCTAATCTTACTCATTTCTTCTTCTATGCTTGTTTCGTTCTTGATATCACTGTCTCTGTATGTTTTTTTCTCTTGAGATCAATTTTTTGATACCGACGGAAAATATATTTCAGTTTATTTATTCATTATCGCGTAAATAAATTAATTTCTACTTCCTATATGTAAAATTTTTATTTTATTGAAAAAATAGCTTTGTTGTAATAACCAACATTATATATACATACATATCTGTACATATATATATATATGTATGCATATATATATGTATATATATAATATGTATATGTGTATGTATTTACATGTATATATCTATAATATAAAGCTGGATTAATGTGTGTGTATGTGTGTGTGTGTGTGTGTGTGTCTGGTCACGAATAGGCTCCTATATGGTTGACTATTTAAAAAAAAAACTGATCACATATAATGACAGAAGATTTACCGAGGATCAGGAATGGGTATGTTTGATCTGGCAGAACGGTGGTTCATAAAAATTGTGGGGTATGCGTTCGCGCCTGCCCCCCAAACTATGAAAATAAAAAAATGAAAAAAAAAAAAAACGTTTCCAAGGGTTTTTGATATAGATGTATATAAGAATACTTTGATAAGTATGTTTCAATATAAATAGGGATGGTATAATAAAATTGTGGGGTCTGCGTTCCTGCCTGTACTCCATGAAAATATGGTACAAACTTTAACAAAGTCTTTTCATATCTATTTGCGTAAGTATACTTTGATAATTATGTTTCAGTTTGAAGAAATATGGTATAATATACTTATTGGGTATTCGTTCGCGCCTTACCTCCATAGAATGTAAATATGTCCCAAAGTTTAACAAGTTTTTTTTTAAAAAGAGGCGAGGGTCCACTATAACACCTTAACTTTAATCTTAATTCACCTAAGATTTTATTTGTTTTTTTTGTAGTTGACTCATATTGTGTCAGATAAATTCACCTCATAAATCCACGTCCTTATCAAAGTGAAAGCCTCCCTCCAAAAAAAATCGGAACTTTAGACAATTCTCGACACAAATTTTGCATAACTCTGTTTTTTCCTTCTCCGCTTGCACGTGACACTCTTTCGAAAATAGATAAGTAGATAAATAATAAAAAAATGAGAACGTTACTTTTTATCCTGTCAAAAGAAGGAAAAATCCTGTTCACATGATTACGTGTCTTTTTAAAAAGATTTACATAACGTTTTCTTTTTATTTATATATCCGTTTACGCGTTTTTGTCAATGTACTAGAAGGAATTAAGTTGATTACAACCTTTTCTGCGTGTTCTTTACATTACAATAGTACAACTCTGAATCCAACGGATCAATACTACACCGTTGAATACTGTAAAACTGAGACGAAGCTGTTCGGCTTGAAAAGAGCGCCATTTTCTTCTTATTCATCTTTATATCGATTCTTTGCTTTAAAAACTATAGTAATTACGTGTTTACTTTTTTAATATCCAATTTTGCTGTTTCGCATTACTTAACTAAATAAGTAAAGCTTCATTATTTTTCAAAACTGTTTTTGTTTCTTTGTATTTCGATATTTCGTCGATATTATTTAGTAAGAGTGTTTAGCAGAAACGCTAACAAACGACTACCCGAAAAAATAAATATACAAGAAATAAATGTTACCATAGTAAATAAAAGTTATATTATATATATAACATTTTCTCTTTGTAAGGAAACATCATTTTGTTGGTCACTCTTGGCTTCAAATGGAAACAAAGTTGATATAAAAATATATTTTCCATAAAATTATCTTTACTTTCATCATATTTTGCTTAGGGTGAAATTTTTGAGTATAAAACCTATCTCTTTACAATCCCCTCCATTTTATAACTTATCATACCTTCATCAATCACAGTCCATTTTCTGTAGGCTGTTTTTTTAACCCAGTCAACGACGGGTACTTCTGCTAGTATGTATATATATATGTATATATGTGTATACATATGTATATATATATGTATACATATATGTATATATGTGTATATATACATGTATATATATATGTATAGGCATATATATGTATATATGTATATATATGGATATGTATATATATGTATATATATATATATGTATATGCATATATACATACATATATATATATGTATATATATGTATATGTATATATATACATACATATATACATATATATATATCTGTATATGTATATATACATACATATATACATACATATATATACATATATATATATATATATATTCATGGGCACATAATTTTATAACACTTTTGAATAAAACCGAACCTAGTGCCATTATTTTAAATATAATTCCTGAGGTTTAGTTGGGTTTTTTTAAGTGCTAAATCTGTACTGATGGATACACTGAGGAAACTTTATTGGCTTTACACAGAACGCGCTCGGGAATACACTTAAAATTCTCGAGATAATATCCATTAATTTGCGTCAACAATCCCTGTGTAAGCAAAGAGAGTATACCCATAATTTAGAACTCATGGGTATTCGCTGAAATTATTTCCTTTTCTCCGATACCCTCTGCAATTTGTTTTCTTTTTTACCCTCACTATTAATTTATGGCCTTTTGACCTCGTTTGTAAACGATTTTTTCTCCCTCGTTGCCAACGTTAATCTTGAAAAGTGTTTGCTGAAAGACGTCTGGATAGGTTTTTTTCCCCCGCATCTTATTTTTCCCATTTATCTAATTTATGTTTGTTAAACACACAATTAGAGCTTAAGAAAATATATACTTTAGAAGTCTAATTTGACCTTGTTGTTGAAAGTTCCTTTTTAATAGGTTATGTCTTAACTATAGGAAAAACAAAAACTAAACCCTCAACAATTAATAATGGAACTATGTTAGGTGTATATATATATATATATATATATATATATATATATATATATATATATATATATATATAATATTTTGATTGCAGAAATTCCCTTTTGGTCCAAAGTAACGTACGTTTTCAATAACAGATGCCACATGCATATTTGATACATCTATCTCGATAGCTACTATCTTATGTAACTTACGACAACCTTTTCTTCCATAGAAACTCGTCGTAATAAAATGTTACATTGCAATCGATGAACAATATCATCACACTCGTAGCATGTGCAGAGGAAAGACCCCCTATTTTTTTCACTCGATGATCCGTGCTCCTACAGCTACTAATTGACGCTGTGGAAAAATGTATATTTTCCAACTATATTTTGCTTCCACCACAATTATCTGGTTATTACATACATACACATAACATGTTCTATTTTCCGCTCCACATTAAAGTCTCCTCAGCCTTATTCCGGCCATTGGCTAAACTCAGACTATTCTTATATTCTAGAATACAATACTCCGCATTTTATAAAACATTGGTTACTAAAAATGAAAGATGGGTTCACTAATAGACATATTATCACACCCGTCAATGCGCCGGATACAAACAATAACAACAAATTCTATTTTTTTAAAAAAACCCTGCTAAACACAATATTATATGTAATTAGAAATGTCCTGAATTCCTATTTCTTTCCATCCACAACAATACGTAAGGTTATTTTTACATTTATGCATCACGGCCACTACGACAATGCGTTCCTAGTCAAATACACGGACAAACTTAGTTTCTCGCTTTAATGTGCCATTAAACACACTGCGTATATATTGGTGATGTTCCTATATACTTGTCCTCACACGATGTCAGAGTTAGACAAAAGATCCGTTCATAATGTGGAGAACAGCACCAAATTAACCACTCAACATTTACATAGGTGAATTTCCGGTAATGTTGACCCTTTCCGCCATCAAAAAGTCATTAATACATAATACTATAATAGATTTCCGGGGCGCTTAAAACGAAAATAACGTTTAACATTCCAGGAAACAAATAGTTTCTGCGATATGATGAATTTTAAGTTCAAGTATTGGGGGATCACTTTTTATATTAATTTACCGTATAATGAGCACACACCCTATTTTTGGCGAGTCTTTCTTTTCCGGACAGCTGCATATTTTGTAATTTTGATCTGTTGGATTATCACACAACCTACCTGATCAAACAACAAATGCCAACCGGTCGTTTAAAGCAAACCCGATACTCCTATAAAACAAGTTCATACCTACCAGGCAAAAAAAATATCTTTTTTTTTCGCATCTATCGAAAGTTTTAGGTAGACATGCATAAATACACACATACATACACACATACATTTAAACATGCAGGTGATATTTATATCATAGAATATTACAGATGTTAAAATCAACTTAAATGCTACATAATCTCAATTTATTTGAAAACATTTATCATTTTAGTATTTAACTATGGAAAAGTCTAAAAAATTTGAAATTCACGCAATTTAGTGTAATTGCTTTGTATTGTTTCCTAGTTATTTTTTCTGAACATGAAAATCCGATTTTCCTCATATTATTTCGACATTTTACATACCTTTTGCCAAGAAGCTTTTCAAATCATATTTTATATTTCCAGGAACTCAGCTGCTAAATCCCCGCCTAACAAATCTGAAGTAATCCTTCACCTACCATAATGGCTTTTAAATCACATCTCATAAAGCAGACATTCTGGTAGTTTGCTTTATGCTTTTCTGATTAAGCAAGGGAAATTTCCCAAACTTCCATTAAGAGTATATTATAAGCACCTTTTTATTATTAATTCCGCTATTGTTCACTTTTCTCATTTAAAAAAAATCAAGAGAATTACCTTCTATCAAGAGGACTATCCCTTGGCAATAACTCCATCATTATTGTCAAACAATAAAACAAGGTCCTTAGAAAATTTACCACATCAAAGACATAAAATAGTTCCTTTTAACTAAAACAAATTCACAAAAAATACAACATCGTAGCCGTTTTGTTTTGTGATTGTGGTTTTGGTCAATAAAGAGTATACTTTCTCCTTCTACTTCTGTAAAATAAGCGGCATACTTTAATTTCTAAAATTGTGTTTTTTTTAGTTTGTCTCTTTGTTGTCTTACGTATACTATGGCTTCTTTGGTTCAATCCCGCACAATGCCAACAATTGATGTGCCTGTATTTTCCTACTTTTTCCGGCTTATATAAGTTTTTATCATTTTTAAAATACTTTTCCACATATTTTTCACTTTCTTTACACGCTGTTTTAGGGGTGAAATCTTTGGTCACGTCACCATTCGAAAGACGAACCCCACATGATTCTCTTTTATCATCTGCACTTATCGTGTCATCATTGCAATCGTCGAGAAAATGAGCACATGTTTCCATGTTTGGTAAATTTAAACAACGTAATCTCAAAATAGAAAGATCAGATTCCGATACATTGTTTATATATATATATATATATATATATATATATATATATATATATATATATATATATATATATATATATATATATATTAGCCGCTTCAGTTCAAGTAACATCTGTAAATTAATTGCCAGGCATTGCAGTTTCCCACGTCTATCTCGATCCGTTCCTATCTAGCTTCTGCTGAACCAGCGCCCATAAATATATTTATTTTCGGCCAGAAATCTTGAATTCTTTGTCTCAGAGTTCGTGATAAACGGAATGTGATTTTCTCTCTCTTGCTCTCTCTCTCTCTCTCTCTCTCTCTCTCTCACTCAAGCACCCACAACTAACTACTCATATTACTTGCTATGTGATGTTTAATCATTTCCTCCCATTGTTCGAGACCTTGGCTGTTAGGAACCCAGCCTATAATATAATTATTTTAAATAATTCACAAAATATAAATGTGGTAAAAATCTCAGCATTATTGACTAATGCCTATTGTTCAAATTTTACTTATATCAAACGTATATGAATATTTAGTTATATTGATTTTTATCAGTGCTTACAATGGAGTACTGTTGCTACATCGGGTCAGAAACTGAACGGCGAGCCTATCCTGCGTTGATAGAGTTCCAAACTTAGTATCTTCCCTGAAACTTGTTTCCCACAGAAAAAAAACTGTCGCTATTTTGATCGAAACGTGCTCAATTAAACTCCAATCTATGGTTCCCCTTGCAAAACTTTCACAGAAAAACACTCGACCAGGTACAACTACTATATATTATGTTCCACACTCTCTCTTTGTGCCTAACTGTAAACGCTGGTTCCATGAATAAGACTTCTTTCCCAGAAATGCCCGTATTCAGAACACTGTTCCGCTGGCATGCTTCCCGTTTGAATACCACATGGTAGTTTTAAAATGTTATGTAAACAGGTTCCTGTTAAACCATGCTCATGAATTATCAAATTCTACCCAATGTACACAGTAAGTGATTACTAAACAATCACTGTATATTGATCAAACCTGTTAAACCTTTTCGTCTAGTGGCTTCCGGGCCTTGATTAGTGGTTTCTTCCAAGTAAAGAAAAAATTAAAAATAAACTAAATATTGATCGAAATCGCAGCCTTTTATGTCTATAACAAGGGTTTTCTAGTTTCTGTTTATCAGTTTATAAGTAAACCCCTTACATATGACTAAATAAAGTATGTTTGCGTTATTTTCGAATCATAAAGTAGATGTTTTATGTGTGGGCGTTTGGTATTTTCGGTGTGTTTTTGTCCGTCTCAAATTTTTGGTCGTCTTTTATTGTAAAGTTTATTTGTACAGGTCGAACTCCATTCATCACTGCCGAAAATGGGTCGTCACTTTTGGGTTGGATGAACAGAGGCCGACATCGAAGTTAATTACTTTGTCTATGAACCTTTACAATGTTCCCCTGTTATGATTGATGACTTTCCCTGTAAATTTCCCTTTCTATTCTTACAGTTCCTTTGCATTATTCTCTTTTCGCGGTTGATTATCGCTATACGCACAGAAATCTGATTATTAGGACCCTGGTGCTTCTGGAAAAAAGACAAAATTTTGTTATTAGAACTTCTTGGCGTTAGAGAAATTTTTAATGTATTATTATAATAAACTATGAAATTCTACAATTTCGAGATAATGTGAAGTTTCTGAATAATCATTAGGTCGATGTAAATCTAAAAAGAATACGACGTATAAATTTTTTTGTATATAGTAGGAAGACTTGACGTTGCTTGGGATTGAATGTGTCACATTTTAATATTTTACTGTCATCGAACTCAATGAAATCGTCCATTTTTCAATCAAATCAATAAATTGCGTGCTCTGGTTGGGGATCCACTTCAGTTCAACAGGTGGAATCTTAAATTGTCTCCTCGTAGTTTGTTGATTTTTAAAGTTTATATAATAGCTTGTAGCTTGTTGATTTTTAAAGTATATATTATATAATCGCTTGAAATCAATTTTAAAATTTAAGTAAAGCATCATGGTTTAGTTGTGCTCTAACAGAAACATATAATTTAATATATCCACTTATACTAATATCAGGATAGTTAACATGTGTACAATTTTCATATTTACTTCAACAGTGCTAAATAAGGCAGTAGAGATAGTACGTAATGCAAATATGTTTTAAAAAATAAAACTACATAGTGAAGCCAGCGTTTTCAGCCTGGTAGAAAGCTGCCTGCCTAATGGGGATAAAACCCCAGACAGTTAATATAAATGCACGATTTTCAAGGCATTCTCTTTTTTAGTTTAGTTTTCTTCCTGCAAAATTCATATTTTTAACGTGCGATTTGATCAAATGCCTGAATATATATACTGAGTTGTTAAGCTTATTTATTACACGCGTATTAAGATGAGGCGTGATCCCATCTATTCGTAAATGCAATTATATTCCTGACTTATAAAATTGATTTTAATCTAAGAATAATGGATATTAACTTATGCTGTGTATATAACCTTATATTAGGTTTGTGCAAAAAAATTATCGTTTTTATCAGATTTGTTTTCACAAAATCAAGACAACAAGGATTTTTGTTGTCTTGATTTTTTTAAACAATGTATATATATATATATATATATATATATATATATATAGAGAGAGAGAGAGAGAGAGAGAGAGAGAGATAAAGATACTGTCAATAATTGTAAAAGTCCACTGAATTAAAGGTATAAAATATAAGATTGTCAACATCATGAATTTGCAATATAGTTTTTTGTCATTTATTCTCTCTCTCGCTCTCTCTCTCTCTCTCTCTCTCTCTCTCTCTCTCTATATATATATATATATATATATATATATATATAAGCACAAATATATATATGCATATACATAAATGACAAAAAATTATATTCCAAAATACATCATGTTGACAATTTTATATTTTATTCCGTTACATCAATTGATCATTACAGTTCTTGACAGTATCAGTTTCGTAGCTTTAAATCAATCACTTAATAATTATATCAATTAGTGAATCGATAATATATATCATGTATTTTTTAATATACATTTTTGTCATTTATTATATATATTGATCTGTATTCACATTGAACTTCTTAAATAAGCAGTGATATATAATAAGAAAAATATATTTCTACAGAAATCTAATATATATATATATATATATATATATATATATATATATATATATATATATATTGTTGATGCGTTATCGACGGCCCCGTAATCCCTGCCTCTTATATTTTGTCCTTCATTACTCATTTACAATGAGCATTGTTTCTGAAAAAGGGAGAACAAAATAGCTCTAAAGTTGACCGGCAGTGTTTTTCCTGAGTAGTCGCTTGAGTTTTCCTTATATTTTTATCCTTATTGTCATGTCATTAAATAGGGTACTTGAGACTTTTCACCTTATTTTACGTTTATAACCTGATAGTCAGGGACGCGGATATTAGATTAACTATCAAGGAAGCCGTGCTATTACAAGGTGTTAAGTGCCGAGGCTGCTCTATTGAACCATGCAGTAACTTCTGGTGGGACCTCTCGATATTAGTGGGTTATATTACGGCTTTTACTCTACATGGCCTGCACAAAGCATTCTGTGTATCTTTTCTTTCCTCTCTGGCCTTCGCTAACAATTCTATTAATCTAATCCACTCTATTCTCATAAATAAAAACATCTCAAGAAAAGATTAAAACATTTAACTGATAATTCCAACTCCAAACGTAGACCTTCACTATCGGGTGCCCTTCTTTAACATCTTTCGACTACGTTCTTACCTTCTAGAGGTTGTATTTACATTAGGGGGTGACTAAACCTCAATTATTTTGCCTGTGCTAAACTGTAATTTAACCGATGTTTTTTCTAGATGAGTTCACGATTAAAGGATACTCACGCTTGATAAAAAATCTGACACAATAGTCGTAGGCATGGAACATGTGCTTACATTTGAGATGGTTTTTATGTGGTAGAAAAATATCCATAGAAGATCCTAATTTGCCTTTTATTTGCTCCAGAGTAGCATTTGTTCACAGCACTACCTTGATTTATGTCATCTATCGCCCCCTATAGTAGCGGACTATCTAGCATTGGGAGTATTACTGAGAAAATTAACCGCATTTTGTCTACCCATCTCTCAACTAAAATTCACGTCTGCGGAGACTTCGGTGTTCAGAATGTTTAATGACTAGCTCACTCAAACAAGACGGATGAGTAAAAAAGAGAGATTCGTATGCTTAGTACGTACAGTTTAGAGTAACTGAAAAACGGCTTAGTTTCCGCCAGTTTTGGCGAATAACAAGTAGGGACCTGGACAGAAGCGTGCCCTCTATCCCTTCCGCAATTAATGGATCTGAGGTGATGTCGTCAATATCAAACAAAGGAAACGTATTTTCCAATAACTTTGCAGCAAATTCTACCCGTTGCCCCAAGGGCCACTTACCTTTTGTATTTCCTCATGTGACTGACAACACACTATGCATCATAAACGTATCTGTACGTCATGTTGCGAAACTTATCAAAAATTTCGATTCCAGTAAAACAACTGGTTGACGGCATTCAAGTTTACAGCTAAAAGAACTTCCCCATGAACTAGCTCTCCTGTTTAAAAAGCTATTTAAACGTCTCCTATAGTAGAAATGCTTGCAAACACCCTGGAAAAAAATTCAATAGTTTTCCAATATTAAAATATGCCAGAGATCGGTCATCCGCCTTTCAGTGCAGAGGAATCAGTTTCCTGTGCATTATGAGAAAGTTGCTGGAATCTGTGATAAATAGAGACGTGGAAAACTACCTCAGCAATAATCATTCAACCACGGTAGTGGTTGAATATATGCTTAAGTCCGAAATTAAATGAATCGAGACACATTCAAACTCCCATCACTAATTCCGTTCGGAACCAAATTTCAAACAGCTTATATAGTTGGATAGAACACCTCATTAGCTACATTTTGAAAAAAAATTCGAAAATTGGTTCAGTAGAAAAAAAGTTACAACAAAATATGTGGGTTCACAAACAGGAGAGTAAGTACATACATACGTGACTAACGCTTTTTTTATTTTGCATAACTTTGTTTTGTATATAAATATTTTTTACTGCGATTTTGCCAATATGATATGTTAGCGCAACGGTTAGAGTACCGGGGGTTGGTGGAAAGATTTTAGGTTCAATCCCGTGTATCGTTTTTTTTTATATAATTAAAAAACCGAACTTTTTTTAATAACTATTTTTTTAACTCTCCTTATGAAATAGATATGCGGTTTTCTTTTCCTAGATGGTTTAGATTTCCAATGCAGCACAGTACGGTTTGGGATCTTACCGTACTATTCTCCAATGCTTTAATATCTGCCTGGCTATCTAAAAGGGTAGCTATTTCCTGTTGCTGAATCTCTTCCATGATCAGAACCTCAGATTCAAAAGCCTTAAACATGCGCTATCTCTCCTTCTTCGGTTTTTGTCGTGATGTTTACCGAATGTTAGAGCTGACTTGTTAGACTTAGGTCTGAGATCCTGCTCTTCGGTGAAAGCGGGGTTGGTGTTTGGTACCACATCCAATGCTGCCAGCTCATGGCTGGTGTTTGGTGTTGTATCCGATGATACCTGTATGGTGAAGACTTCTGCCTGGATGACCGTCCTCAGTTTACCAAGATAATAAGATTTTTGACAGGTGAAGTGGTTTGAGTATTCTATATAAACACTCGCACCAATCCTATCATTTATTTTAGATCCATCAGTATATTTGATTACGTTGCTTTCCAGCTCTTTTCGAAATCTCTTGCGTCTGTTCTGTCATAAACCATACATGTGAAATGCTTTTCAAATGATCTGGTTTTAGTCATAAGGTCACCCGGCACATGCAAGAGCGGTAGTTCCTTCCTAGCCTCATTACAAAAATCCACGTGACTCTTTGTTTTTCCAGTAGCCCCAACAGATCTTGACCACCACAGACCCATGAGATTTATTCTATAGGATCCCCGTATCGCTTCTGCCTTCAGGAATTCTTTAATCGGAGGGATATTCAACAGCATCTCCAATGCTCCAGTAGGTGTGCTCGGATATGCTGAAGAAGTCATTAAACAAGCAAGTCTTTGTACCTTCTAGAGTTTCTTCTTCAAGTACAGTTTCTCTGTCCCGCGAATCCAGGAAACACATGCATACGACAAAATGGGACATACCATAGCAATGTATATCCACCTCATTACATGCGGGTTAACTGCCCAGGTTTTCCCCACAATTTGTTTGCATTGCATAAGGGCTGCAGTCGCCTTGGAGGAAATCTTTTCTATGTGGCTTTTCCTGGTTAGCTTACTGTCCAGGATTACCCCTAACAGCCTTGCCTCCTGCGAAAGTTTCAATTTCTGTCCACTCAGAAAAAGGTCACCAAGTTGGCAATTTCTTTTATATGTAAACAAGACCATTTCTGTTTTACGGCTACTGAATTCTAATTCATTTCGATTAGACGATTTATTAGGGATATTTAATGCCATATTGGCAATGCGTCTGACCAATGATGCTTTGGAACCCGCGGCCAGCACTGCGATGTCATCAGCATCAGCCTGGACATAAATATTCCTATTTTTAAACTCCTTTAAAAGAGGATTCAGCATACATTTCCGTAGTAAAGGTGATAAACCCCCACTTTGGGGGTTTCATTTAACTACTTCCCTTTTAACAGTTGCCCTCAGTAGTTCTACTTGAACTGTTCTGTGCCTCACCATATACTCAATCCATCGGATGAGTACTGCTGGCACATTGAGTTCTCGTAGCGACTTGAACATATTACTGAAGGGTATGTTGTCAAAAGCTCCAACGATATCTGAAAAGACACCGAGTGCCATCTTCTTTTTTGTTAGTTTACGCTCCATACAGATCACGAATTCATGAACCGCAGTCTCGGTAGAGACCCTGGCTCGGAGCTACTGTGATTGAATGATAAATATTGCATAAATGTGTGTTTGAGATCTAATTTTTTTGACAATCATTAATAAATATTATAAATTTATATATTAATACAATAGTAATGCCTGGAAAAATCATGTATTATATGGAAAAATGCGCGCATGAAAAGTAATATTCTTAAGATTTTATTAAACCTGGAAAAGTAAAGGACAAGAAATTCAACCTGGAAAAATAAAGAACAAGATATTCTAGTAAAGTAAAAAATAAGAATTTTTAGACTTAAAATATTGCAGCTAAAATAAAATTTGAATATTGATAAATATTTTATTTATTATGTGCATATGTTGTTGTTTATTGTTGAGTTAGAAAGGGTGTCAGTCGCTGGATTGAACTTATTTCCCCCCCTATTATTTGCATATATTTATGTAGTGAAAATTGTTTGATTAAATTAATTCATTAGTTACTTAGTTAGTAGATGGAATTAATAATGTTATAATTTACATAAAAATTAATAATTTTATTATATCATAATTAGGATCATTTAATTCATTTTTATGTAAATTATAAAATTATTAATTCCATCTACTAACAAACTAACTAATGAATTAATTTTATTCAAACAATTTTCACTACATAAATATATGCAAATAATAGGGGGGGAATAAGTTCAATCCAGCGACTGACACCCTTTCTAACTCAACAATAAACAACAACATATGCACATAATAAATAAAATATTTATCAATATTCAAATTTTATTTTAGCTGCAATATTTTAAGTCTAAAAAATTCTTATTTTTTACTTTACTAGAATATCTTGTTTTTTACTTTTCCAGGTTGAATTTCTTGTCCTTTACTTTTCCAGGTTTAATAAAATCTTAAGAATATTACTTTTCATGCGCGCATTTTTCCATATAATAAACTATTCAGTGACATGTAACGTGGTTTCCGTCCTGCGAGATTTACAGATGACGTACTAATTGTTATATAAGACAGGATTACTGAGTCTCTCAACGGGTGCTTCGTTCTAGAGCAATAACTCTTGACAAAGGTTTTTGATAGAGAATGGCATAAATATTTACGTCCAAAGGTTTCTAGCTATGGACTAGTCGTAAATGTCCTCACAATTTTCAAATCCTTTCCCTCCGATATCTGATAATATATATATATATATATATATATATATATATATATATATATATATATATATATATATATATATATATATATTCGGTAATGTGATTGATAATTTAAAATTGAAATTAGAATTAAATTAACAATCCGTTTCACAAGAAGGAACAACAACAAAGTCAATAATGTGTACGATCGTTTCGGAAAACAATGTTTTTATTGTGGTAGACATTAAGCCACGGAAAATAATTTTTACATATAGTATTTTTAAATAAACAAGTTTGCTCATCAGCAAAAGTATTGGGAAGGGTTTATAAAATACACCATAAATAAATCTAGCATTAACAGTAAGGCAGATGTTTCTGGAAAAAATTAAAATAAAAGGTATGTATTTACTTGATAAGCAAATTAGTATGGGTTAAAGATAGAAATAAAATAGAATAAAATTATAAATCTGAATTTAGTTTAAATATAATATTGTAATAACATATTTCTAATAAAATTCATAGACACACACATGTACGTATATATATATATACATATATATATATACACACATATATATATACACATACACACGCATATACACATATACATACATATATATAAATATATAAAATTATTTACCTTTACTTCTTCGCCTTTTGAAATCAGCAATTAAGGTCAAAGTATTCGTATGGATGTTTATTGTAGCTTTTCAACTTATGAAATGATAATTTTTTAAAAAGAACGCTAATGGAATATTTTATATCGGTTAGCATACGTTTGATTAAAACGCTAAATTTAAAACTGAAGAAAGGAAGAGGAAGATAATCTTATGTCTTTAATTAAACAATGCAAGGGAGATAATTAGTATGTAATTTATTATTAAGGAATAATAAATCAAGCAAACAAAATATTATAATCTATTTTGAGATTACTGAATTTAATATTTGATAATTTATTTATTTATTGAAATAAAAATATCATAGGTTAAGGCTAAGAATATATTTTAACAATATATAATAATGGTCGATATATCAGATCAATTAATATTAACAATTATATATCTAAATTACAACGAGCATTCTTCTTTTCCTGTATTTTAATTAAATCAGTAATTTTACTATTTCATTAAAATACACTCTGCTCTTTAGACTATTGTTCTAATCTCCTTTATATATATATATATACATATATATATATATACATATATACATATATATGTGTGTGTATGCGTATATATATACATATATGTACATATACGCGCATAAATATACATTACACACATATATACATATACACACATATATACACGAATATACACTTATATATACATATATACACAGATATATATATATATACATATATATATATATATATATATATATATATATAAATAGTACACGGAAATTACATATTTGTTTTATTAATTTCCGTGTTATATTTTTATGTTATTGCTCTCTTTACCACATTGAGCTCTCATACCCGGATTTCCTCCTGGAATTATTCCATTATAACACTATATATATATATATATATATATATATATATATATATATATATATATATATATATATATACTAAAAACCCATGCCCTGTTGTGTAACAACGACTAATTTATTTCGAATTAGATTATGTTAATGTTACTCATGTAAAACGTAACTTAAACCCATAGGAAGAATGTGATGTTGGGAGCAATTACATCGTTATTACAACACCCTAAAATAAGAAAATTCCTGCGTGTCTCCTATAATATTATAAAACATAATCGACTATAACACCAGAAAATCTGTGTAGATATCGCAATAACAATGTCTCCCCGATTGTATTGCTCTACAGATAGAAAGAATTTAACTTTAATATTCAGAAATATATTGCGCATGTGGGCCTCAACTTTACAGAGAGAATATTATTTATTTAACTTTGGTCATTGATGGATTTCCGTGGTGAATTCAAAGAAAAAAAAACAACCCCCATAATAAAGAATATATAACATGTTATTGGAAAGCATAGTAATAAATCGATAGCTACGAACCGAAACGAACGTTCTTTCTTAAAAGTTCTAAAACAAATTTTGTAGTTTATTATTTTGATGTGAGAAAATATGATAAAATTAAGTCTAACTGCACAAAAAAGCATACAAAATAGCAAGGTTGAGAACGTTGCCGGAAGTGTTAATATGTTATTTCGTTGTCTATTGTTTCAACAAAGGAATGGTATTGTTAAAGTTCATCATATACATAATGCACATTTTTGAGAAAAATACATTGATTACTCTCTCTCTCTCTCTCTCTCTTTCCCTATATATCTATATATCTATAAAAGTGAAAGTGTATGTCTGTCTGTCTGTCTATGTACATTTCACAACACAATATCTCTGTCAATTTAAAGTCTACGGATTCGAAATTTGATATACAGGGTACTGAGATTTGGGAAAATCTTTGTAATCGGTTTTTGCCAGAAATTTGTCTGTTAAAGATCAAAATTCAACGATTTGACCTATGAGAACTCTACCAACCTCCGCCGCCAAATTTGAGTCTAAACACTTGTACTTTTAGATAGAGGTTCCTTGAACATAACTTGATTAGAGCCCAAAACAGTAAATGTTAAGGGGTCATAATGGGGGTCGAAGTATAAAAAGTGACCGCTGCTTTCTCTACCAAATTTCTGGTCTAAACATTTGAAATTATATAACGTGTATTCAGAGATAGTGCAAGCTTTTTAATCGGTTTGGGTAAAAAAATTGAGCTACCAATATTAAAATGGCTGTGTGTATGTTTGCAGGTCTGCCTAAAATTTTCGACAGAGGCGACGGATTTCCACAAGATCAGTATCGTTTTTACGCTCGGCGTTTCAGACGACAAATATCGAAAAATTGGCTAAAAACATTAATTTCTTCACTTTCAACAGGGCACTTTTCTACTGGGATGGATCTATTTTTTTCGCCGATATTGTCGATTGTATAGCCTACTTTAAACCTACGTCACTTCCGGTTTGACGGTGGTAGTAACAGCAAAGAGATCACGTTTTTTCACGTTCTCTTCCTCCTTCGCGGTACGGGTTCGAGCCTGACTTTCTACTACTACTTTTTTCTGTTTTTTTGTTGTTGCTCAACATACATCTCCAAACAGCCGGGTAACGTCGGGCTGAAATGCAAGTATATATATATATATATATATATATATATATATATATATATATATATATATATATATATATATGTGTGTGTGTGTATTTTGGCAGCAAATCATTATTCAAGCACGTCTGATTTAATACAACGGAGATATTCATTTTTCTTATTTCTCGGGATATCTTTTTATTCGACGAGTGGTCTTTTTTATTTCAGATAGCATATTGTATAAAATGGCCCCCAAAATGGTTGTTCAGCCATACTCTACTAACGTTCTATCGGCGCCTCCGATTATCATCAGGAGCGAATTTTTTTTTGTTATTTTTTAATTTTTTTTATTTTGAGGCTTGGTGCTTTCTTAGTTTTTCTTATTGATTAATAAAAAAAACAATTCTCAAATTTACACGCGAACCAAAAATAAATTTACAAAATTCCATTTCTCCACGTATTAGTAGATTCAAGCAATCCCATTAAATACATAATCTCAACATACAAAAAATCTACCGGCAATAATGCAATGCTCTTAAATTACCATAACGAATTCCTAGAAAAATATAAAACTACAAACATAAATAAATGATTACCGCTCATACAATATAGCATCAACCCGACAAATATTTTACAAGGAAGTAATAAACATAAAACAAACCCTGATAAAAATAATTTTCCCAATAAAATAGTTGATAAGAACATAAAACTCTATTTAAACTCGCGCGACAATAAAAACATATACCCTAACAGAACAAAAGCGACACCGTCAATGTATCCTATAAAAACAAACTACCAATCAGGTGAAAAAATAATAACAAACTTAGTTAGATACACCAGACCCACCGATCAGAACAAAAAGATCAAACTAATGATATATTATACGAAATTTTGAACCTCCAATTTAATAATAAAGTAATAATACTAACATCGCACTAAAAAAAACAATGTGGAGTATGAATTTATTTTCACTTCGAAAAATGTTTCTAAGCCCACTCTAAAAACTCATAACGTGCAAAACAACACTTTTCCGACGGCTAACCTATCATTTAGTTTAGAATAAAACAACACATAACATCCCATGATAAAAACCTACAGTTGTCCGCCATTAAAATATCTTAACAAGCAATAATAAAATTCGATACCTTAACATTTGCACACCACGACGAAAATTACTAGAAGCCATACTTATCAAAAAAATACAGCTCCCTTTTAACCGGATCTCATTTAACACCGGGGCAAATATACTAAGAGTATTTAATAACAAGTAATGTTTGAAGTGAACTATAAGTAACATCGAAATTAAAAATGAAAATAATCCGCCCCTAACCATCCTGCACCCACTTTTATAACCAACCAGCGGGGTACCCGGCATTACGCGTGTTTATCGAGGTGTGTGTGGTTTTGGGTAAATCAAAACAAAAGAATAATAAAAAATCGTTGTCCGGGTGTTTTTTCCGGGGGAGGGGGTAAAAAAATTGGTAGGTAAGTAGGAATGATCAAACCCGGAGCCTTGAGGCGAAGTTGGAAAATAAAGAGTGAAAAAAGAACGTGCGACGTTAACAGCTCGGCCACCAAGAAATATTATTAGACCAAATTTGAATTTATTTAAGTAACAAAAATATGATTTAGGAGCAGTTGTACGTAGTGTTTGTATCTGCATTGCTTCTAATATAGCCTGTCTTTTTTGCGCAACTATAAATTCCACATATGTGTTTATACCAGTAGTTTGAGACTGCTCCACCTCATATGAGTCTGGGTCAACATTGATGATGTTACCCATAGTGCTGATTTGCGTTTTCGTTCAAGGAAGTTCCAAAAGTGTGTTCCTGATGCTGTTCATAATGTCTCCATGGTCGACTTCTTTTTCTGGTTGCAACTGCTGTTGTATTACGACTAAGGGAAGGTTTTTTGGTGGCATATTGTAAAGAAAATGTATTGTGTAAAAAGTGAAAGATTGTTATGCACTCAACTAATGAACTCCATGTGTTTGTTTCTTGGACTTCTGATATTTAATCGCCTTTTAAACTCTAAAAAATGATACAACTCAGTTTATGTTTTTAATACCCTCCCCTGCTACTGACCAAATAAATAATTTCAATGTTTCAAATAATGAATGAAATGTAAGGGCTTACTACTTTATGAAACGATGTAGCTAAATATATGACGGAAATAAAATTTAAGGAAAAACAAGCAGCGGACGTTATTTTGGAAAGAAATAAGCAAGAAATCATTTATTATTTATTTTTTATTTTTGCCAAAAAAAATGGAAATGATGAGAATTCTTTTGGGGCCAAATGTTTGGGGAAAAATGACATTATTGTTGATGTTTGCACTTACCCCCTCCTGGCAAGGAAATGAAACTATTTACTTCCCGACCCCCTGGCAAACAAAAGACACCAAATTTTTTTAATTTAAATTTCATCTATATGTTTTTTGCGCGAAAAATTGCAAGAATTACTAATTTTTCATGGCAAAAACTGTAAAAAGTAATGCCACAATATAAGTTATGTTTTAAGTTCCCTCCCTCGCTGCCGAAGAAATGAAACTAAATTTACATTTTTATTTTTTTTCAGAGAAATAATTCAAAGGAGGGAAGTTTCCAGTTTTGTAGGCAACTGTGTTCTTGGCACAGAAATACAGCAGAATCTAGTTTAGCAAGTGGAAAGCGTAAATAAACTTAATGAAAGGGTGTTTAAACTGTCATTCTAGGTGTTTAGGCAAAAAAACAAACGACTACGGACTACGATAGGTAACCACTATGCCTCGGAACACTGGAACTGAGTTTAGTGATTTTAAATATCTTAACACGAAAGAATTGAACGGTTGTATAATGCAATGTGATATGAAAGTGCATTTACCTAAATATCTGCTGTTAAGTGTTATTCGATGACGGTACGCTGAAAGAGAAAAATATGTCATAGTTAAAGTTGGATACGTAAGCAAGAGTTGGAGACCAACTGAGTTTGTAGTAAAACATGGAATCCAAGGTTAGTTCGTTTCGGGTTTTCTTTAGTAAACGCGATTTTCTATGTGTAAACTATAGTTGTATTGCAGAACACGAATTTCTGTAAGAAAGTAGTAGAATAGGATGCTATGCAATTTGATGAAGTAATTGTTTCACCCAATAGGAAGCATAGAAGGGAAAGCCACGGTAAAATTCCATTCCAGTTTTTTTTAAGTAACTGCGAAGGAAAGAAAACCCAAACCAGTGTTCCTTCGCAACTGTCCCTTGTGAACGATCCGGAAACGGTGTAAGTGGTGGCCGGGAAAGGAGAAATTAATCAGAAAAAAAGATTTTACTACTTCCATTGATTTTAATCGATTGTATCATTGAACTCTCAGCAGAAAAAAATATAGCAATCTACGATTATCGGGGAAGTGGAGAGGTAATATGCCTATAAAACACCTCATATATTTTGCTGCATCTTGTGCATATTACATTTGCATGAAATGTCTTGATTTTTAATCATATTAAGGTCAAAATCATAGGGGAAAATAAGTTCATTTTATATATATAGGGATAAGGAAAAAACTATAACTAAAGGAAAAGAAAAAATAACAACTACAACTTCTCCTGATGATAATCAGATGCACCGATATGAAGCGCTTGAGTAGAATATGTGTTACATATCGGTATCATCGAAGGTTATCCTGAGGGGTACCAAATTGAGCTTTCGTTACATTTGAATATGTTATATAGAGTTCTTCATTAAGGGGCACTTTTTAAATCATTGAGGAGCACTTTTTACGTTTGGGTGTATACACTATATAACATCAAAGATTCCGTGTGATTGTCTCTAATATAAATGGTTGTGTGTTTGATTATCATAAAGGGAATCGTGTGTGTGACATGTAATTTCTGAACCTACCTCTGTTTCTCGCTGTTGAACCATCTGGCAATTTCTCATCCTGGAGGGAGACTTGATACCTGTTTGACGAAGATTTATCACTCCAAGACGATGAAATGGTTTTATAGTTTTTATTTCACTTTCCCCAGAGGTCCTGCAGCAGGTGTAAAGTGAAATCTGCTTGTGTGGTTCTTCTTCACACACGTCAGCGTTCGTCTCCCCTCCTCCCCAGTTAAGAGGGGGGAGACCACGGAAAACGTCCGTCTTCTTCAAAGCTCAAATCAAATCTCACAGATCTAGCCAACCACGTCACACATACGTAATTTGGTCAGCTGACCTTTGGTTCTGGTAAACGTGTCTACCTCCACGTTTACTCACCTCTCTCTCTCTCTCCCTCTCTCCTTCTCTATTCTCTTATAGAGACACAGAGAGAGAAAATAGAAAGAGTAAGAAAGCCAGAGAGAGAGAGGGGGAGAGATGCCCGTTAACATATGGATGAACAAGAATATTTGGGCGCTATTTTGTACAGTGCTAGCTGAAATAAAAAAAGACTGCTCGGCAAATGAAAAACTATCTAGAAAAATCGGGAAAAAGAATAACTATCCCGTGTTTAATCAGACGTGTTTTAATATATATATATATATATATATATATATATATATATATATATATATATATATATATATATATATATAGGTATATATGACTACTTCATTGAATCACATAAATTAATATACGAAAGTATAGATTTTGCGTACACTAAAAGTATTTAGTTCAACAGTGCTCAATACGTAGGTAGAGCTAGGTAGTAAGTTATAAAATACATATGGCGATATAGCTACACAGAATATTCTACGTTTCATCCACGCTAGTATTCCTCAGGCTTATGTGAGGAGTTGTGCTTGTCTCGCGTTTTTATATACGCACATTCTATTAGTTTTTAGTTAGGCAATGAGCTTTCTAGTTTCCACCCCAGTCTTCCTAATCAGCCAATCAGCAGCCAATCAGCAGCCAATGAACAGCACTAAAAAACGTGGATGCAAAAATATTGATATCAAATATAAGTCGCAAAACACCAATAACTATAATAAAATTAAAAATAGAAGAAAAAGAAATACAATGTGGTATACGGTGCCATACAATCAAATGTTAAAAACAAAACTTGGCAAGAAATTACTAGATCTCATCGAAACGCACTTCCCCGTAACCAATCACTTACACAAAATTTTCAATAAAATAAGCTAAAGTTATCATACAGCTGCTGCGAAAATTTAGAGATGATAATTAAAGCACATAATAAGAAAATATTAAATAAAAGCAATGAAAACAACAACAGAATACACAATAAAAATTGGACACCATGAGAAAAATAAAACTAACACAAAGGACAGATATGTAACTAGTAGAAATAATAATAATAATAATAATAATAATAATAATAATAATAATAATAATAATAATAATAATAAACCGACACCTGACAACGGCAACCATACAAGAAATAAAAATAAAAATACTAATAACGAACAAGATAAATGCAACTGCAGATCGCTCACACCTTGCCCACTTACAAAATAAATATCTAACCAAAAGCATATTTTACCACGACACAATATTTGTGAAATAAAACCCGAATAAAAATAAATATTACGTAGGTATGACTTCCTTAGATTTCAAAACCCGATATTATAACCACAAAAGTACATTAAAACATAGATAAAACACCAAATGAAAACATCTCTAGCGAACAAATACTGGGAAATCAAAGCAAGCGGGCGTTCGCCGGTGGTCGAATAGAAAATAGTAAGACAAGAAAACATATGTAGAGAGAGACAATCCATGTAGATTATTCCTTCATGAAAAATTTGCTATCCTGTACTTTAAAGAACCCCAACATCTATTTATGTGTAGGTGAGAAATAGCAAACAACTGTGTTCACAAAATAAACTTTACTCTAGGATAGCGATGCAGCATAACTTTCAAATAAACAATAACAATAGAAAATAAACAAACTAAATAAACATACATATACATAAATTATCATATATATATATAAACTAATATATATATTTCATAACTAACTAACTATACATATATATATATATATAGTTAGTTATGAAATATATATATATTAGTTTATATATATATATATATATATATATATATATATATATATATATATATTTATATATACTCAAAAACATGTTTGATAAAGCCGATGTTTTTTCTGGGTAGAGCAAAATTAGTTTATTAGACATACAAATCTGAAACATGCAAAAATATGAGTTTACAAATATTTTATGAAAATAATGATATTGTATTTTAAATATGTTTCCAGCCCGTTTTCCAGATTAGCAAGAACAACATGTATCACTTCTAGATCTGTTCCCGAAGATTTTATAACGAATTCCCACAGCTAACTTGGGAACGCTGATCATGCCGTGATAATGGTCTTAATTTCCCTAAACTCTAGAGCCAAAACTGAATAGCTATTGCTCAAAACAAGAAGATATTATAAACAGGCTGACTGGGAAACCACGAGAGATCTCATCAGAGATGCCTCAAACGGAAATATATTTTCCATTCTTGCTGAACAGTGCGCAAATGAGACCACTGAATGGTTCAAAGCAGCACATGTTCCCACGCAGAAATTTTATAGCAAGCCCCGCTTTTCCCAATGGTTTACTTCTACGTGTGCAACTGCCATTGCGCAAAGGAAGCATGCGTACCGCAGATTTAAATGACATAAATCTAAGTCTAATGGAGGGAAGACATTTATACATCAGTTCTTATAACACATCTTGGAGAACGGGAGACGTTTCTTGTGATAGAGGAGATGGAACACATATCTTGGAAGGATTTAAAATGTTCATTACCAGATGATAAACATATCACCTTTTCTGTTGTAACTGAATGACGACACAAGACAACACTTACAAAGCATAATGATAATTGCTTTATTCATCTGATCGGCCGGCCGATGAACGTCAGGACTTTACTTGTATCTACATAGTTAATCTTCTACCCTTTCACTTCCAAGTGATTAACTGACCACTGACTACCAACTGACTGACTCTCAACTCTCTCTGACTGACACTCTCACTGACTCACTGACTCACTGACTAAAATTCGAACCCATAGAATTATATGGAGAACTGTCCTTTGTCTATGACGTAAGAAGTGTGTTTTTCAAACGTGAATAATTTCACATGGCTGCATATCCAAACACACTTCTGCAAACAAAATAATCCGCTCCTAACCTATTTTTAACTAACCTATTTTTGTAACAATATATTTTAAATTTTTATTGTTCGTTCTTTTACTGACATATTTAATATTCATATTTCTAAAAGAATTAACAATAGACTTAATTTCTCACATTCTATTTCTTAACTTTGCCTACAGGGTTCGATTCTAGGTTTATCCTAATCTCATTTTTACTTATTTAATATTATTTCTATTTACATGGAAATGGTAGTCCCCTTTCCATGTAACACACAGCAGATATCCTACCTGTAATCTCTGATATATATATATACCATTTACTAGCCTAAGCAGGGCAGGGTAGAGCGGTGGCTCTAGATATATCTAAGGCTGTTGACAGGGTATGGCACGAAGCTCTTAACATAATTAAATCCTTCTTAGATAAGACAAAAATCCAGGTCCTCGACAGTCGTACATCTAAACAATGTGATATAAATGCGGGAGTGCCTCCGTGGTATAACCTTGGACCTCAATTATTCCTAATATTCATAAATTATCTCCCTGACAAAATTGCCTCTGGGATGGGCATATATGCTAATGATAACATGCTCTATAACAGACACGACAGTAAAACAAATGAACATATATCTAAGGAAGTTGCAG